>NW_020837974.1:5011581-5338440 GCF_003676395.1 Aethalodelphis obliquidens
TTTTTTTTTTTTTTTTGTGGTACGCGGGCCTCTCACTGTTGTGGCCTGCGGAGTGCAGGCTCAGCGGCCATGGCTCACGGGCCCAGCCGCTCCGCAGCATGTGGGATCTTCCTGGACCGGGGCACGAACCCGTGTCCCCTGCGTTGGCAGGCGGACTCTCAACCACTGCGCCACCAGGGAAGCCCTCTCTCAGCTCTTTAAGACCACCTCCTTGATTGATGCCCTTGATCCCATCCTGCCTCATCTGTTGCTTCCCTCCAGGGCTCAGTCAGCAGCAGCAGTAGCTTCCATATTTTCTCCTGGACCCTCTCTCTCAGTTCACATATAAAAGATGACAATTTAATGTATGTATTTTCCCGCATAGCTTTATTCTACTTTTGAATAACTTTATTAGTGTAAGTTCTCGGGAGTAGTTAAAAATAAAAGTGAACCATTCTTATGTTTCTTTTGCTACTAATCACCGTATTTCTTTCCAAGACACTTTTTTTTTTACATCTTTATTGGAGTATAATTGCTTTACAATGGTGTGTTAGTTTCTGCTTTATAGCAAAGTGAATCAGTTATACATATACATATGTTCCCATATCTCTTCCCTCTTGCATCTCCCTCCCTCCCACCCTTCCTATCCCACCCCTCTAGGTGGTCACAAAGCACTGAGCTGATCTCCCTGTGCTATGTGGCTGCTTCCCACTAGCTAGCTATTTTACGTTTGGTAGTGTATATATGCCCATGCCACTCTCTTGCTTTGTCACAGCTTACCCTTCCCCCTCCCCGTATCCTCAAGTCCGTTCTCTAGTAGGTCTGTGTCTTTATTCCTGTCTTAACCCTAGGTTCTTCATGACATTTTTTTTTTCTTAAATTCCATATATATGTGTTAGCATACGGTATTTGTCTTTCTCTTTCTGACTTACTTCACTCTGTATGACAGACTCTAGGTCCATCCACCTCACTACAAATAGCTCAATTTCGTTTCTTTTTATGGCTGAGTAATATTCCATTGTATATATGTGCCACATCTTCTTTATCTATTCATCCAATGATGGACACTTAGGTTGTTTCCATCTCCGGGCTATTGTAAATAGAGCTGCAATGAACATTTTGGTACATGACTCTTTTTGAATTATGGTTTTCTCAGGGTATATGCCCAGTAGTGGGATTGCTGGGTCATATGGTAGTTCTATTTGTAGTTTTTTAAGGAACCTCCATACTGTTCTCCATAGTGGCTGTACCAATTCACATTCCCACCAGCAGTGCAAGAGTGTTCCCTTTTCTCCATACCCTCTCCAGCATTTATTGTTTCCAGATTTTTTGATGATGGCCATTCTGACTGGTGTGAGATGATATCTCATTGTAGTTTTGATTTGCATTTCTCTAATGATTAATGATGTTGAGCATTCTTTCATGTGTTTGTTGGCAGTCTGTATATCTTCTTTGGAGAAATGTCTATTTAGGTCTTCTGCCCATTTTTGGATTGGGTTGTGTTTTTTGTTATTGAGCTGCATGAGCTGCTTGTAAATTTTGGAGATTAATCCTTTGTCAGTTGCTTCATTTGCAAATATTTTCTCCCATTCTGAGGGTTGTCTTTTGGTCTTGTTTATGGTTTCCTTTGCTGTGCAAAAGCTTTGAAGTTTCGTTAGGTCCCATTTGTTTATTTTTGTTTTTATTTCCATTTCTCTAGGAGGTGGGTCAAAAAGGATCTTGCTGTGATTGATGTCATAGAGTGTTCTGCCTATGTTTTCCTCTAAGAGTTTGATGGTGTCTGGCCTTACATTTAGGTCTTTAATCCATTTTGAGCTTATTTTTGTGTATGGTGTTAGGGGGTGATCTAATCTCATACTTGTACACGTACCTGTCCAGTTTTCCCAGCACCACTTATTGAAGAGGCGCTTTCCTCCTCTGCCTTCCGTACACCCTTGTCTCCATCTGCCTCTACAGCGTCCTGTTTCCTGTTTGACCCTGTTTCTTTGTCCCATCCCCATCCCTTAAATGTTGTTCCCACCCCCTTGGCCCTCTCTTTTCTATTCCCCTCCCCGTCTCCTCTCTATTTGCATCAATTAGTGCATGTAGATATTTTTTAAAGTGAAAGTGTTCCAGAGCTTATAATAAAAATAGCTTAGGGAGCCCCTGTCCCACATCCTGTTCTTCATCCCTACTCTCTGCTCCCCTGGGCATTGCCTGCCAGCTCTTTTAGCCATGTTGCTAAAGAACAGGGTGGAACCACTATTTCTGGGTTTCAGTAGGTACTGAATTTCTGCTATGGAAGAAGAGGATTTATATACTTACACACGTACACACTCTCCCCCTCCTCAGCATCGTTATTTACACTTTTTGGTTAAATCAGCATTCAGCATTCTTTTTTTTTTTTTTTTTGCGGTACGCGGGCCTCTCACCGTTGTGGCCTCTCCCGTCGCAGAGCACAGGCTCCGGACGCGCAGGCTCAGCGGCCATGGCTCACGGGCCCAGCCGCTCCACGGCATGTGGGATCTTCCCGGACCGGGGCACGAACCCGTGTCCCCTGCATCGGCAGGCGGACTCTCAACCACTGCGCCACCAGGGAAGCCCTTTTTCACCTTTTTTAAGGAGGGTTTTCTCAAATGTCAGGCGATCCTTGAAAGCCTGCCCATGTTGAAGAATGAGGGACACTGATGGGAGGTATCCCCTGCAACCCTTTCCCCTCACACTCCTTGTCGCATCTGCCGCCAGGTCCCAGGCACTCCTGCCTCAGTGCCCTGGAGTAGGAGTGTGCCCCTGAGCATCACCACGTGGGAGCTGTGTGACCCGGGAGAAGCATCTTTGCCTCTCCCAGGTTCAGCTTCTTCACTTTAAAGTGGGACTAATAATAGTACCCACCTCAAAGGGTCGTTATGGGGTTGGATGAGTTTAGAACAGTGCCTGGCATATAGTAAGCACCATTTATGTATTAGCTATTTTTATAACCACCTGGGGCCAAACCACCATCATTTTTCATGTGAATTATTCTAATATCAGAATGGGTTCCCTGATCACTCCATATAAAGTAACAATCTCCCACGTCCCCTCCCTGCTTTATTTTTCCACATTGCTTATCACCGTCCAAGGTACCATATATTTATTAATTTGCCTGTGGTCCGTCTCCTGCGCGAGAGTGTAAGCTGTGAATGCAGGGGCTTTGTTCTCTCCACTTCTGTGCTCCCCGAACCTGTGGCAGTGCCTGTTCTGTAGAAGATGCTGGGTGAACACTTACTGAATGAATCGATGTGTTGGGTGGGGCTTACTGGTGGGTAGACTTCACAGTCTGGTGATGGAACAGCTGTTTCCATAAGAGACACCTTGTCCCCAGAACTCTTCTAATTATCTATAGGTCTCTTGACTTGGGCTGGACACCTGAGTGTCTGGAAGCACCTAGTTATATTGGGTTTATTTTTCTGTATAATATAAGGACAGTATCAGAGGAGCATTATCAGATAGGAAGCCCGAGGTAATCTTGCCTTGATGTTCCATAGACCCTTGTCCAGTTCAGTATTGTAAGCAGTTTCTGGCTTAGTTATTAAGGTAGTACTTTATTATGGAGAATTTTGAACATAGACAAAGTAGACGGAAGAGTGTAATGAATTCTCTGTGCCCCTCCCCCAGTCCAGCCATCCCTATGGCCAGTCCAGCTGCATCTGTACCACCATCTGCTTCCTCTAAAGAGAGAACTTTTAAAGACGTGGCCGGAGAATGTGTGTCAATTATATTGGCGAGACTTCCAATTAGACCTTAGGAAGCTGGGAAGGTTCTGAGACCATAGACTCTATCAAAGTGTTGTAGGAAATATTAAGAAACAGGTAGACATGTTTATCTAGGATGTTTGGGGTCTGCCCTGCCTGGGAAGTAAGGAGCACACATCTAGGTCATCTGTCCTTTCCTTTTTGGCTGTATTTTGCAGGAAGTGTACCGGCTAAGTGTTCTGAATACAATACTGCCATTGACTTGCCTGCACGATGCTACAGATTTCAATGGGAAGTTGTATGGAAAGACAGAATGTCCTTTTCCCCAGACATTAGTGGTGCACTGAAGTGGCCAGTTGTGGGGGAAGAAGCCCTGGGAAACTGGCCCAGGGTTTCTACTTCTGGGACCAGATCCTGCCTGTTCATCAGCTGGCTTCCTGGACCACAGGGAGGTCCTGATTCAGAACTGTTACAAACATCTGGCACTGTGGATGACTCCACACCTTAACTATGCCAACAAGCTAATTAAGATTCTAGTTCATAAAATATGATCCCTGCCGTCATTTTCCTGGGGTGTGGTCCCAGGGTGGTCTGGCAGAGGTCATCTAAACCTGACATTCCTTTGGCCAAACTGTGACATTCCTTTGGCCAAGCTCACGTGAGATGAGCTCTTTTGTGGTAGTCTCCATCCTAGTTAGTGATTTTAAAATTGGAATAAAATGAGCCTCTGATAACAGCTTTTAATGGACACAGCTGAGAGAAACAGCGACTTCATCTAAAATGATCTCATTCACCGGTATTCAGTCAGCGCTCAAAGTATATAACCTTTCTGCAGGTGTGAGAGAACAGTGCGGTTGGCTGACCTTGGAAATTGTTTCTGAAGAAGAAGAGGACTTCACTGGTTAGCACACAGCATGGTTTGTTTTTCCAGGCTGTTGATGTCCTGGCTTAGGGGTCTTTGTGGAATCTCTGATTCATCAGCTAGATCATCAACGCACTATTTGCTGTTCCCTGCGGTTGGGTATATTTAGTGCTGTGCTTCATTTTCCCTTCCTAATATTAGAATTCATCAGGGAGATTCTAGAGTGTTTAATGTTATTATAAATAGGTGTATTGTTAAATTAAGAGACAAGGAAAACAGTGACTGAAGATTCTGTGCACAGGAAACCTTTATGATAGATGGGTTTGTAATTTTGAGGTGTTAAATAAAAATGTGTGATTTGCAATGATTGTCTGAATCTTTTTCCTTGAGTAGTATGATTCATTTGACTGGTCTCCCAGATGTAGAGCTGCTTGTCAGGATGTTGGAAAAGGAAGGTAGACTTGTTGGTCCTACACTTAAAAAAAAAAAAAAAAAAAAAAGCCTGGGCTTGATGTCTGGCACTGGTTTGGAAGATTGCTGGTCCTTAGCTTCTCTGAGTTCTGCCAGGTTTCCTTTGTCTAGTCAGCCCAGTGGGCACCAGCTTTAATTGTCAAGTAGACACATAAATCTCTCCTGCGCATTTCCTGAGGGTGAGGGTGGAGAACAGAAGGGTTAGGTACGTATCTGACCCTCGCTTTAACTGCTGTAGAGTCCGTTCCCATTTTCAAACCACTGCGTCCTGGGAAGCCAGGGAGGAAGGCTGCGTATACTTGTCTCTGGTACCAGCAAGAGTGGATCCCCTACCAGTGGGGGTGGTGTTCCGAAATTAATAAATTTCCAGTGTTCAGGGCTGAGCTCAGCCACCCTGCAACTTCAGAAGGTGACTGACTGTATTTGGAGATCAGGCCTTTGAAGATGTGAATATGTTAGAATAAGGCCATTAGCTCTTTCGTTGCTAATCCAATATGACTGTTGTCCTTACAAGAAGAGGAAATGTGAACACAAAGAGACATCAGGGATGCTCGCTCAGAGTAGGACACAGCGAGAGGATGGTCATCTGGGGGCTTCCCTGGTGGCGCAGTGGTTGAGAGTCTGCCTGCTAATGCAGGGGACACGGGTTTGAGCCCTGGTCTGGGAGGATCCCACATGCCGCGGAGCATCTGGGCCCGTGAGCCACAACCACTGAGCCTGTGCGTCTGGAGCCTGTGCTCGGCAACAAGAGAGGCTGCGGCAGTGAGAGGCCCGCGCACCGCGATGAAGAGTGGCCCCCGCTCGCCACAACTAGAGAAAGCCCTCGCACAGAAACGAAGACCCAACACAGCCCAAAATAAATAAATTAATTAATTATTTTTAAAAAAGAAGATGGTCATCTGCAAGCCAAGGCCTCAGAAGGAGCCAACCGTGCCGACCCCTGGCTCTTGGACTTCAGCCTCCAGATTGTGAGACAGATTTCTGTTGTTGAAGCTGCACAGTGTCTGGTGTCTGGTTATGGTGGCCCGAGCAGACTAATACGCAGGTTTAGACTCGTGTCTTAGAAGGCATCTGTTAAGATTCCCTGTTACTTGGGGTACCGACCATGGAGGCTCCTTGTGCAGCACCATCGGGGGCCCCTGGAGGAGAGGGTGCCTTTGGATCCTCTCTGCCGGCGTGGGGTGAAACCACTCTGACGGCTTCCAGTGAGATGAGACTGTGCAAAGAGCATGGCGTGTGGAAATAAATACCCACTATCACAGGAGAATATAAGCTGGGGGAAACCCACTCTTTAAGAAAACTTATTTTTTAAAGAAAACAACTTAAGAGTTACACTGCTAAACATGAATTGCAAAATGGGCAAGTAAAGAGTGTTTGTGGGAGTTGTGTGCAACCTGGGGAACGAGTGATAAGCCATGACTGGGGCAAGGGAGGGACACCCCAGTGCCGTGGACATAGGGTGATTAGTGATGGGGGAGAATCTTTGCTGAGTAAGAGCATAAAATTACTGAAGGAATGCTACTTTTTGGTCTTATTTGTTTGACCCTGAAAGCATGTGTTTATCCTGTTAACGAGTAGATTAATGATGGATTTCTGGTGGGGGAGAAAGTGAACTTGAAGACTGAGGTCACAGAGAATCCATCTGGAAGGACTGGGAGGGGTCCATCGTCGCTCCAGGTGGAGAGCTGGGGCGAGTGATGAGGGTGCAGGGCGAAGAGGTGAACGGGGGCTGGAGGACCAGGGATGCTGTAAGGCTCGTTAAGGGGTTTGGACTTTCAGCTGACAACCATGGGAAGCCCCTGGTACAGAAGTCAAGACGTGGAAGGATGGAGCCACCTCTCCCTGTGTCCCCTCCTCCTGGTCTCCCTCCCCGTAGGTGCCCACTGTTGCCCGCTGGTGACGTTGTGTACACACTGTTGCGACCTGTTCTGTTTGTTTCTGGTTTTTTTTTTTCTTGTTTTCATTTAAACATACATCCTGGAGATGGGTTAAATCGTATCCCCCTCCCGGATTCATATATTGAAGTCCTAACCTCTTATAACTCAGAGTGTGATCTTATTTGGAGACAGGGTCTTTACAGAGGTTATGAAGTTAAAATGAAGTCATTAGGAGGGCTGTGATTCAACATGACTGTGTCCTTATAAAAAGGGTAAATTTGGACACAGAAATAGGCATAGAGGGAAGGTGATGTGAAGATTCCCAGGGAGAAGACAGACCTGGGACAGATCCGTCTCTCACAGCCCTCAGAGGAACCAACCCTGCCTCATCTTGGACTTGTAGCCTCTAGAAGTGTCCATACCAGTTCGTACTTTGTTACAGCATTTCTAGCAAACTATGACACACAGATTGTAAATTGTTATATCTACTTTTTTTTCCTATTTAAACTTTTTATTTAATGGATGTGAAGAAATTATTTAATAAATGGAAAACTTCAAACATACACCAGACTAGACAGAGGCTATAATGAATTCCCACGAACGTACCTTTCACCCACCCATTGACTCGGCTTGGGGCCATCTTTTTTCATAATACCCCCATCAGTTTCTCTACCCTCATACTATTCTGAACCAAATTCCAGTCATTGTTGAATAGGTCACTATCTCTGAGAGATAAAGACAACTTTTAAAAACAGAGCCATTATCACTCTCTCCTAGGAGAACTAGATCATGCTTCCCTAATATGGTCAATTGTCAGTGTTCAGATTTCCAATCGTCTCAATGCCATAATTTTTTTAAGGTTTTTGAATCATGATTCAAATTAACACCTGTACATTGCAGTTGGTTGGTCTTTTAAACTCTCTTTTAGTTCCTTCTCCATCTCTCTTTCTCTCTCCTTGTAATTCATCAGGGTTTTCTCCTTGAGTGTTTTTCGTAGCCTAAACTTTGCTGATTATGTTCTTGTTGTGAAATTTAATATGTTCCACTGTTCTCTTTATTTCCTGTTAATTGGTATTTAGATCTAGAGGCTTGGTCAGATGCAGGTTTGATACTGTGTTACTATTGGATTGTTTGTTTTGGGTAGTACTGTGTAGTGGGTGGTGGTGTGTCTTTCCATCTGGAGGCTGGTAATGTCAGGTCGTCTGTCTTTTTGCATTACTAGCTATCGATACAAATGTCCTGTCATGAAATATTTTTCTTTTGGGTTTTTTTTTTTTAAACAGCTATTTAAGAATGTAAGCACTATTCTTAGCCGGCAGGCCATGCCAAAACCAACAGCAGGCAGTCTTTCCCCACAGGCCATTGTTTCCTGAGCCCTGTTCTAGGGTCTATATATCTTGGACATAAGAGGAAATATCTATTTGGTCTTTGTCCCCTCTTCTGGCACGGAGCTCCTGAAACCCTTGGAATTTCCTGAGTGATGGGGTGACAGGAGCACCTCTTGTTATTAATAACAAGCGCCTTCCAACCACACCGGAATTTATGCTATTGAAGTGACTCTTGGCCCCTAAGTACCTTCAGGATGGGGGCCGGTGGCCAGAGGAACCAACCATGTGATTAAAGGGTTTGAAGTTTCAGTCTCACCCTTTACGACTTGAACCACTGGCTAACCAGATAGTAAATATGGGGAAATTTTCTTTGTAAACTGGTATCAGTATATCAGCTGGTAACCAAACAGGGAATGACAAAGTTAGAATATCAGCGTTTTGCAATCCCTCATGGATCTAGACATTGATCATCATTTCTTTTTATCTGTGAACCTTTAAAATTTTTAATTTAATCTGAAAAAGGATTCACAGGTGACTCTTCAGTTAATTACACATGTGCTCAAGTTCTAATCATGGTTCTAGGCAGGGATTTATAATGGTTGAATTAATAATTGGATAGCACTCCTCACTTACTCTGCGTCATTACTGAGAAATTGTGTTCCCCAGATTACCTGGTGATAGATAAGATGCACCTACCTCTCAGAGTTTCTTAGGTTTTCTGCTTATTAAATCAAGTGCTAGGTATCTATTAAAATGGTTTGGAAACGAAAATGAAAACTCATAGACTGTACCTTGGAGATGCCATGTGTTTTTGCATCGGTGTCTTGGGGAGGTGTACGAAGTACCCCAAACCTCTAATTATCCTTGTTCTCAGTTTGTAATCTGTGAGGCAGCCTCAGTGTGCGGAGACACTCCTGTCATTATTGATGTTTTTCTGTAGGCAATGGTTGGTTTGACTTAACACGTCTCTGAATGCTGCAGACTCGAGAGTGTCAAAAGAAAACTGTCTTTCTTCATAGTTTCCGGCTGTCGCAATCAGGAACCTTCCAGGGTCCTGGGTTGTAGTTTGACCACTGGGGCCACGGGGATTTTAGTGTAGTTCCTCAGGTCTAGAATTTACTTCCTCTCTGAGGTTTATGCAAACCCATCTCACCTTCCAGCCTATAGGAGGCTGGTTTGATTTCTTCATTTTATACAAGTTTTTCTTTTTTGTATGGAAGTGTTCCTCTGTTGGTATACAGTTTTGTTGTTGTTGTTTTTTTTTAAAGCATAGGACTTTGGGCTGATCAAAAGAAAAATACAGTAAACAAAATAGTTTCTAGGAATGGTAAAACTGTAAAAATGTCTACTAGAGGCTATCTAGTAAATATCTCAGGTAGTGATTTAGAACCTTTTCAGTGGGCCTGGTAGACATTGAGGTGGAGTAGACTTGTATGCCTTGAGGAAATCTGAGTCCAGGAGAGCAGAGGCCCCTGCAGTGTCTTAACAGAAATAAATACGTTATCAAGGTCAGGCAAAACTCCACATAACTAGTTATTTTTAACACGGGTATGACTTTTAATGCCTGCCTGATGACTCACAGAAGACAGTTTTATGGATCAGTTATTGCGCTGGCCCTCAGGCAGTTTTGATCAAATTTTATGATAGGGTGTGACGATAAATTATAGATGAAAAGAGAGAAAAAAGTTGTTTACTATTCATCCTCTGGAGTTTGGAGAAGTATGAACTGTCTTAATTACAGTGAGAGGTTTCCTTTGAAGCACTTAGGCTGTTTTTAAATGTTAAAAACAATGAGGCAAATCGATGTGGTATCAAGGGACTTGTACCCAGCACCCCTGAACCCAGAGTCTGGCCTAGCCGCTTTCCCACCTCGTGTCCTTAGGCACATCGGTGTCCTCGTCTGTGACATGGAGCTGGCGTTGTGACGATCAAATGAAATAATACTATATTTTATCAAATCTCAGATATGACCGATAATGACACACCCTTATTTTTGTGCCATTAAGAAAGAAGAGGGCTTCCCTGGTGGCGCAGTGGTTGAGAGTCCGCCTGCCGATGCAGGGGACATGGGTTCGTGCCCCCGTCTGGGAAGATCCCACATGCCGCGGAGCGTCTGGGCCCGTGAGCCGTGGCCGCTGAGCCTGCGCATCCGGAGCCTGTGCTCCGCAACAGGAGAGGCCACAGCAGTGAGAGGCCCACGTACCACAAAAAAAAAAAAAAAAGAAAAAAGAAAGAAGAAATGCTGCCAATGAAAACAGCTTTCTTTCAAATGTAAGATAGCCCTGAAATTTAGAGATCTTAAAATGCAGTGGGCAAACCTCATCTTAAAAATCAGTAACATAGGACTTCCCTGGTGGCACAGTGGTTAAGAATCCGCCTGCCAATGCAGGGGACGCGGGTTCGATCCCTGGTCCGGGAAGATCCCACATGCCGTGGAGCAACTAAGCCCGTGCGCCACAACTACTGAACCTGTGTTCTAGAGCCGGGAACCTAGCTACTGATTCTGCGTGCCTTGAGCCCAGACTCTGCAACAAAGAGAAGCCACTGCAACAAAGAGTAGCCCCCACTCACCGCAACTAGAGAAAGCCTGTGCGCAGCAACGAAGACCCGATGTGGCCAAAAATAAACAAATAAATAAGTAAATAAATTTATTTTAAAAAATCAGTAAAATACAGTGTATATGAAAGCGTTTTGCCACATAAGCCTCAGGAGTCGTATTTAATCCTTATTATATGAGTCAGGGGGAGTGAAACAGAGTTATAAGAAAATACCAGTGGGCAGCACAGGCCGAGCTGAGTATTGGTTCTAGACGGTCGGCTCTCAGTGGCTCAGGCTCCTTGCTTCGCTTAGTTTTCCAGATGGGCACCGGTGTCCCTAGTCAGGGAATTCTGCGTTCTTCTGTGTTCATGTGCGGATTTCCCTCTGTGTTCGATTTTGTGGGTTTAGAGCTTGCAAGTGCTTGACAACCTTTGGTCAATGGCATTATTTTTAAGAAGGAAGGCTGCAGCGGAGTCCGACCCCCTCGTGACAAAGCAGGTTCCAGCAGTGCTCATTCTCAGATAGACTTGTGTTATTGGAAAGGAATTCATTCCTGCTTTGCACTTGACGTGCTGACTCCTTTAGGCTTCTCTGCTCTTCACTAAAGAAGAGCATTTTATGTTCAAGAATGTGTTTCACTCACATAAGAGTTTGGTTAGTTTTTGCTTTCTTCAGGTACTGTGATCTCATTTAAGAAAAATGGTGGCATCGTTCCTTAACTTGTCTCCAGGCCTCCTTGCTTGGTGCCTCTGAACATGTAATTTGCCGTTGGTGGGGATTTTAAGGAAAAGTTTATTTCTGACTTTACTGTGATAATCATTTCACAATATATATGTATATGAAATTATCATGTCGTACACCTTAAACTTACACCGTGTTATATGTTAGTTATATCTCAAAGCAGGAGAGAAAGAAGAAAAGTGTATTTCTTAGTAAAACGCTGGTAGGTAAGACTTAACAATTTGCTCTAACAAAAAAAGGTTCGAACTAGCCCTAGTTGAATAAGATGCTTTCCAGATAACTAAATCTTTGCTGAAAGTAAGCAGAGAGAATCTTTCTGGTCTAGACAGGGGTTGCAGACTTTTTCTGTCAGTGGCTCACATGCAGTATCTATTACAAATTCTTTTTTTTCCCCCCGCCCCCGAAACAGCCCTTTAAAGATGTAAAAATCATCCTTAGCTGCCCCCGCCCCCGCAAGCAAAAAGTGGTCACAGGCTGTAGTTTTCAGGTTCCTTATTGTGACAGGAGCTCCTTGGAGAAGTGGCTGATTCTAAAGTCGGAGGAGGGAAAATATAAGAGGAGCCTGGAGCTTCCCATAGCATCAGAGAGTGAGGAAGTATAGGAGGAAAAAAGTAAAGGATGGGGCATGTCTGAAGGACCCAGGAGTCAACTTGAAACAGCTCCCAGGGGCCAAAGCTCGAACAATTTGAGCCACAAAGAAATGAGAATAATGGATTATAACCCAAAGAATAAAATAAATATCTTATGAGTTCATTACTTTGTAAATGACTGAATAAATAAGTGTGGGAGGAGGGACAAATCTTCCTTACAGAAGCGTACCAAGTAGTAAATGTAGAAGGAATAAGGGAAATAGAAGAATCACCACTAGAACATCACAGTGTTCATTGCTGCAGGGAAGACGCACGACTCCGGTGAAAACTATGGTGTAAAGCTTCCCAGAGACCCGGGGTGTGTGAAGAGCCTCGGAGTGTATCCCCGGGTATCAGTTACTGTAGCCCTTTTAACCTGTGTCTACACATCCTGGGACACTCCTCCCTCCAGGAAGTACAGCTTAATTCCCTTACCCGTGCGTGTTCCCTGGACTTTGTGACCCTCTTCTGAAGAGAGGCGTATGCGAAGGGAAAAGGGTAACTTCACTGTGGTCAAACCTGGCAGAAACCCCCTGGGCCAAAGGATCCAGTTTCACGTCACTGGTAATGATTGTGCCAACATCACATGCCCCAGATACGATGTCATGAGAAGGACCTTTCACCATGTGGTGTTCTAGATTCTTCCCAGATATCTGTAACCTCAGTCCAGTCATGAGAAAACATCAGGCAACCCCATTTGAGGGACATTCTACAAAATAACTGACCAGTACTCTTCAAGAGTGTTGGAGCTATGAAACACGGACAGAGAGACATCAGAGATCGGAGGAGACTAAGTGGACATGATGAGTAAATGCAACATTGGTGGCCTGGATTGAATCCTGGGAAAGAAAAACGGTGTTGATGGAAAAACTGGTAAAATCCAAATAAAGTCAGAAGTTCAATTAGTGTTGATAGTATTGTACTAGTGTTACTGTTTTAGCTTTGATAAGTACACTATGTAAGATGCTAATGTTAGTGGAAGCGAGGTGAAGGGTATATGAGGACTGTCTGCACTGTCTCTGCAACTCTTCTGTAAATCTGAAGTTGTTTCAAAATCAGAAGTTTTTAAGATTTTTTTTTTTGATTTGTACCAATTTTAAAGTCTTTATTGAATTTGTTACAATATTGCTTCTGGTCTCGAGGCATGCGGGATCTTAGCTCCCTGACTAGGGATTGAACCCACACCCCCTGCATTGGAAGGTGAAGTCTTAACCACTGGACCGCCAGGGAAGTCCCCAAATCAGAAGTTTTTTTTAAAAAACCCTCTAACTTCTTATCCTGGGTTGGTCATCAGCTTTATCTTGAGCATTTGAGCATTATTTTATTAACTCTTGGTCCCGTTTGTATCTGGCAGAAAATATATTGATTCACTTATTAAAGTTGATTTTGGAATGTGCATGTTAATATTGTTTATTTCTCTTTCCAGGGGAGGCACCTGCTGCAGAAATTTCCTCATCTTTTGTGATCCTGTCTGTGTGCAGTTTAATGATATTAATAGTGTTAATTGTAAACTGTGTATCCTGCTGTAAGGACCCAGAAATAGACTTTAAGGTGAGCACAGGTGGTAGGAACATTTAAAGTCATCCTCTGATACATTTACCAATAGAACGGCTGTATATCACAGTCCCTTGGGTGCAGGAGTTGGCAGATTTTTTTCTGTAGGGGCCAGATAGTAAATATTAAATAAAGAGCTATTGTAAATAGTAAACACTGTGGGCCATACAGTCTCTGTCATGGCTACTCAGCTCTCAGCTCGGCCATTGTAGCCACGTGAGCCACGGACAGCATGGGAACAGGTGGTCACCGCTGTGTGCCAGTGAAATCTCGTGTACAGAATAAAGTAGGTGGTCTGGATTTGGCTCACTGGCTGCAGGTGCTGGCCCTGCCTCAGAGCATCATTGACAGTAGCCACTTGCCTGTTTTAATTTAAGTTTTGTCAAGTGAGGAATAAGGAATGATGATTGAATTCACTTGCTATAAGGCCTGTAAGGAGAAGCAGGCTGGTTTTGATTTTTTCCCAAACTATGTGCTGGTGAATTTGTGGTTGTTGAGATCATTGAGGCCAGTGTGTTTTGTGTGTGAGGAAGAGCATCTTTCAGTTTACCTCGAGCCCTGAGTTCCCTAAGGAGGAGAAAAGAAGGGTGCCAGTTGTAAAGCTTGCCCAGGGTGGAGGGTGGCGGTGGGGGAGGTGATAATATAGAAGGAT
Organism: Aethalodelphis obliquidens; assembly: GCF_003676395.1. NCBI lineage: Eukaryota > Metazoa > Chordata > Mammalia > Artiodactyla > Delphinidae > Aethalodelphis > Aethalodelphis obliquidens. The sequence goes on from NW_020837974.1 coordinate 5,025,923, forward strand.
TGTTGTCGTAGCTGCTGAGGATGGGTGGAGTCTGCCAGAAACCAGCTGGGATATCCCCTCTAGAACTTACCGCTGGCATGTGTTAGGGCTCAGTGAAGACTTATTAAAAAGGAGTACATAAAAGAAGGAAAAAAAAGGACTGTGCACATGCAGAGGAAATGGTCTTTAATATAGAGCTTTACCAACTGGACTAGGGCTGTCCCAGGAGTCCTGAGGACTGTGGTTCAAATCAGGGGAAAACCTTTTTCGTGGATGTGTGGACCTTATTTCTCGAGCCTCACACCTGTTTCTGTCGTGTGTTCCCTTTACCTTGGGTCTGGTGGCAGCTCTGAGGAGAGAAGATGTGCTGTCCCTTTGGCTGGACACCAGTGTTATACACACACAGGATGGAGGCTGGAGGACTGGGGTGGGCGTCTGGGGGGAAAGGCTCATGAGCACAGGTCATTTTCTTTAGAGGATTTCACCCCAGACATGGAGGACATGAGCGCCTAGGCCCTTGGATCAGTGCAGACACTTCTGTGGGAACCCAGCGACTGCGCCGCATGGGGCCACAGAGGTGGGCAGAGAATCCGTGTCCCTTGACTGTCAGTCTTGCTGAGGGACTTTGCACAGACCCCTGGCCCTTTGGGGACGAAGATGAAGCCTGATCAGTGTTTCTGAAAATGAAAGCCAGTTTCTCTCTCACATCACGATACCTCATTCTTGCCTCGAATTGTTCTAACCCCCCTGACGCTTAGTGTGGACACAGGGCATTTATGATGACTCAGATTCAGGGAGGGTGTGTTTTTATCGGGCTTCCCCAGGTGATTCTGATGCAGGCGGCTCAGGGACCACACCGTACAGGGGATCCCCTCCAGCTTCCAGACTGTAACTGAAGAAGAGTGTCACCATCTATCATTCGTGGGTTTCCTTTAGACTTAGAAGTGTGGCGTTTCAGAACTAAATGGTCCCTGGGAAGTCATTTACAGGCCAAGAAGCTGCAGTCTTTTACAAGTGACCTGGTCTTCTCTCACGGCCCCGTTGTCGTTGTTATTGTTGTTATACTGTTGTTGCTGTTATTTTTATTGTTGTTGTTGTACTGTATTACTTCTGTGAATCTTTAGAATCCTCTGCTGCCTAATGGTATATCCTGCCGCTGCCAAGGTTAGGAGTGATGGATGAAGTCTTTTTTTAATGAGAGAACCCTTAGGAATGTCTGAAGGGGCAATTGGACAAAGCTGTTGTGTTTAGAGGTGACCTCACAGATTGAAGTGTCCTGCTCTCCCCTCCCCCGATACAAATAATGATAGTGTCCTAATGCGTTTGACAACGTGTATGACATACATAAGAATATGTCCTCTTGCATGCATGTGAGAGCATAAATGTTGTATCAGAGAAATCCACCCTTGCAACCTTCAGCTTCTCCCTTACATGAGGGCGGGTGGGGTAGCGGGAGGTCGTAGAAAAGGGAGCTGTGTAGACGAGTGAAAACAGTCGCGTTCAGCTTCTGTCATGGCTCCTGGTGGGGTAATGCTCATTAATTATCTGAATGAAAGACCTTGATAATCATCTGTATCTGTGTTAAATTAACATGGACACCAAGGTAGGCCCAGCTCACTGGAATGATGATAGGAAGAGTCAGGATAGCTTTCTGCTGGACAGAGTCACTTAAAAGGTTTCCACAGCGTTATTGGTGCAGCCTCAATATTAAAGTTGCCATCTTTAGAAAGCTGGATGTTCTTAGAATGTTTATTGCACTTATGTGATACAGAGTTTAGTACTGACCTTCCTGGTTCAGATCTTGATAGTTTTGTTACCCAGTTTAATAATTTATCCATTATTACTCTTTCCAGAGAAATAGGACTCGCTTAAAAATATCTTTTCTGAGTCTTTTAACTATCTTTATTTTGATTGAAATCACACAGCAACTAGAAGTACATATACAATTGAAAAATAAATATTTTGATTCAATATGCAGAGAGATTTGTGAAAATGAATAATAGTAATAAAAAGAATACCTTAAACTATAGTAACTTAAACATAAAATTTTGAAACTGGAAGATTATTTCCCTTTTAAGTTCCAGGGTCATTTTAGAAAACTTTGCATTTAACTTCAAGTTATCAGTTTAAAAATTACATAAAATATGTATAATTTATTTTCAGATCTTAGTTATTCTGCTATTTTGAGTTGGAGAACACAATTACATATGCTTTTTACCTGAAGTCAGCACAAATTGGAAAAAAAAAATTATGGCAGTGTGTTCCAAATGAGTGAATAAATGTTCATATCTTAAATGTTAGCAGATGTTTTTGGTATTTACTCTCAAGCTGATTTATATTAGATATAACATTGCTCGTCCTTTATTTTAGGAATTTGAAGATAATTTTGATGATGAGATTGATTTCACACCACCAGCAGAAGATACTCCCTCTGTTCAATCCCCAGCAGAAGTTTTCACACTTTCAGTACCAAATATTTCACTACCAGCTCCATCACAATTCCAGCCTTCTGTAGGTAAGACCTTCCATCCTGATGTCATGTTTCCATGAATAATTTCTGAGAAGTGAGAAAGGGAGCCTTACTACTAATCATAAAAAAGTTGGACTGCCTGTCTCCTCTGCTTGCTAATTTTTCTTCCTTCTGCTCTCTGGTGAAGCTGAATTCTAGTGGTCAGGCCCATTGCATTCCAGCAAAAGCTGAGTCCTTTCCTTTTGGACCTTGGCTCTGGCATAAGAGTAAATTGGTCTCCTCGATTCTTCAAAATGGAATACTCTGACAGAGGCTCCTGGCCTCTGTGTTGGTAGGCAGGCTTCTCTGCCAGTTCTCAACACTGCCTGTCTGGCTGAGTAGGACACTGCTGTTTTCTACTGGGATGTCCTGTGTTCGGGGAGGAGGGGTAATTTGGGTATTACTTTTCATGCTAAGATAGAAGATAGAGGTTTGACTAGATGTTAATTGATTTCTTATTATAAAATAGAGTATCACTAGTGGTTCAATAATTAGGGATTTCTAATACTGCTGAGAAGGTTCTTTAAGTCTTTGTAGGTACCAAGCCTGCCTTGGTACTGCACACACAGTGGTGTATGTTTAGGGCAGTATAAACTGAACAGTTGATTAATATTGCTATAGGCTATATTTTAAAAAAAGCTAGCTAAAACATGACACAGCTGGTGTGTTTCATACAAAATATTTATATGTGGTGTGAGGTAATGATCCAGGTTAGTTCTACAGGTGGATGACTAGTTGTCCCAGCAACAAGTTTTGAGGAGACGGTTCTTCCCGCCTTGAATTGTCTTGGCACCCTTATTGAAAATCAGTTGACCATATTCATTTAGGTTAATTTCTGGACTTTCAGTTGTATTCCATTGATCTATATGTCTATCCTTATGCCAGTACCACACTGTTTTGATTATTGTAGCATTGTAGTAAGATTTGAAATTGGGAAGTATGTGTCTTCCAACTTTTTTTTTTCCTAGATTGTTTTGGCTATTCTGAGTCCCTTGCAATTCTATATGAATTTTAGGATCAGTTTTTCCATTTCTGCAAGACAGGCCACTGGAATTTTTGTGTGTGTGTGTGTGTGTGTGTGTGTGTGTGTGTGTGTGTGGGCGTGTGTGCACCCATGCATGCATATCATTTGATTCCCTTCTCATTCCCTTTTGTGTATATTTTTTATATTTTTAAGAAGTGATTATAATGGGATTACAATTACCTTAAATTTATAACAACTGAGTTTGAATTTATAACAACTGAATTTATATTCACCAACATATAAAACCTGTTCCTTCCCTTTATGTTGACACACATTACAGCTTTATACATTGTGTGCCCATTAACATAGATTTATTGTTGACCCTTGAACAACGAGGGGGTTAAGGGTACTGACCCACACCCCACACAACCACGCACCCCCAGCCCTGCACACAGTCGAAAATCTGTGTATAACTTTATAGTGGGCCTTCTGTATCCATGTTTCTGCATCCAACTGTGGCTTGTGTAGTGCTATAGTATTTATTGAAAAAAATCTACATTTAAGTGGACCTGTGCAGTTCAAACCTGTGTTGCTCAAGGGTCAACTATACAATTTTTTAATGTGTTTGTCTTTTAAGTCATATAATAAATAAAAAAGGAGCTACACACAAAAATACAATAATACTGGCTTTTATTTTACCTATGTAGTTACCAGAAATCTTTATTTCCTCATATGACTTCTAGTTACTCTTTAATGTCCTTTTATTTTAGCCTGAAGGACTCCCTTCAGCATTTCTTATAGGGCAGGTGTACTGGCAGCAAACTCCCTAAACTTGTTTATCTGGGAATGTCTTAATTTCTCCTTCATTTGTAGAGGACAGTTTTGCTAGGTATAGAATTCTTGGTTGATGGTACTGTTCTTTAGCACTTTATATGTGCCATCCCACTGCTTTCTGGCCTCCATGGTTTCTAATGAGACACGGAATTGTTATTCTTATTGAAGATCCCTTGAATGTGATGACTTGTTCTCTCTTGCTGCTTTCAAAATTCTCTATCTTTGGTTTTTGATAGTTTGATTATAATGTGTCTTGGTGTGGATCTCTGAGTTTATCTTACTTGGACTTTGTTGAACTTCTTAGATGTATAGATTCATGTTTCTCATAGATTTGAGACATTTTTTACCATTATATCTTCAAGTATTCTTTCTGCTTCCTTTTCTCCCTCATCCTCTGGGGCTCTCATTATATGTATGTTGGTCCACTTGATGGTATCCCATAAGTCCCTTAGACTTCATTCATTAACGTTTTCATTCTTTTTTCTTCCTCCTCCTCAGATCGGATAATTTCATTTGACCTCCCTTCAGGTTTACTGATTATTCTGTCTGCTCAAATCTGTTGTTGAAACCCTCTTGTGATTTTTTTTTTTTTTTTTTTTTTTGGTTATTGCACTTTCAGCTCCAAAATTCTATTTGGCTCCTTTTAATAATTTCTATCACTTTATTGGTCTTCTCTATTTATTGGGATATCATTCTCTCAGTTTCCTTTGGTTCTTTGTCTGTGGTTTCCTTTAGCCCTTTCAGCGTGTTTAAGACAGTTGATTTAAGGTCTTGTCCAGTAAGGCCGATGTCTGTTTTCTCAGGGACACTTTCTTTTAAATATCTTTTGTACCAGTGCATGTAGCATTCTTCATTGTTTTTTATTTGGTTTGTAATTTTTTGTTGAAAACTAGACATTCTGAATAATAAAAAAAAAGAAGAAAATAGAAAGGAAATAAATGACAGATGCTGTCTAGGTCCTGGCAGACTGGCTCTGTGTTGGGGCAGGTCCTCAGCCTGGCCACTGACAGCTCTGCCTTAGCTTTCACTTCCTGCTTTGCTGAGCATGAGACTTGCCAGAGGTGAAGCCTCTGTTCTTCTTGGGCCTCTTCTGAGTGTGTGTGCTTCCCTGGACATGCAAGTGGCTCTCTAAGTTTCCCTGTTTGTGTAATAATAGCTTTTTTAAAAAAAGCTCATAGCCCCCCAAACCCCCCAGATTTCACTGGGCTTTTCTGCTAAAGCTCCAGCCTGTCTGTTATTGCCTCAGTTGGGTCTTTTTATTTGCCCCGGGCAGCAGCGCCTTGTCCACTTGGCTTTCGTTGTTTCTGAGGCATGTGAAGCCTCTCCATCCTGATGGAGCCCAAGTTAGGTGGAACAAGGGGCACCACCGCAGCAGGCCTTCCAGGAAACCCTAGTCAGGTCAGAAGGAAGCACAGTTTCTGGGGAAGAAGGTCACTGTGCTCCCTCTGGAACCAGCACCCACTCTGGCACGTGGGTCATCTTTAAGATGTGCTGCAAGAGAGGTAGCACATGAGTAAATTAAAGGCCACGAAGCCAGTCTGCCTGTTTCAGTGGCCTTCCTCCTGGTTCTCTTTGGTTGCTATAAGCCTTTTCCACCCTCCAGAGTTCTGATAAGGTTGATGCTTACAGTTTTTTGACAAGATTTTCAGTGTTTCTAGGGAGGGACAGCCCCGGAGGTCCCTACTTCGCCATAAAAGTAAGGACTGAGTAAAGGCCAGTGAGGTGGTGGTGACTGGTGGTGACTGGTGGTTATAGTAGGGTAGTTGGTCAGAGGATTCCGTGCAAGAGCTTCAAGTCAGGGCAGGATACTCATTCACAAATACTGTCAGTTTTAAAATTTGAGACTGTTTTGGCATTATTAGTTTGAGAGAGATGTTTTATGTATTTATTTCTACCTTTATTATCACAAACATTAAATTTATGTTAGTGTTTGTACTTTATAGGTTATATATTAATATTTATTTCAGTTAAATACTTATCTTTAGTTTGCAATGTTCTTTTTCCTACAGAAGGTTTGAAGTCTCAAGTTGCCCGCCACAGTCTAAACTATATACAGGAAATTGGAAATGGCTGGTTTGGAAAGGTAAAGTTTGTTCGCTTTCATTTTTTCCCCTCCTATTTATACTGTTTAGAATTTAAAGCTAATTAAGACTTGTGTTACGTGACATTCCACATACTGTCTACACACTATGGTCCCAATTGAATTTCTCCATTGGCCCCTGAAACCATGTGGAAGTGTGAGCGTCAGCATTCCTGGGTGTGTGAGTTTTTCCAAGAAGGTCTTTTATTTCTATATCAGAGACTTTTCTAGTTGTTGGCAGACGACGGTAAAAAGGGAAAAGAGATGGGAATTTTAGAAGCTTTTTGTCCTTCTCACATTATTTGTTTCTTCTTTCTTCTCCCCATTCCCTTATGACACTTAAACCACTTTATAATAGATGGGTAGCATGGTTATAATGAAAACCATTGTGAAGAACTGTTGTGTTTCTCGTAGCCTGTCAAGTGACCTATAATAACACACTTTGTTGATCTTTTTACCACAGAAGGAATGATCTTTTTTATAACAACTGTTTCTATGATGGAGCAATCATTCTTTGTAAAAGGGTGTAACTGAGTGATCATTGCATCATAAGTAGGGCGGTCACGACCAGAAGATGTATTTGCTCTGTAGTCAACCATCTCATGCTTCTGTCTTTCCGATAAGAGTTGTTTGTCCTGTATCTTTCATGTCGTCCAAACTTTATTAGTTACCGGATCTTCTAAGCCATTTAGCAAAACCTATTATGTGTCAGACGTTGTTCTTGGTGCTGGGAGTATGATGTGGAGGAAGATGGTGAAGTCCTGGCCTGTGGAGTCCTGGGAATGTAGCAGCAAACAAGATGGAACCCTTGCCCTGACAAAGCTGAAATTTCTAGTTGGGGCTGGGGGGTGATCAGACAGTAAACAGTCAATGGTAGGAGACAGGCTCAGAGAGGGGTAGGGGAGCCAGGGGACATGAGGTATTTCCTGCATTTAGAGACTTTGACTTTTCCTCAGAGGGGGCTAGGAAGGTGCTCCAGGATCTGGGGATGAGTGACATCACCTGGCTTACAGGTTGAGAGGATCGCCATGTTGTAGAGGGCCACGGGGAAGCAGGGAAATTGGTAAGAAGGCTGCCGCAATTGTCTAGGGAGAGTTGCAGGCAGGCTTGGACCTGGATGATAGCATGGAGAGGTCGAGATTCCAACAGGAAGCACACAGGACTTGGGATGGAGCAGATACGGAGTCTGGAGAGGGAAAGAAGTTAAGGATGACGGCTTATGGCCCGATTGGCAAGAAGCATGGAGTTGCTGTGATCTGAGATGGGAAAGACTAGGGAGAAGCAGACGTGGAGGAGGAAGATGGGTTCACTTTTGGATACATCAGGGGTGAGATGGCTCTCAGATGTGCAAATGGAGATACCATGTAGGCAGCTGGAAATGCAAATTGAGAGTTCAAGACAGAGATATAAACTTGGGAGAACTCAGTATAGAGGTGGTACTTGAGGCTAGATGAAATCACCGAGAATGCTAACACAGAGGAGAGGGGGAGGCACAAGGACCGAGCCCTGAGGCCCTGCAGCGGGGAGGTCAGCACAGTGAGGGAGACCCTGTGAGGGAGACAGAAGAGTCAGCCAGTGAGTAGGAGAGGGCACAGGAGAAAGGAGCATTATTCTGAAGGTCTGAGGAGGAGCTCCAGAAGATGAATTGCAGTAGGTGCTCTGGACACACTGAGCAAGATGAAGGCTGGGAGAATTAGGACCCAGCAGCATGCAGTCCATGGTATCCTCAGAAGATTCAGTGCTTGTGACCTCAAAAGGGCCATGTCACATCCTCACGTGTGGTGGGTTCCAGGGAGAAACTGGAGATAGCACATTTAGACAACTCTGTTGAGGAGTTTTAATCTAAAAGGGAACAGAGAAATGATGAGCTGTTTGGGCCCGTCCAAGGGCCAAGGGAAGGTTTTTTGATTGTTTGTTTTTTTATAGTATATGCTGCTATTTTAGCATGTTTATATGGGAGGGGGGACTGATACTGTGGGAGGGGGTGTAAGCGTTGGAGGGATCCACAGCATTATTGTAGGACTTGGTCTTAGGCACAGGGACAGTTTCTCTCCTGAAATGGGAGCAGAAACAGGATGTGTACACAGGTGCAGGTGGATCTGGTGTTAAAATGAGCAGGTTCACTTTTGATCATTTTACTCAGTAAATAGGAGGCCCGTTTGAAATGCAGGAGTGAAAAGATGTACGTGAAGGAGGAGAATGTGGGAAAGTATATCAACTGGGGAAATGGGGGTGGTGGTGAGCAGCGCCGAAGACCCTCACAGATTTAAAATGAGACCACTCGTCATGGCTTTTTTCTGCTGTTGACGCTTTTTATTGTAGGCAAGTGGATGGATTTGAGCAGCACCGAGGCTTGGCTGAGCTAATAGACCTCAGCGAGAAGGGCGCGGGGGTGATGGGAGTGAAGGGTCGTGGGCTCTAAGCTGTCAGGGAGGGGAGCGGGGCCTGCAGTCAGGACAGGAGGGTGGAAAAGCGGGATCATTAGTGGATTGGGGGGCAAGTTGTGCACTTGTTGGATTAGACTGTTGAAGTAAGTGAGCTGGAAATCGAAGGACGGGTAGAGAAGAAGTTAAAATTCAAGGTTTGGGACATAACATAATTACTAGCTAGGTCTAGACCCCTGGGAGTGTTTGCTGAGATGGGCTCATAGGAAAGATGAGCGGGAGTGAGGTCAGAGAACTGAGAGGTCCCGGTGTTGAGTGAATAGTCCCTGCATACGTTGCCCTCCAAGGATGACAACAGTGCTGGCTACAGAGAGAGAGAGACAGTGAGCCAGATCATTGCACTGGTCCCCTAGTTATTCTCCCCTCTCTGCAAATCAACACCATGGACGTGTTAGGCTTGTTATATCTGTGCAAACTCGTTATTTGAAACAGAGAATATGGCTTAGTTAATTATCAGAGTTTCCTGTTCTATGCATTTTTCTGCCCTTATATTCCTAATATAACATTAAATTCTGTTCAGGTTCTTATTCTCTATTTTCAGGGCATTAAAATTAATCCATTTTATAAAAATATAAAAAACCTATTTTAAAAGGAAGCCTTTTAGTTTTGACCATTCTCAAATTAGATAAAAATCTTTACTTCATCATCATTTTCATCTTAAATATTGTATTTTGGAGTGCCTTTGTATTGTCCTATATTAATACTTAATATATCGCTTGTAGCTTGTTCTTATTTTCATTCACATTTTGTGTTCTGTTAATTTCAGTGGAGTGTTTTTTCCCTGTGTTTTGACTGAAGCTTTAGTACAAGATAAAGGCCTGGAATAACTGGCATGCCATGGATTTTTAAAGCTATAATGCAATGATAGTTTGTACACTGGCTGTTTGTCAGTTTATTTTGTCCTATGTGAAGTAGACATAACAAAATAACACAACTCAGTTGACGTGTTTTTGAGAAATATTTGGGTTATATTTGAACCAAACTAATAAATCACTCTTCTGTAATGTCATTGGCAATTTCTGTTAAAGTATAAAACATTTTTAAGTAAATAGAAAAGAAGTACATATAAATATATGAATGTTGTAAACATCTGATGACTGTTTTAAAACTTAAGGAAAATATTTTAGCTTTCCAAGCTTTTCGTGAGGTAGAATTTAAAATAATAGAAAGCCATCTGACTGTTGCTTAATTTGTTTTCCTGTATTCCATTTCCTGGTAAGTGTAACATACTTCTTTATCATGTTGATGAAAGTGAAGTGAAAAACTATTCTTTGGTTTTAGGTGCTCCTTGGAGAGATCTACACGGGCACTAGTGTAGTGAGAGTAATAGTGAAGGAGTTAAAAGCAAGTGCGAGCCCAAAGGAACACGATACTTTTTTGAAAAATGGAGAACCATACTAGTAAGTAAACCGTAATGAATGTTTTGTAAATGTGGTCTGTGGTCTGTTGAAAATCAGGTGTTTAAAACGCCTCTGGGATTTCTGCTTGTAAAATACAAAATTTAAATAAGATCCAGAGTCTCATAGCATAAGACCCAAAATGTCCAGGTTTCAGCTGAAGTCACTGATCTTTCCAAGAACCAAGAGAACTCAGCTAAGTAAGAAAAGACAACAGATGGTGGGAATGTAATTTGGTGCAGTCACTATGGAAAACAGTATGGAGATTCCTCAAAAAACTAGACGTAGAGTTGCCAAATGGTCCAGCAATCCCACTCCTGGATGGGTCCAGCAACCCCACCCCCAGACAAAACTCTAATTTCAAAGAGATACATGCACCCCTCTGTTCATAGGAGCACTATTCACAATAGCCAAGACATAGAAACAACCTAAATGTCCATCGACAGAGAAATGGATAAAGAAGACGTGGTACATTATATATAATGGAATACTACTCAGCCATAAAAAAGAATGAAATAATGCCATTTGCAGCAACATGGATGAACCTAGAGATTATCAAACTAAGTGAAGTAAGTCACACAGAGAAAGACAAGTATCATATGATATCACTTATATGTGGAAGCTAAAATATGACACAAATGAACTTGTTTACAAAACAGAAACAGACTCACAGATATAGAGAATAGGCCTGTGGTTACCAAGTGGGAGGGGGGCCAGGGTAGGGATAGACTGGGAGTTTGGGATTAGCAGATGCACACTGTTATATATAGAATGGATGAACAACAAGGTCCTACTGTTACAGCACAGGGAACTATATTCAGTATCCTGTGATAAACCATAATGTAAAAGAATATGAAAAAGAATCCATTTACAACTGAATCACTTTGCTGTACAGTACAAATTAGCACAACATTGTAAATCAACTATACTTCAATAAAATAAACACACAAAAAAAATAGAAAAGACAACAGATACCAACACCAAGATGACAGAGATGTTAGGATTATCTGACAAGGATTTTAAAGCAGCTGTTGTAAAAATGCTTCAATGAGCAATAAATTTTAGTACCCTGGGACTTCCCTGGTGGCATAGTTGTTAAGAATCCTCCTGCCAGTGCAGGGGACACGGGTTTGAGCCCTGGTCTGGGAAGATCCCACATGCCATGGAGCAACTAAGCCTATGTGCCACAACTACTGAAGCCCACATGCCTAGAGCCTGTGCTCTGCAACAAGAGAAGCCACCGCAGTGAGAAGCCCATGCACTGCAACAAAGAGTAGCCCCCGTTCGCCGCAACTAGAGAAAGCCTGTGTGCAGCAATGAAGACCCAACATAGCCAAAAATAAAATAAATAAATAAATTTATATTTAAAAAAATTATAGTACCCTTGAAACAAATGAAGAAAACAAAGTTTCAGCAAAGACATAGACTACATAAGGAAGACCAAAGCGGACACTTTAGAACTGAAAAATATAATACAGTAAAAACTCAGTGGATGAGTTCAACAGCAGAATGGAGAGGACAGAGGAAAAAATCAGTGAAGTTGAAGATAAAACAATAAATATCACCCAGTTCAAACAACAGAAAGAAAATATGCTTAAAAAAATGAAAAGTGCCTCAGGGACTTGGGGGACTTGAACAAAAGATCAAGACATCCCAGATTGAAAGGAGATAGAAAGTGGATAGAAAAAGTATTTGAAGAAATATTAACTGGAAAATGTTCCACATTTTGAAAAGACAAACCTACAGATTCATAAGTTGATCAAATCTCAAACAGGATAAACCCAAAGAAATTCATGCCAACACACATCATAATCAAACTTCTGAAAGTGAAAGACAAAAAAATCTCAAAAGCCGGGAGAAAGAAACACCACCTCACCTGTAGGGGGGTTACATTGAAAAGAGGACAAGTCTCAAATCAGTAACCTAAGCTCATACTTTAAAGGACCAAAAAAAGAGGAGCAAATGAGCTCAAAGCAAACAGAAGGAGTAGATATTAAAGATAAGAGCAGAGGTCGATAAAATTGAAAACAGTAGATAAAAATCATTGAAACATAAAGTTGGCTCTTTGGAAAAATAATAAAATTGACAATCCTCTAACAAGACTGACAGAGAATAAAAGAGAAGACACAGATTTCTAATATCAGGAATGAAAGAGACCCTACAGACATCAAAAGGATAATAAGGGACAAACAGCTCTACGTAGATATATATTTGACAACTTAGATGAAATGAACCAATTACTCAAAAAGCACAAACCACCACGACTCACCCAATGTAAAATAGGTTATTTGAATAGACCTATAATCATTGAAGAAATGGAGTTTGCAACTTAAAAACTCTCAAAAAGAGTCCCCAGGCATAGACAGTTTGACCAGAGCATTCTACAAAACGACTAAAGATGAATTAATACACAATATTTTCTAGAAAATAGGAGGGAACACTTCCTAACTCATTTTATGAAGCCAGTATTACCCCGATACCAAAACCTGACAAAGTGCAAAAAGGAAAACTGTAGACCAATATCTGTCACTGATGTTGATGCAGAAATTCTAACCAAAATATTAGCAAATATATAAAAAGTTATATATCATGACCAATTGGAATTTATTCCAGGAATGCTAGTCTGATTCAGTATTTGAAAATCAGTCAGTGTAATCCAGCATAATTACTGGGTAAAGAAGAAACATCACATGATCCTGTCAGTTGATGGAGAAAAACATTTGACAAAACTCCACACTAATTCATGATAAAAACTCTTTGAAAACTAGAATTAGATGAGAATCTCCACTTATTAAAGAACATCTACAAAAAATCTACATCTAGCATCATACTTAATGGTGAAAGACTGAATGCTTTTATCCCTAAGATCAAGAAAGACGTAGATGTTCGCTCTCATCCCTGCTATTCAATAAGAGCCAGAAGTTCTAACTAGCTCAATAAGGCAAGAAAAGGAAACATTCAGAAGCCTGTAGATCAGAAAGAAAGACCTAAGTGTCTGTGTTTATATGCAGAAAATGTTTATGCAGAAAATCCCAAGTAATCTCCGAAAAAAAAAAAATCCCCTAGAACTAGTAAGAGAGAATTCAGCAAGGTTGCAGGATACATGGTCAACATACAAAAGTCAGTTTTATTTCTGTGTACTATCAATGAACATGTGGAAACCAACTTTTAAATAAAATAACTTTTATATTCACTCAAAAACAAATACTTAAGTACATGTACAGGACTTGTATGCTGAAAACTATGGAAACTGATGAAAGAAATCAAGGTCTAAATAAACAAAGAGACATACCATATTCATGGGTTGGAAGATTCGTGAAGATGTCCGTTCTTCCCAGTCAGATTCCTGCAATTCCTATCAAAATCCCAGCAAGATTTTAAAAACCTATATACAAGATTATTCTAAAATTATATATAAAGGCAAAAGTAGGATAGCCGAAACAATTATGAAAAATAAGAATAAAAATTGGAGGAATCATTTGACTCAGTTTCAAGACCTTATATAGCTACATAATTCGGACAGTGTTTTTGGCAGAGAGATAGACAAAACTCAACAGTAAAAAACAAAAATAAACAAAAGACATCAAGTGACACCAAAGAGGATCTATGGATAGCAATGAAAAGATCAACATCATTAGCTAGGGTAATTACGATCATGATGAGAGACCACTTCACAAGTATTAGGAAAGCTAAAATAAAATAGCAACAATACCAGATGCTGGTGAGGATGTGGAGAAACTGGATCTCTCACACATTGCTGGTGGGAATGTAAAATGGTACAGCCACTTTGGAAAATAGTTTGAGAGTTTGTCAAAAAACTAAACATACGCTTACCACTGTATGTATTAGTCAACGTACTCCAGAGAAACAGAGCCGGTAGAATCTGTAGATAGATAGATGGATGGATGGATGGATGGATGGATGGATGGATGGATGGATAGATAGGTAGATGGATGGATAGATAGATACATAGATGAATGGATAGAGGGATGGATGGATAGAGAGGTAGAGAGAGAGATGGATGGATGGATGGATGGATGGATGGAGAGATAGATAGATGGATGGATGGATAGCGAGAGAGAGATAGATGGATAGATAGGTAATTTATTTTAGGGAAATGGCTCATGCAGTTATGGAGACTGGCAAGTCTGCAGGGTGGACCAGCAGGCTGGAGACCCAGAGCAGAACCACTGTTCAGTTCATGTCCAAAGGCCATCTGCTGGCAGAATTCCTTCTTCACTGGGTGAGGCTAGTCTTTGTTCTTTGGACAAAGCCCACCCACATTTTGGAGCACCGTCTGCTCTTACTGAAAGTCCACTGATTTAAATGATGATCTCATCCAAAAACACCCTCACAGAAGTGTCCAGAATAATGTTTGACCAAATATCTGCACTGTGGCTCAGCCAGGTTGACAGAGAATTAACCGTCACATCTTGTAACCCAGCTGTTGCTCTCCTAGGCATCTATCACATAGAAACGAAAACTTATTTCCATGCAAAATCTCTTGTGTGATTATTTATGGCGGCTTTATTTATAGTAGCCTCAAACTGGAAAAACTAAAATGCCCTCTATAGGTGACCGGTTAAACAAACTATGGTCCATCCAGCCATGGAATCCTGCTCAGTAGTAGAAGGGAAGGGACTGCTGATGCAGGCAGTGACTCGGGTAATCTGGAGGGCATTGTGTTGAGTGAAAAAAATCAATCTCAGAAGGCCACATACTGTGTGATTTCACTTACATAGTGTTCTCAAAATGAGAACATTATAGAAAAGGAGACCAGATTCGTGGTTGCCAGGGCTGAGGAATGGTTGGGGGCGGCGGCAGTGTGACTATAAAGGGGTAGCAGAAAGGGGTAGCATGGGAGGTCTTCGTGGTGGGGGGCAGTTCTGCATTTCTGTTGAGTGGTGGTTGCACAAATCCACACATGTTGATAACAGGACTTGCAAGCCACACACACACCGCACCCTAGTGTCAGGGCCCTAGTTTGGGGATTGCACTGATTGTGTCAGGTGTCACCAGTGGGGAAAACTGGGTGAAGGGGACATGGGACCTCTTTGCACTATCTTTGCAACTTACTCTTAATTCATTATTGCTTCAGAATAAAGTTTTGAAGTTTAAAAAACCATTTTGGCATATCTTTTTTTTTTAACTTTGTTTTAGACAAAATATTTTCCAAAAAGAGTTTGTGTACTGTGATTTATGAAAATAGTATATAAGCTAGATAGCCTGAGAGGTAAACTGAGTATTTTATTATGTGGATTGAAAGTGCTCATGGAATATAGTTTGCCTTCTTTTAAACGATGCTTCAAAATGATATCTATAAAGTTAAATTACTAAAGTTAAAGATTCTTATGTTAGGAGATGTTTTAATTTGTGGAAATGTTCGCCTGATTGGCTTTGAATTACTTAATCATTACATGACTTAGAATACATCTGTTAAATAGAATCTTAATTGTGCTCTTTTCAGTTGATTATATTTAAATCGTTAAGAATGTTAAATTTGCAGTTACTGTTTGAACAATTTTACTAGCCTGCTCCCTCATGAACAATACTATGACTTTTATTTTTACCAGTATTCTTCAACATCCAAATATTCTTCAGTGTGTTGGACAGTGTGTAGAAGCAATCCCCTATCTTCTGGTGTTTGAGTTCTGTGACTTGGTAAGTTTTCAGTAGAAATTCAAAGTCAAGTATTCAGAAGTTTTTACCAAAGTGTTTTTGACAGATAGAAATGCTGGATGAGGGACTGCTTTCACTTCTGTCCCAGGTAGTTAATTCCAAAGAAAAATTATTAATAAACTTGATATATTAGCTTTCCGTGGGTTATATTATAGTAACCCCCCCAAATCTCAGTGGCTGATAAGAGCAAAGTGATTCTCATTGGCTCTGGGTCAGCTTCAGCTCTGTTCCAGGCTATGTTCACCTCTACCCCAGGGTCAGTGTTTTATTCTAGCTGTAGATGCTGAGGAGAAAAACGTGTATTCTGGTGATCTGTACAGTATGTCTGTATGGATCTTTTGGGTCAGGTTTATGAGGCTGTTCAAATCTCCTGTATCCTTCTGATTTGTGGGAAGGGGGCAGGGACAGAGGGAGCCTGGGTCAGTTTTCTATCAGTTATTGAGAGGCATGTTAAAATTTCCTGCTCTGATTATGGATTTTCCTTATTTTTCCTTATAGTTCTAGTTGTTTTGCTTTGTACATTTTGATACGCCGCTGTGTCAGGGATCCAAATTTAGAGTTGATATAACTTCCCTTAATTTGAAACTTTTATCATTATGAATGCAATCTCTTTAAGATTAAAAGCATTACTGAGGATTAAGTCTATTTTTATTGATGTTAATGTAGCTAGGCCAGCTTTCTTTTGGTTAGAATTTGCCTGGTTTATCTCTGTCAGTCCTCTTCTCTGGTTGACATCTCTTGTAAGTAGCTTACGGTTAGAATTTTATTAACCTGTCAGTCTCGGTCACTTAACATGGAACAGGTCATCCATTTATGTTTATTGTACCTATGAGATATTTGGAATGTTATGTGCCTGTTGTGTATTATTTTTCTTACCTGTTTCAACTTTTCTTTTTTGCTTTTTTTCTAGCCTTCTTTTAGATTCTTGAATTTTTTTGTTTGTTTCAGTTTTCCCCATCTACTATTTTAGATACTGTTTCTTAATTTTGTGTATGGTTACACTAGAAGTTACAACATGCATATTTAGTGTAACAAGGTCTAAAATTAATCAATATTTTAACCCTTCTCCAGAGATGCTGGGACCTCATCAAACTCTCTCTCCATGTAAAGAAACCAGAGTTAATCCTACTTTTCTGTGCCCTCCCCACGTTTCCCCCGTCGTGGAGGGTGCTTCCTGATTGAACACTTGGTGTAGAAAGGCAGCGTGCTGTTCTCAAGGGACCCAGAGAGAAAACTGGCCATTGTCCTCTAGGCCTCCTACTTAGAGGGAGCAGACACGTGATAATTGCCATTTAGCCTGATTATTTAATAGAGTCACGAGAACGAAGAGGAAGGAGTTCGCAAGGATGTTTCTCATAGTTTTATTGCGTAGCTGGTTTTGATTATCTCAGAATTATCAGAGCTGTGGTATGTATGACCTTACTTATCATGATATGAAAATAACTCCTTTTAGTCTAGCTCTTGGTGACCAGTATGATAGGTGACACAGCAGGTGAGGAAAGAAGACCAAAGATGCATTTTTATGTGATAAGACAAGTCTGCTTGTCAGAGTTCTGCTTTTCTGAGACATTTAATGGTATCTTTTTTGAGTCCCTGAGCTCCTGATATTGATTATAAATAACAGTGGGAACGTTCTTTATGAGTGACTGTAACAGAAATAACAGCAGAACCACCATCTTCTTGAAGTAGCACGTTTCCAGGCTAATCGAGGTGGTTTATAAAACTAGCTCATGTACTTTGGCATTTTCTTATTCTTTACCCTGTTTGTCCATTCCTGAAAGTTTTACTAGACAATGTTGTTGTTTTTCCTGGAATAGTAAAAGCTTAATGTTTTCTTCTAAGTGGGTTCAGGTAATGGGTTTAGTTTTAGTGCTGTTCTAATTTGTTTTTGCGTTTGTTTTTTTTTTTAAATTTTATTTATTTATTTTTGGCTACATTGGGTCTTCGATGCTGCGCGCGGGCTTTCTCCAGTTGTGGCGAGCGGGGGAGACTCTTCGTTGCGGCGCGTGGGCTTCTCATTGCAGTGGCTGCTCTTTGTTGTAGAGCACAGGCTTAGTTGCTCCTCCGCATGTGGGATCTTCCCGGACCAGGGCAGGAACCTGAGTCCCCCACATTGGCAGGCGGATTCTTAACCACTGTGCCACCAGGGAAGTCCCCAACATTCTTTTCATAGAATTTTTCCCTCATACTTTTCTATCTCAGATTTAAATGCGTATTCTCCAAGTACTGACACTAGACTAAGTATTCAGAATATACATATTTACTTACCTACATTTCTGTTGGCTTTCATCTTTTGAGATGAAGATTATGGATACAGCCCTCCAGAATTAGGAAATGTGACTTCTTGAAACACATTTTATGTGACTCTGCTAAGTCATGTTCACTCTCCTCAGTCACTCCTGAAGGCTGAACATCTGGAAAGAGCCCATCCCCACCAAAAGCTTTCACTGGCAGTGAGAGCTAATAGCCGTTTTTATTTAAGTGCACTGCCCAAGGGTACATTGATCAATAGTAAAATTGAAAAACAATAATTTTCCTCCCCAAAATTAAACTAGAATTTCCACATGATCTGGCAGTTTCACTTCTAGGTACATATATCCAAACAGTTGCGAGCAGGGTCTCATTTTCATGCCCGTGTTCACAGCAGCATTATTCACAGTAGCCACCAGGCAGAAGCAGCCCAGGTGTCCATCAGTGGTTGAACAAATAAAATTGGGTCTATCCATACACTGGAGTATTATTCAGCCTTAAAAAGGAAGGAAGTTCTGCCACATGCTGCAATATGGAAGAACCTTGGGGTCATTATGCTCAGTGAAAGAAGCTAAGTCACAAAAACACAAATACTGTAGGATTCCACTTATATGAGGTCCCTGGAGTGGTCAGACTCACGGAGACAGAAGGTAGAAGGGTGGGTGCCGGGGGCTGGCGGGAGGAGGGGATGGGGGAATTAGTGTTTAATGGGGACAGACGTTCAGTTTGGGAAGATGAAGAGAGTTCTGTGGATAGACGGTGGTGATGGCTGCACAGCAGTGTGCATGTACTTGATGCCACTGAACTGCACACTTAGAAACACTGAAGGGTGGTGATTTTATGTTACGTGGTTCTTACCACACAAAGGACATTGGTAATTACCTACTATTATGGAAGGGGCTGTACCGCTGTTAACTATACTTGGAGGAGGCTGGTATGCCCTTGGGAAATCTGTCAGTCAGCACTTGGAATGTCCAGCTTCATATCAAGGTAAAGGCCGTTAACCCAGGGAGCCCCCAACCTTGCCAGGCAGTGATGTCACATTTATCTCCGAGGGCAGTTTCATTCTCATCATCTCTGGACCCTAGTAAGTTGCAGAGGGACCAGCTCCTGAGCAGCAAGGGCTGGGCCTCGACCGGGGACACTGGCCCTGCAGTTAGGTCCTCAGGGCTCAGTGTGTGCAGAGACCAGGTAGCAGAAACGGTCAGCTCGTGTCAGGCCCGTGAGCCATAGAGGTGCCTTCCTGCCTGGACTGCAGGGACGTTCCCAGCACACCCCAAAGCCTGGCTTCACCTGAGCCCTGCTCCCAGCCTGGATGCCCCAGAACCCTCCCAGAAAGAGGCCAGACTGAGCAGAGGGGCGTCATTCAGGGCAAAAGCACCTTCTGGCCAGGGTCCAGAGGCCAGAGGCCTGTAGCCCAGGATTGGTAATCAGCAACTGCAGGCACAGTGAAAGGAGCCACTATCTTCACATGTTCTTAGTAGGTCAGGAGCTATTGAGTGAATGTTGGCCTTTTCCGTCGTCACCAGGCAGTGACCATGCTCAGCGATAACATCTTTTAAGGAGAAAGGAGAGAATATTTTCACACTTACTTAAGTCATTCCTTGTGAGATGGAATTACCAGTCTCTGAAAAGCACTTTATCTTAGAATTTTTATGAAAGAAAATGAAAACTCTTCTG
The DNA here is from genome assembly GCF_003676395.1 of Aethalodelphis obliquidens. Lineage (NCBI taxonomy): Eukaryota > Metazoa > Chordata > Mammalia > Artiodactyla > Delphinidae > Aethalodelphis > Aethalodelphis obliquidens. The sequence goes on from NW_020837974.1 coordinate 5,045,739, forward strand.
AGTTTGGTAGCTGGACCAGAGTCACCGATGTGTACTGCTGATGGTGCAGTGTTCGTGAGGGGACAGATCACTGCAGGGTGTTGTGTGTAACTTGTGGCCATAGGAGGTACACTGTGCTCTCACATGTCTATGCGGGCAAGATTGTTTGGGGGTAAGGGTCACTCAACAGAAATGTATGAGCACCTGTTGAGTACAAAGAGCTGTGCCCAGTGCTCTCAGGAGCACGGATGAGTCACCCTGACCCTGCCTTTTCTGCCTGTAGAGCCAAGCGGGCCTGCCTTCAGATGCTGGTCCTGCCACTTACTTGTGTATCACCTTGGAGGTTACCTGACCTCTTTAAGCCTCAGTGTAGACATCTGTAAAATGGGAGTGATACTGCCCACCCTGTAGGCATAGTAGGTGCTCAGGAAGTAGTAGTTATTTTTATTCATTTTTAGTTTCTTAATTGATCATAATTTAAAGGTTTGAGTAGTTCTGTGTAGCAATTCTAACTAGGCTCACTGGCTCCTTTGGGAAGGCTTCACAAAAGAAGTGGTGTTTGGTCTGAGTGTGGACAGGTGGGTGGATGGACTTTCTTCCGCAGGAAAGAGTCATAGGAACAGCGTGAGCCAGGCAGGGTAGCTCAACTGTGCGTGTGGACCGGGGTGGGGGGTGGGGCGATAGATGGTCCCACAGTGGGCGGCGTGGGGACCGGGTGAGAGAGCACTGCGTTAGGAGAGGCTGGGTGGCATCCGCTGGGAAAGATCAGCTGGAAAGGTGACAAGCCGAGACCAACTGCTTGGAGGCCAGACTGCAGGCCAGGTAAAGACAAGGAAGTAGATCACCTCCACTCCGTCTTATCTCCCATGACAGTCAGCAGTGTCTTCCTCTGTCACCGGACTCCGAAGCAAGAGATGATAGTCTTTTCTTTGCAAGGGAGCGATCTTGGTGTCGTATGCAGATTTCCACAGTCCTCTGCGGGCCGGGCTTGCTGCAGCTGCTCAGGAGAGACAGGGGGGCAGGGTCCCGGGCTCCCAAGGCTGTGGGAAGCTTGTCCGCTGCCCACACAGGGGTGGCGGTGTGAGGAGGGAGGGCTCCGACCTGTGCCAGGCCTTGTGCTGGGCCTGAGGTGTTTGCTTCTCCTTCACTGAGTCTTCTTGCCTCAGTCTTCTTCGTTTTACAGATTTAGAAAACCGGGCTGCAAGAGATGAAGGGCCTCTCGGGGCCACACCCATGCCCAACCTCAGGACCAGGCTTTCTGTCTTCTCTTCTTTGGTTAGTTGACTTGCCTGATGTCACGTGATTGCTTGTGGCAAAGTGGGGATTTTAACTGATAGCTTAATTTTATTCTATGTACTTCTATATCAGGTAGTTTAATGGCTGTACGTTTGTCTTCCACCAGTGGGAAGCCTCCATTTTCAAACTGGCCTTTTGTACAGAAAACGCCTAGTCCATGTCCGTGTCTTATGTGTAAATGAGTTCGTTACATAAGCCCATGCACTGGGGCCCTCCCAGGCATACAGAGATGGGTGATGTGTCCCTGCCACTCGGGAGCGGGAGTAGAAAAGAAAGGACATGGGCTTACTGTGGAACAGAGGTGCACGTGGACGGTGTCTCTCACTCGGAGCCAGCGGGAGGGACACGTGCAGAGCAATGACACGGCATCATCAGGCTTGGAAGGGGGGTGGCTGGTGGGGGCGCCACATCCCCGGGCCCTGCCAGTGGCTCCCTTCCCCACACGTGGCTGCCGCCCTGGGCCCTGAGGCCCTGGCTCTTTGTGAAAATAGATCCGGGCCTTGGTGATGGGTTGGATGTGGGCGTCTCGAGAGAGAGCAAACTCAAGAATGAGGACTTTGGTTTTGGCCTGATCCACTGGGAAAGCGGTGATGCCATTTCCTGAGATGGAGCAGATCGTCGGAGCTTTGCACTGGGCGTGTTAGGTTTGAGGTGCCTCTCAGGGCATCTAGGGAAGGGTGTCAAGTCCGCAGTTGGACAGATGAGTCTGGGGCTCAGGAGGTGGAGGGGTCTGAGTCAGAGAAATGTATGAGAGATGATTTTCAAAGCCACAGGGTGATAGAGTCACCCGGAATGAGTGTCACGGTGAGGAGGGATGAGGACCACAGACAGAGCCCTGGGCGTGCCGACGCCTACAGACCAGTAAGAGGGGGAAGGTCCAGCACAGGGGCCCCAGAAAGGAGTGGCCAGTGAGCTCGGAAGAAAGCCAGGAGACCGGTGGGGAAGGAAGGAACGGACCCCTCACTTGGTCCTGCCCAGCAGGAGCAGCTAGAGCCCAGCCTGTTGGGGGGCGAGGGGTTCGAGAGAGATTGGGGGGCCAGGAGGCAGGCCAGCCAGCGCAGACCCGGCTTTTGAGGCGTCTGTCTGTGAAGAGGGGAGGGAAGTGGGGTGGGAGCGGGAACCGGGTTTGGAGGCAGAGGGCGCTTGCAGGTTCTTTGTGGGATTCACCTGAGAGGTATTTGAGCAGAGAAGGGATGGGCTCAGGGAGAATAATCCGTGATAACAGAAGGTGCTGTGCAGGTGTGGATGTTGGGGGGCGGGGCGGGACTCGAGTGGTGGAGGGAAAAGTAGGCACAGTCAGAGGGCTTGAGGGAGTTAAGAAACCCTCGGGCTGGGGGCGTTCCCAGGGCTCCCGCCCTACCTCCCTGTTTCACTTTGTCGGTGGACACCGTGGACACTGAGCACATGCGGCTGTTGCTACCATTCTTTCCTCCTTTCACTCAGTTTTTTTTTTTTAAATCTTTAAAATTTTCGGCTGCGTTGGGTCTTCATTGCCGTGCGCGGGCTTTCTCTAGTTGCAGCGAGCGGGGGCTACTCTTTGTTGCGGAGCACGGGCTTCTCACTGCGGTGGCTTCTCTTGCTGCAGAGCACAGGCTCTAGGTGTGTGGCCTTCAGTAATTGCGGCACGCGGGCTCAGTAGTTGTGGCTCACGGGCTCTAGAGCACAGGTTCAGTAGTTGTGGAGCACAGGCTCAGTAGTTGTGGCTCACGGGCTCTAGAGCACAGGTTCAGTAGTTGTGGAGCACAGGCTCAGTAGTTGTGGCGCACGGGCTGAGTAGTTGTGGCGCACGGGCTTAGTTGCTCCGCGGCATGTGGGATCTTCCCGGACCAGGGCTCAAACCCGTGTCCCCTGCACTGGCAGGCGGATTCTTAACCACTGCGCCACCAGGGAAGTCCTCAGATTTTTGTTTAAAAACATAAATTTTCCTCCCAAATCCTTCTATTAAATGTATAAACAACTAATTTTTCAGTTAGAAAGCTATTTACTTGTTGGGTTTTTACGTTGTATTGGAGTTCATTCATTGTTCTCAGTGTCCTGTGAAAAGCTGGCCGAAGCCCTCATGGCAGCTGATGCTGGGATTTATGAAGGCCCTTGTGAGTAACCCTCTAAAGGTCTTCGAGTGACTCATTCCAAGAAGTCGGCCAAGGGGCCGCTCTGGTATCTGAGATCTCAGTGTAAGCACTTTGCTGCCATCTAGTGTCATACATTTTTCTTTTTGAGTATTTTGCAGAGGGGCGCAGTTTGGGGAGGATCTGAGAAATTTTTAAAACTTGGATAAAGGAAAATTTATTTTAGTTCAGAATACATTGCTGTTCTCAGTGTTTTTCTCTTCAAATAATGGACCAAAGTAATAATCCCTGTCTACTCACTAGGCATCATTAAAACATAAATAAAATAAGCCAGATATCTAAATACAGCTTTATCTGTTTTGGATAGAATGAGTCAATTTTTAGTACTTATATAATATAAATTTTTTTTCTGTAATTAAAGATTTTATGCTGATTTTTCTTTCAAATGGTGGTGCCGGGAGAGCTCTGAGGCTCTTTCTAGAACACAGAAAGAGTCCCTCCCAACCCATCACAGGCCTCATCCTTGCGAAACAGTCATGGGCTCCTCAGTAATCGCTCATGTTTACTCCCCAGGTTAGAGATGTCTTTTCTGGGGTCGCGCTCACTTTGCGCCCCCCCCAGTGCGGGTTGGGAGAGGCCTTTGGTGTGTGTCAAGCTGGAAGCTTCCAGAGCGTTAGCAGTCTGAAGCAAAATCCCCTTCTGTTCATTATACTTTATCTTCTCGTGAAATCTGGGGAGTGGCCTGTTGTGGGGAGAAGATAACTTTAGAACAGTGAGTGGTAAGGAATATGCTTTAGGGAACCTTGAAAAATAACTACACCCACTCTGCCGTTCCTGCCTTCATGGCCAAAGTCACTTGGGAAGTACTTGCTGTTTGCCCAAAGCTTCTGTTTGTTTTGAGAAGTGGCCAGATGCAGCACAGCACAGTCCTACTTTTGTGTGAGGGTAGTTTTTTCCTTAGATGGGTATTGCAAGAAAGGGGTTAGACAAATGCATTTAAGTGGTCATTTCACTGGTAATGTAAGTAAACTTCAGCTCTTTGTTTTCATATTTCATTTCCATATGAACTACCTTATGAAAATCCCATCAGCCTGTAGCCTGGTGCTTTTTGCTGGAGTTTTTCTGGGTTAATTTAATTGTCGCCCAAAGCTGGGTTTATTCCCACCACTCCCATGCTGGACAGAGCCTAGCCTGGGTGAAGGTGGGGTTGGCACGGGGAGGGGCATGTATTTTTAAAGGGGAAGAAAAGGTGTCTGTTTCTCCGCTGGAGCAGCTTGTAATTGCCAGGGGAGCAAAAGGGGAAAGCACCACGTTCTCAAAGGAATAGGAGGATGGTGGCGTGGGCGAGCACACACCTTGGTCCTGAGGGGAGCAGCTGCTGCCCTGGCAGAGCAGTTCACTAAGTTTGGGAGACTCCTCCACAGCTGTGTGATTGGCTTGAATTTACTGGACACTCACTCTTATAGAAGAATCGATTTGATCTACGTGCTAATTTGGTTCACTCACCAAATAGAGTTTTCTTGGCAAGTTGGTAAACTGTAGAAGTGCAGCCCCACTGTTTGTTAGCTCTGTGGCCTTGGGCAAAGTTCTTAACCTCCCGAAGCCTATTCCACATCTGGAAAGTGTTTTAAATTTTGAGAGTTATTTGAGGGCAGCAGGTGTGGAAACTCCCAGAACAGTGCTTGGCAAACATTCGAAAGCCCCGGTGGTAACAGTTATTGATATCAACATTATCGTTCATATTAAGATGATGGAAACTGGGAATGAAAACAAATTTAGGTTCTTGGTGTGGACCTAGAAGTTACATTAGAAGGTATTTATTATGCAGTGTGGACAAATGCTAGTAAAGGAATATTGTGTTTTAAAGTTTAATTCTGGGAGGCATTTGCTATCTTCAGTAGCAGTTATGAGAAATGTATCAGAATCTTTAATTGGTTGAGAAAAATTTCCTTCCTCTGGAGTCTTTTTTGACTCAGATGTAAAGAAAAGTGAAAGCTGTTGACTTGCTTTCTAAATTTTATTAACGGATTATATAAAGCTTAAACTTGGAATTAAAGCACATCAATAAATACTTAATCATGTGGTAAGCAGAACGTGGAAGATTGCCTCAAAAGTGTATTTCCCAAAAGAGATACACTGTCCCCCAAGACATACAGCCCTAAAATTAAAGTCATGAAACAAAAACAGGATAAGATAGGGGAGTCTTGTGCGAATACGTGGGGTACTCGGCATTGAAACATGTGTGCTGGGTGTCTAAATGCGAATTTGCCCATTTTCCTGCCCGTGCTGCTGTCCTTCGAACAGGCTTATTTAAATTAACATCACGAATTTTTCTGGAGTGGCTAGAATGCACTTTCTCGCAGTGGTCTCTGGGCAACACAGGGCCCTGGGGAAGCCGGTGGAGAACTGAAGCAGTTACCGGCGCTGAGAGTACTTTTTCTTCCTCTTCCCCCCGTTTTTCTTTCCTCATCTCCCTCTCTGTTGCTCATGAGTGCTTTGGTGGTGGCCTTTGTGGTGTGATGTTCTCCTGGGATCCCTGAAGGTGGTGTGACCGGCACTTCTTTTACTCTCCATCTCATCTCTTAGTTACCTGGAAATTTCTGTACTTCTGCACTTAAATTGTGCATTATTGCCAATTTATCTTTTTTAACTGTTGTTATCTCTGTGTTTATATAACAAAGGTAAACTAATGTTTAATTTAGAATGATCCTAAAAGGCGAATAGTGTTTTCTCTACCTTTGAAGTAAGTATTTGGTTGGAATTGCTTTTTCGTAATTTCAAACTTGTTCGGGGTGAGCTTATTCTTTATTAAGCTCAAAACGAAATAATTTCCAATAAGTAATCTCAGCCATCTCGGTCAGCTGAGGCGTGTGTGGAGATGCCCGTTTGTTCCCCCGGTCCTCTTTGGAAACTGACCTGGGCTGGTTTCCGCAGGGCGATCTGAAGGCTTACCTGCGCGGCGGCGAGCCCGAGCCGGCGCGGGGGGACGCGCAGACCATGCTGCTGCAGAGGCTGGCGTGCGAGATCGCGGCGGGGCTGGCGGCCATGCACAAGCGGCACTTCCTGCACAGGTGGGTCCCTCTGCTCGCGTGCACCTCCCGCACTGCTGACCCCAAAAGTGTGGGAAGAGGCCCTGCAGGATGCTCAAGGAGGACCGGCTGTAACGTGAACTCTCGATGTATAAACAAGGTGTCCACTCCTGCCCAGTTTCAGAATAAGGGTTGAGCGGGGCTCCATTTAAACCAATTCCCGGGGAACAGAGTGCCTTAATACAGCCTAAGGCCTAGAAATTATTCCCAGAATTTCAAAGAATGCGAAAGAGTGCAGAGGGAACAGTTCCGGTCTTGCATCCTCCTCCTGTCAGCTTCAGGCTCCGGCTCTACCCGCTGGCTTTCACGGCGTGGCCCACCTCCCGTTCCGGAGATGGGAAGAAGGGATCTGAAGGGCTGACATCATCTTCTCATAGAAGGTCACAGCACTGGTCTCCGACCAACGCCACCCAGGCCAGGCTGGGGGTGATCGCGGGTTGTGTGTGAGCAGCACAGTGGTCGGGATAACACGTTTCTGTCCAAGCCTTTCTGTTCCTACTTGAATAGCTGCAGCTCTCTGGAGCGCATCGTATCTTGTTCAGATCGTCAGTGTAATTTCCGTAATTAAAACAACAAAGGGCTTTGAGTCCTGTCTGAGATGATGATTCTGTGAATAGTCTTTTGAGCTCTGATTTATGTTTAAAATTATTTCTCAGGTCTTTGGACAAAACTGGGCAGTGTCTCTTTAGTTGACTTTAAGTCATTTAACTCTTAACAATCCAAAGACCTGAAAAGGAGCACCTGTGTGTACCCACATGGAGGATGTCTATGAAGTATTATATATTTTTTAAAGCAGGTTGCACAGGAATATATTTATGACAACGTTAAAAAAAAAAGCTTCTATTTGTAGAGGGGTGTGTGTGTGTGTGTGTGTGTGTGTGAACAGACATGGAAAAATACCTATCAAATTCTCAACATTACTTCAGGGTGGGAAGAAGGAAAATTAACATTTTTCTTACACATCTATCTTGTCTGACTTGCATAGTGAGCAAATCATTCTGATAAAGTGCTTTTTAAGAGACCCAGAAGATCATGAGTTTCTTCAGGCCCAAGGCAGAAACCCTTACACAAAAGTTCAAAATGTAAAGATCTATTTGTTTTATAATGGAGAAGTCTTATATTTTGTTTTTTAACTTCATGACAGGTTAATTCCCAGCATATTTGTATTGTTAATCTTTTGTGAAACACAGATGATTATTACCTAATACTTGGTGTAGGAATTTTTAGATTTTGGAGAATGGAGCATTTAAAAAGAATATCATATCAGAATCAGCAACATAAAGTTATCAAAGACAGCTAGAAATTGTGTTTAAAGCCCAGGTCGGTTTCTACTCTTGTATTTTAAAAATTGGCAAAGATGTCAGAGTAACTGTTATCTTCCTGTGAGTTTCTTTAGGTTAAAGTTTTACTTAATTTAGAATCTTGTGAACTTTAGAACAAATAAAGTTGATAAATTTACTCACGTGGTTTGGATTTAATTCAGGTGCATAAACTCAAGGTAAAGAAAATTCTTGGAACCATTGACAACTGTTTCATTTTATTTTAAAAAGTAGCCATGTTTTATGTAAAATTTCCATCTGGGGCAAAATTTTTTGCTTTATTTTTTTGTTGGTAGCACAGCGTAATAGCATCTTTTAAAAATTGAAGTATAATTGATTTACAGCATTGCGTTAGCTTCACATGTACAGCATAGTGACTCAGTTATATATATATATATTTCTTTCAGATTATTTGTCATTATATCAATAGGTTATTATAAGATATTGAATACATAGTGGCATATTTTTAAGTTGGACTTTAGAGTATTTGTTTGCTAACTCAAAGTCGGACTTTCTGTGTTGGTTGAAAATAGAATATCCTACACGTCCAACTGGAAGCTGATCTAGTAAAGCACCCCCAATTAAATTTTATTTTTACTTACCGTCTAAGAGGAGACGTATGCCTGGGTCTCGGGTAGCCTGTGTTTCTGCAGTCAAACACGTGACATTCGTGAAGGCCGCATAAACAGCAGGAGCTGCCAGTGTGTTACGCTCCACACCATCCTGCCCTGCTGGCCAAGAGCCTGGGACTTCCTGTCCCCAGCCTGTCAGTCTTCCTGAAGGAGCAGCTCCCATGAGAAACCACCAGCTCACTGCAATGAGCTAAGTGCACAGGGCACCCAGCCCGCGGCGTGGGCCTTGCGGTGGCTCACGTAGCTGGAGACCTGTGTGACGGTGGCCTTGAGGAGTACCCAGGTGGCAGCTGTGCACGAAAGGACCTCTGTAGGATTTGCCCAGTTTTAAAGTTAAAGTTACTCTCTGCTGAGAAACACCGAGGTGACTAAGTCATCCAGCCCTAAGAGTGTGGGTGTCCAGTGTTACAGGAGCCCAGTGTTCACATAACCCAGCTTACACAGAAGGTACGTGTGAGAGGGTTAGGAAGGACTGCTGTAGACCTGTGGGCTGGCTGTGTTGTGTGTCGGGGAAGAGAAGCATGATGGGGGCTGACTTGATAAGCAGGGGTCCAAACCCTGAGCAGAGTTGCGTCTTTGTGCCATGTCAGAGTCCTCTTGCCTTAATCCTCTACCTGTATCTCTGTGAGCTGCACCCCACCTTCAGGTGGTCAGTGGCAGAGTCTCTTCACAACCCACGTAGGGATTTTTCTTTTTAAACCTTCGTGGCTGCCAACGGCAGGGTGATGCTCTTAAGTGGCCTCTCCTCAGCTTTACCAGTGTGAGCCACGTTCCTTAATCCTTCTGAGCCTGTTTCTTCTATGAAATGGGGATAATCTTGCCCTGAAGTGTTCTGGTCAAGATTACAGAAGGTAACGTGGGCCAAGCCCTAGAAGAGTATTCTGTACTCTTTCGGTTGTTTGTTGCTCTTTTGATCAGGGATTCAGGGTCTCTGGGAGACCCTAAGTGGTAACGTAAATAGAAGAGAGGATGGTTTGGGAAGTGTCTCCAGCCACACTGGGGCGTTTCCATGAGAGCAGTCCTGGAGATGGGTACACTCTCATTCCAATGGAAGCAGAGAACAAGTGGTGATGCTTCCTTGTGACTCGGGATGGGAAGCTGTTTAGAAGCCCTTTCCTCTGTGAACGCACGCTTCCTGTGTCTGGCGGCTCTGCTCACGCGGCTGGGTCCCACTGACAGCTGAGGCCACCTCGAGCGCGCTGCCAGCCAAGGGGGACGGGGCCAGAGCTTTAGAGCCTTTCAGGGCTGGATCACTTGGCAGCTTTGCCACTAGACCTGTTTTTCAACTTGAAGGAAGAATATACTGGGTATGTTTGTATTTCCTGACCCAAACCAGCCATTGACGTCAAGAGTTACCTCTGCCATTAAATAGTTACACCTTTGCGTTTTCCTGTTCTTTAGCTTGGCATGTTATTGGCCTTCAGAGAGTGTTTATTTTTACTAATTTTGAATTGAATTATATCATCATTTAGAATCTGGATAACACTTCAGTGTTTTGAAAACATTTCATATTTTAAAAAATTTTATTCTTATAAAAACCGTATGAGTTAACCCTTACAGGTTAGGCCCCCCCTTTTTCTGACAAGGAAAAACGAGGCTCTGATGTGTGAATTGACTTAGCCCGAAGTCACACAGTTCTTAGCGGTGGAGCCAAGACTCGCTCCCAGGTCTCTGACTTTGTCCAGTGCTTTTGCCACTGTGCTCTGGTGACGGGATGTTTGGGGTAGAGGGAGGGAGCAGGTTTAGAAGAAATTCTCTCAGTCACACCATTGTTTTCCTCCTCATTACCCCTGGTTTTCAGGTAATGAGAAGCACTTCCTCCTTCTCTGAGAGCAACAGTTGAATTGTGTAAGAGTTTCACAATGTCGTTTATAACGAGAGCCGCAGGTCTTTTGCAGGTATAACTTTTCATCTTTTATCTAAGCTTCTCCTTTCCTGTATCTGAAGACCTGCAGGAAACATGTGTGAGGAGAGAGGCGAGGAGGGAGGCAGCTGGGTGGTCCTGGAGTGGCTCTAGTGGCCTGAGTGGAAGGTGCCAGGGGCTCTGCAGGTGTCCTGCTGGCCTCGCCCTGCTGCCCTGCCACAGATGACACTCATATGCCCCGGCCGGAATGCTGGCACTCAGCTTTTAATTCTGGTCCTAGGACACAGGTGTTGGGGAGGTTGAGAATGATCTGTTGGGGCTTCCCTGGTGGCGCAGTGGTTAAGATCCGCCTGCCAATGCAGGGGACACGGGTTCGAGCCCTGGTCCGGGAGGATCCCACATGCCGCGGAGCCACTAAGCCCGTGTGCCACAACTACTGAGCCTGCGCTCTAGAGCCCGCGAGCCACCCTACTGAGCCAGTTTGCCATAACTACTGAACCCCACGCACCTAGAGCCTGTGCTGTACAACAAGAGAAGTCACTGCAGTAAGAAGCCTGTGCACCACAACGAAGAGTAGCCCCCGCTTGCCACAACTCGAGAAAAGCCCGCGTGCAGCAACGAAGACACAACACAGCCATAAATAAATAAATACATAAATCAATGGAAGGATCTGTTTGCAGGGGCTCCAGAAATTCTGGTTGGAGGTGCTCAGGGCCTCTGCGGCAGGACCCGCAGGGCCGCACGGGTGCAGCTCTTGGTCCAGAGGGTCAGGCTGCCTTAGAGCCTTGTATTCTCCTGCCCACATGTGGCCCCCCTCCATTTCTCCCTTCACTCCAAAAGACAGGGACCACATCTCTCCTTGAGACGGGAAGTTTCTACAGGCACACCTCGTCTTATCACGCTTCGCAGATGCTGCGGTTTTTTCTAAGTCAAGGGCCTGTGGCAGCCCTTTGCTGAGCAGGTCTGTCGGCGCATTTTTCCAACAGCGTTTGCTCACTTCCTGTCTCTGTGTCACATTGTGGTAATTCTCGCAATATTTCAGACCTTTTCATTGTTATTATGTTTGTGATGATGATCTGTGATCAGTGATCTTTGATGTTACTTATTATAATTATTTCGGCGTTTTTTAAGCAATAAAGTATTTTTCAATTAAGGTTTATACATTGTTTTTTCTTCCTTGGACATAATGCTCTTGCACACTCAGTAGACTACAGTGTAGTGTAAACATCGCTTTTCTATGCACTAGGAAAGCAAACAATTCATGTGACTCGTTTTATTGCGAGATATGCTTTATTGCGGTGGTCTGGGACCAAACCCGCAGTATCTCCCACGTGTGCCTGTATACTGTCTATAACAGTAGGGGTGTCCCGAGGTTTTCCCCAGATGCCTCCACAGGCCTGATGTCTTCTGGATGGTGCGCCGTGAAAACACGGCTTGTAAACATAGTGTAAAGAAGAATTGAGCACATCTAACTGGAAATTGAGATCAGCACGTTTATTGAGGAGCAGCTGCACGCACGGCACCGTGCTCTGACTGGTAATAACGGATTGTTGGTGGTGGTTATTGATGGTGAAGGACGGAAATACTGACCCTGGCAGAGTCACTTCAGTTCTCTCTGCCTCAGTTTCCTTTTCTATAAACGGGGAACATAATAGCGCCCACCTCAAAGGCTTGTCGTGAAGGTTAAGTGAGTTAATACGTGTCAGGTGCTTAGAGAAACACCTTGTGTAAAGTGCTTGGCTCACATTAGCCATTATTGTACGACTGGATCAGTGTCGTTGTACACACCAGGCTGTCACTGAAGTACATCAGCCTTAGCTGTTGCTGTCCTCATTCTCATTATTATTACATTTCAGACATGTGAGCTTTGGAAATGAAAATCATCGAAAATAAGAATTTGATAAAGTTTTTGGTCTTCTACAGTCGTATAAAGACAAACGTTTTAAATTTTGGACTATAGCAATCCAGCTTCTGATTACTTTTATTTGTGATTTAAAACTATAAATTAGGTATCCAATTCTATTTTAAATTAGTGGCTTTTTTATTCATGTGCCAATTGATAATTAAAAAGATTCTAAGGGGTAAAGGTGAAATCCAAAAAATGTAATCTGCTATTTTTATGGGAAGTTCCTTTAGAAAAAGTAGTTTTTACTTTGCAAATTAGGTGTTTTTGAAAATGAACTTGTTCTTAAATAAACTATGTAAGTAAGTTGTTTTAAGTGAGTCTCGAAAATACGCTCTTTGCCTCCCTCTTGGGGAGGTGGGTGGAGTTCGGAAGAAACGAGAGTGACTTGGAAAGGGTCTCCTTATAACGCTCGCACAGCTTTGAAAAAGGAGCTAAAAACCAAACAGTTTTAATAATGTAGGTTATTTTCGGGTGCTTGAAGTTGTAACTTTATTCTTCTTTACTTACATTAAAGAGACTACTACTAGACTATTACTCAGGTAATGCAAGTTATTTTAAAAACTTCAGACAATTTAGCCAATTTAGAATTCTTTCTTGGTAACTCTAAAAACACTAGGAAATGAGCCATAAATCTGGTGTTAATGCAGAACAAGGTATGGATATGGTCAGTATTTAACCTTAGCAGTCAGAGTGATGTACAAAAAAATCTGATCGTCTCCATTCTTTAAGTAATTAAGAATATGGTATTAATCTTTATCTGTGAAAAAGGATTTTAAAACACGAATTATTAAGCAGGGAGCTCAGTACACTAACTGATTACTCAAGAAAGCCTTTAGCCATAGCAATTTCATGTCACATCATCCTGGGTGTTGATTCTCCTTGTTCTCATGTTCACTTCACTCTTTCTGTTTTCAGTGATTTAGCCCTGCGGAATTGTTTTCTTACCTCGGACTTAAATGTGAAAGTGGGAGATTATGGAATAGGATTCAGCAGGTACAAGGTAAGCCAAAGGTTTAAGGGTCCTCTCCTTGACCTGATTTAATTTCATACTCATGAAGTGGTCATATCACGAAATGCCATGCCTTTTTGGAAAGCGGGGTAAATTATTGCTACCTGTATAATAAAATACATGTCATATAAATATTTCTCTGATACATGTTCAGTAAAATTTCAGCTCAAATTCGGTAAGCTTGGGATTTGGATTTTTAAACTCTGTTATAATTATATCCCCAAAGAAAATAAATGAAGTATTTGAGATTTTTATTCGTGTGTGTTTGTGTAGCCCAGCTGAGTGAGGTGCCATAATGTGGGGCAAAAAAACATCACGCAAATGTAAGGCAGTTCTTTGTCCACATGGTAGCTCTAGCGTCTTGAGCGCTTGCTGTATACCACCCAGGCACTATGAAGTACTTGCCTGCACGAGCTCATGTAATCCTCACTGTAAAGGGAGGTAGGTGTGTCTTCCTGATCTTAACGGATCAGGAAGACGGCTCAGTATGTTTGTTGCTTGCCCAGAGTCACAGAGCTGGTAAGTGGTTGAACGTGGACTCAGCCGGTCTGTCTGATTGGAAAGCCTGCGCTCTTACTCATTAACCGCCCCACTCCCCTGTTCAGGGGTACGGCCCAGCATATTTTACAAGATGTTTTGCTCAGAGTCTATGTTCTGTGCATCAGACACGGCGTACCTTCCTTTTCCAGGAAGGATGACTGAGCAAACATTCATGGCTCAGAGACCAGCTCATGAGGCCCAGGAGGCTTCAGGGAAACCCTCACCCACCTTCTGCCCAGAAAGTCGGTCTCGTGCCACCTTCTTTTTCTGACATGTTTTTTTGGGGTGGAGTTTGTGTTTTCTGAGAATGACCTGGAATTAAATCACTGAGCTCACAAAAAGTGTTATAAAATTCAAAATTCTGTATGCTTTCTAACAAAACAGGAGGATTATATTGAAACAGATGATAAAAAGTTTTTCCCTCTGCGATGGACTGCTCCAGAATTAGTAACCAGCTTTCAAGACAGACTACTAACTGCAGATCAAACTAAGTATAGTAATATCTGGTATGTATTGATTTATCATTCTGTTAGGCTTTTGTTGTTAGCAAAGTCCTGACTTCTTTCTTCTCAAGTACTTTCTTAAGGGAAAGTAATTGAATAAGACGGAGGAACACCAGAGTGCCTGATGGTGTGAAAAAAAAAAAACAATTTATTGACATCATAGCAATTATCACAGTTGCCATGATGCTGTTAACTTTTCTCTTACCCGTTTGACAGTAATAATCTCCGTAAAAGCAGGAACCAAAGCTATTTTCTTTGCCTACCACAAGGCCTGGCTTATAATAGATGTTTAGTAAATATTTATTGAAGTGAATGAAGAAACAGAAAGGTTTGGACCATTATGTAATACTGAGATGTATGTCAGTTTAATGGAAGTTGAAAAAATGTACCTGAGTCTTCAGCAATTTCTATTACAGCTTCCTTAATTTACGTCTATACTTTCTTGTGTTATTGTCCTGCTTTTTCTACTTTCTTTTTCTCTTCTTGCCTTCTTTTGATGTTTTTTCCTCTTAGCTTGGGAGCTGTATACTCTATTCCTATACTTATATTGGTTACCCTAGAAATTATAACATGTATACTTTACTTAACCTAGTCTAATGGCAGTTCTCATCTGGGCCCTGTTTCTGAGCCGTACAAGGGCCCCAGGCTACTTTAACGTACTGTAACTGGGTTTACTTTTACTCTACACACACACATGCAATGACATGTCATTATTGTTGGGTATGATTTTTTTCTTTTAACCCCACAAGACATTACTATTATTTTTTTTTAGCATCAGTGTTTGTTTAGGTTTATCCACGTAATCAAATCACTTTGCTGTTTTGGTTTGTTTATTTTTTTATTTAAATCTCAGACCTTCCATCTGGGATCAGTCTCCTTTTGTCTGAAGTATGTCCTTCAGAATTTCCTTTAGTGAGGTTCGACTGGTAATAGATTCTCAGGTCTTTCTCCGTAGGTCTGAGTGTACCTTTACTTCGTCCTCGTTCTTGAAGTATATGTTTACTTGATGACAGTTATCTTCTCTCAGCATATTGAAGATCTCACTCCACTGGCTTCTGGCTTCCATTGTTGCTCTTGAGAAGTCAGCTGTAAATCTCCCTAAGCTCTTTGGAGGTGACGTGACGTTTTCCTCTCTGGCTGCTTTTAAGCTCTTCTCTTTGTCTTTTGGTTTTTGTCTCTTCACTATAATGTGTATCGGTGTGGATTTGTTTGTTTTTCTGCTTGGGATTTTTTTGGCTTTTCATATCTTAGGTTGGTGTTCACAGCCCTTATTTACCCTTCAAATACTGCCTCTGCCCCGTTTTTTCTCCTTTTGGAAGTCTGATTAGATATGTGTTAGACCTTCTTGCTCTGTCTTCTGTCTCTTATCCTCTCTTTTATATATTCCATCTCTTTGACTCTCTGTGCCACACTCTAGATAATTTTTCAGACCTGTGCTCTATCCACTAATTCTCTCTCTTTTTAAAATTCTCTCTTCAGCTGTGTCTATTCTTCTGTTAAATCTCTCTGTTGAATTCTGTAGTTCAGATATTGGCTTTTTGGTTTTAGGAGGTCTATTTGATTATGATCCACATCAGATAATTCCAGTATCTGAAGTCTTTGTGGATTTGATCTTGCTGGCTCTTGATGGTGGTTTGTTTCCTTGGGGACTTTTTTATGGTGAGGATCTTGGAAACCTAGAATTGAGAAACATTTCTCCAGAGAGGGTCCACATTTGCTTTTGTCAGGTACTTGGGTGTCCCGTCCTGTAAGGGACTGCTCTAATCCAGGGCTTTATGTATCCAGCTCAAGATCTTTTAGAGCACTCAGATGGTGTGAGTTTGGGCTGTAAGTCCAAGTGAGGGCCAGCTCTGTGGTTACAGCTTCTTTGGGACTGCACTCCCCCGCCAACACACACACACGTACTCACGCTCCCACACGTCCACTAATTCACAGGACCTCAGTGCCAAGGCAGCTTGCCTTCCAGGCCCCTGAGAAAGGCAGGGGGCAGGTTTATTCCCACTGTGAGGAGGTCTCTGTGAGACCCCTTACCTTGTGCAGGCCCAGGGCTTTGGCCTGTCCACCGCCACCATCACCCCCACTGAGCCTGGGACACCACAGACACAGAGGCGCAAGTTCTGTGCTTCAGCAGATGCTGCAGTCAAAGGTGGTTTTAGTGTTCTGCTTAGTTCACTAAGCTCTAGATTTTGTCCAGGTAATTCCCTGCTATCTTATCTTCTGTTTGTTGTGTTTAAGAAGTTGCTTTTCACGCTTCATTCATATTTTTACTATTCTTGCAGGGTGATTGACCTGAAAACTTAGCCTGCGTTCCCAGAGACAGAGCCTCCCCCTTGTTTCTGACGGGTTGAGCAGCCTCTGGTGGCAGGGCTGTCAGTGGCGCCAGCTTCCATGAGAGGCAGGGACCAAACTGCCCTGTGCCAGGGGTGAATGAGAGGGTCCTCTCTCAGTGAGTTTGGTGGAAGAGGGGATAAGAGCTACAGGACATTTTTCTTCCCAGAAGAAAGAGGCTTGCCTGGTCCTCAGGGAGACACAGGCCAGTGCGAGGCAAAGAGCTGGAGAGAAGGGAATGCTGGCGGTGGCCAATGGCACTTGTTCCCAAGGAGACTGGGCGGGAAAGACTAGGGAATAGAGAGCTGCAGGGCAGGGTGGGCACACGTCTCCTCTTTCTATGTGGCCTGTGCCAGGAGAAAGGGATGCTCAAGGAAGATGTTAGGAGTCGGGGGAGTGGGGAGTTGAGAAGAAAACCCATGCTTCACGGTCTCTGAAGAACTGGGGAGGGGATTGGTTTGGGAACAGGCCTTGCTGGGAGAGAGAAGGGTAGTTACATCGGGGATTTGGAGAAAATAAGGCAGGTAGAGGTCAAACCAGGCCCAGGGTCAAACCAGGCTTCGTGCTGATAACACTCGTTTTGCCCCTAATCATAGGCCACCTTTGTGGGCTTTAGCATTTCATGTAAACTTCTTATCTTCCTCGGTCAAATAAATTGTTAATTCCCTAAAGGCGTTGACAGTGTCTTAAACTTCTTTGTATCCAAAACAGCCCTCTGCCCCTAGCAGTTCTGTGCCAGGGAAACTTCTCCCGTCTTGAATTGGATTGGGAGATTTGGGTCCTTTCCTTTCCTTTGGTTGAAATGCCCTCTCCACTTAGATACTGAATATGTTGATTTTTCTCACTGATTTGTGAGATTAGTATAAGAGAGTTTAACTCATACGTTATATTGTACTCTACCACGTCAAATAGTCAACTTATTTACTCAAGTACGGCTCATTATTCACACAAGCATTCTGGTGGGTATAGTCACGGAAACCATCAATAGCCAAACCTGGCTGGACGTCAGAACCATGAGGGAGCTTGTTAACGATGCAGCCACACCTGTATCCACCAACGAAGAGTCCTCGGGGTGGATGGGGTGGGGAGGGTCCTAAGTACCAGCATCCGGTCAGCCAGGTTTGGGAGCCGTTGCAGAAAATAGACTGTAATATGCGGCAGAAGTGGAGGTGGTGGGAACGAACGCAGGGATCACAGAGAGGAAGTGTCTGTGAGAGAGGAAGGAAGTTCCTCTGGCTTCAGCCACAGAGGCCGTATCCATGGGGACAGCACTGGGCGCGCGGGCGAGTGGGCCGGGTACTGCGAAGGTTGGCCCTGCCCGTGGTGACGGCTGTGCACCTGGAGGTGGTGAGGGGCTTGGGCATGTGGCCGCTTCTAGCAGAGTAGTGGGGGGCGTCCTTCCGAAGAGCAAAAAGCTCCAGATACTCAGGAATAGCTACAGCAAGAAATACATGGGGCGAACAGGGAAGGGTTGTTCGTGTCAAGATTTCCGACATTTACTGCTGTCGTGAATGGGATGTTTTCTCCCCACCAAAAATCTCAGAATTCAGTGTATTTACCTTGTATCTAGCTGTGTTGCTGAACTCTTAAAAGTCATCGTGATGATCTTTCTAATTTCTTGAGTTTTAAGGTTGACGGTCATATTCGCTTCTCCGTGTAATCATGCCTCTTAGCTCCATCTCATGTTTTTTTTGCATTGGCCAAAATTCCTAAAGTAATATATTCCGTTAGTAAATCTGAGGAGGTATTCTTGTGGTCCTCATTTTAGTGGAAATGCCTGCTTTTAAAATCATGTTAGAGAGCGATCTTCAGTAACCGTGTCAGTAGACACCTTGTGCTTGAAATTACTAGTGACTGTACAAGTAAAAATGTAGGTGTTAAAACTTCGACATCCGAAGAGGGAAAGAAATAACCGTGTTCTTTGTTCTGCAGGTCCCTGGGTGTGACACTTTGGGAGCTTTTTGAGAATGCCACTCAGCCTTATTCCAACCTTTCCAACTTAGAGGTTCTCAACCAGGTCATTCGAGAGAGAGACACAAAACTCCCAAAGCCCCAGCTGGAGCAGCCTTACTCTGACAGATGGTGGGTAACTTCACGTCACGTTCTTTTCAGAAGATAAGGAAATCCTGTCTGCATGGGTCTTAGTTATGTATTCTCTAATTTTGAACAGTAAATGTTATGAAAAGCAATCGTTTGTATATTATTCATGACTGATCTTAGAATTAACATCCATTTTTTTAATGTAATGCTATTTTTTAAAAATGTGTAGAACAAGCAGGAATTAATGTGTTACATGCAATAAGAAAAATGTTAAGTCTGAACTAATTAGGAAAGTCAATTCTAAGGGAGTTTCCTGTTGTGGAATTATTTTTAAATGAGGCTGTTTGTTCAAGTGATAACCCGACGTGCAAGAAGAGAGACGGGTGGCATAGACATGATCATATTTAAATTGGCACATGAGGCTCATTTGCATAATGTATGTTGACATTTGCAAAACAAATTTACTTCTTATGATGCTCCAGACCAGTTCTTACTCGGTTTCCAATTAGGATCGGGCTCACCTGTGTCAAGACCTCTGTCTGCGTCACCCTGTGCCCGGCTGATGTTGCCCCTGGAGCTCGGTGCCCCTCTGTGTGGGTGTTGCTCAGCCCCCCTACTTGCTAGAACTAACTCACCCAGAATAACTGGACATTCACGCTGTAAACTTAATACCATGACATCGTCTTTGTCTTCCCTTCCACTCACGGCAACAGTTTAAGATGCTGGCCGCATTCAGCCAGCCCTTCGAGGACCAGCTCCTGGTTGCCACCGTGTCTGGGCTTCTTTCTCTACTCTTTCCCTCCACCCTCAGCTCCTTTCATGACCCGAGGAAACCATGTGCTGCAGGAGATCATGGTGACACTTTTTATTGGGGGAATAATTAGAGATTAGTCACAACAGCATCTGTCTGTGTGAATTCTTGCAAAATAAAGTGAGTAAATCTCAGAACATTAGATACGTGCATCCTTTACTAAGCAGAATACCTATGGCAGTTGTGTTAAGAGGAGAGCGTTTTAGAACTGGTTCTAAATTCGGTGGCTAAGTCTCTGGAAAACGCCAGAAGAACAGATGACAAAGCAAAAGAATTGCAGTGACACTGTGCAGTGTCCTGAGGACACAGAAATCTGTCTCCATTCCTTTCACGCTGATATCACCGTGAGCTGAACCCCTTCAGGTGGTCGGCAGTGATTAAAGTGTCGAGGCTTCTGGGGTGTTGAGTTGGCCCAGGGGTCCTTGTGAGGTCTTTCCTTATTTTAAAACAATTTATCATCTGTCCGCTAATCACCTGTCTGTGTTGCTCAGGTATGAAGTCTTACAGTTCTGCTGGCTGTCACCAGACAAGAGGCCGGCGGCCGAGGATGTGCACAGACTGCTCACCTACCTGCGGATGCAAAGCCAGAGGGACCCGGAAGTCGACTTTGAGCAGCAGTGGAATGCACTCAAGCCAAACACAAACAGCAGAGATGCTGCAAGTAACGCCGCCTTCCCCATCCTCGACCACTTCGCCAGGGACCGGCTCGGTCGTGAGATGGAGGAGGTCCTCACCGTGACCGAAACCAGCCAGGGCCTGAGCTTCGAGTACGTCTGGGAGGCGGCCAAGCACGACCCCTTCGAGGAGCGCGGCCGGGGCCCCCCGGACGAAGCCGTGTCCTACACCGGCATCTTCTTTGCCACCGAAGCGTTTGAGAGTCCGCTCTCAGATCCCGGGCCCGGGAAGCAAGATGACAGTGGCCAGGACGTCCCCCTGCGGGCCCCCGGAGTAGTGCCTGTCTTTGATGCCCACAACCTTTCCGTCGGAAGCGACTATTACATCCAATTAGAAGAAAAAAGCGGTAGCAACTTGGAGCTGGATTACCCACCTGCACTGCTCACAACGGAAATGGATAATCCAGAAAGGGTCGGTGACACAGCATCCCAGCCTCTGACCCTCAGGAATGTCGAATTAGAGGAGTCCAGTACAGATGAGGACTTCTTCCAGAACACTACAGACCCCAAGGATGCCAGGGTACCCGAGGATGTGCATGTTACCAAGGGCCCCGAGAGCCCTTTCGACAGTATATTTAATGATCTTGACAAATCAGAGGCTTTGCCCAGTCACCAAAAAATATTTGACTTAATGGAACTAAATGGAGTCCAAGCTGACTTTAAGCCGACCACCTTAAGCTCCAGTTTGGATGACCCCAGAGAGTCGGTAATCACGCACCACTTGAAGAAAGAAAAGCCCCGTAAGCTTTTTGACTGCGAGCCTCTTTGCTCATCGGAAAACCTCGTGCACCAAGATGGTTTCGATCAGTTGGATGATGAAGAATTGTCAGAAAACTTTTTATTTCTTCAAGAGAAGAACTTACTGAAAGACTCCTTGTCCAGCAAAGAACATATAAATGATCTTCAAACAGAACTTAGAAATGCTGGTTTTCCTGAAACCATATTAGAAAGTCCGAGTAGGAACTCTCTAGATGCTGAGTTTAAGTTTGCTGAAAATAAACCAGGCTCTTCTTTGCTGCAGGAAAACGTCAGCGCGCAGGGCAGAGGCCCGGGCGTGGCGCCCAAGGACGGCACTTGGGACGCGGCCTCGCCGCCTTGCCCGAAGGCGCAGGTACCTCCTACCTCGCTCGAAACAGAGGGGCCGCCTCACGATGTCGCTCCAGGTGTGCCCCTGAAGCAGGGCGGAGCTAAGCCCACGTGTTTGGATGTCGGTGTCCGTGAAGACGGTGTCTGCCGAGAGGTAAACCCAGGCTCCACGCCCGCCCCGGTGGACACACCTCCCACCGGCGACAGGTCCCGAGACCTGACTCCCCAGAGGGAGGGGGCCTTGAGACTGACCCAGAGCGACTCAGGCCTTGTCCACAGCACTTTGGCCAGTAAGGTGAGTATAGGGAACAGCCTTCCAGAACTGAGGCAGAGCTTACAAAGTCAACCACCTTTGGAAGACCACTGCCGTCGAGGCCTGCCCGAGAGGGCCTTAGAGGCCGCGGATGCTCTGAGTCAGCTGGGCTGTAAAGATGCTGCTGCAGAGGAGCGGGGCTTGGTGTCTGCCCTCTCCTTGGACTCTGCCAGTCAGGACAGCCTTCTAGAGGACAGCTTGTCGACGCCCATCCCGACTTCGGAGCAGTCCGTGGAGACCCCAGGCTCCCTGGACTCGGTGGATGTCCGTGAGGTTTTACTGGGCTCCTTAGGCCCTCACACGCCACAGAGACTCCTGCCCCCCGATAAGCCTGCGGACAGTGGCTACGAGACGGAGAACCTGGAGTCCCCCGAGTGGACGCTGCACCCGGCCCCCGACGGCGCCATAGCCCCCGACGCAGGCTCGGCGGGCGACGGCGTTCGCGGGGGGCCACCTCCCAACCCCATCATCGTCGTCTCAGACGCAGCCGATGGCCACAGGGGTGCAGAGATCACCTCGCAGACTTCTGCCCCTGGCTGCCAGGGCTCGTACCGAGACTCCGCTTACTTCTCAGACAATGATTCTGAGCCCGATAAGAAGTCGGACGGGGTCCCGGGAGCCTCGGCCTCGGCCTTGGGAGCAGACCAGCCCCTGCCTGAGCCAGGCACCCCAGAGCAGAGTCCCAGCCCCCCGGACGGCTGCCTGGAAACCAGCAGCAGCCAGCCTGGCCAAAGGTGTCCCCCTGCTGGGCAGAGCGCCAGTCACCTGGAATCGAGAGAAGCGGCAGAACCAGCACCCGCTGGCGCTTCCAGGCAGATGCATCCCCCCGATGACGGTGAGGCCGGCAGCCCCTCAAGTCTGCTGAACTCGGAGCTCAGCAGCGGGGATGACCTCGAGGCCCAGGAGGAGCCCCCCTGCACGCTGGCTTCCACCGGAACCAACACCAACGAACTCCTGGCGTTTGCAGATGCCCCCCTCTGCTCTGGCAGCCCAGCAGCCCCGATGGCGGAGAAGGCCTTGCGCGGCCACTCCGAGGGCCCCAAGCTGAAGGAGCCAGACGTCGAAGGGAAGTACCTGGGGAAACTCGGCGTGCCAGGGGTGCTCGACCTCACCGAGGACGGAATCGACGCGGACGAGGAGGACGAGAACAGCGACGACTCAGACGAGGACCTCCGGGCCTTCACCCTGCACAGCCTCAGCTCCGAGTCGGAGGACGAGGCGGAGCACATAGTGCCTGTGGTCCTCAGCCGTGAGGACGGCCGCCACCTGCGGAGCCTGCTGAAGCCCTCAGCCTCCGCGGACCAGCCGCCCGACGACTGGAAGAAAGAGAAGAAGGCGGTGACGTTTTTCGATGACGTCACAGTCTATCTCTTTGACCAGGTATCTGTTGTCTGTCACCTCCAGGTTGTCCTGCTAGAGAATTCCAGAACGTGTTAGGGGAACGAGCGTGCTTATTTTTTCTGATTGCCGTTTCGAGGCCACGGATTGTTTTGTGATAACTCAGGAAAAGGAATTTGGGGTTGGCTACAGTGTCAGTTCCAAGAACACGCAGAAATGGGGTTTGCACAGGGAACTCCTGTTACATTACAGGAAGAAGATCTGCATGCCCTTCCTGGGTGTCCTGGCAGAGTCCTGCTGAAGTCGCTAACCCTTTCCAGACCAGATTTTTATACTCTATGACAGTCGGCAGTAATGCCCAGCGTGCAGGTGCTGCTTGAACTGTCCGAGGCTCACGTGTAGCCCTGGAGACACCGACCAGCAGCCCTGCCTGTGGAGTGGGGACGGGGACGGGGCAGCAGGACAGAGTGTGTGGCCCTCCCGGCCAGGGGTTGGCCCTGCCCTCCTCCCTGCGGTTGCGCAGGCTGCCCGCTGTCGCCACTCAGGGGGCCAGCCTTCGGCCTCTTTAAAAATGAGGCAGCCTACAGTTCAAGCTTTTTTTTTTTTTTAAATGTTCTTTGTTGACTAGTCTTCGTAGCCCTTGAATTTGCTTCTTGAATCAGCTGGATTGTAAGTGAAGCGCCCGTTCTGGAAGGCGTGGGAGTCCTTGTTGGTTTCTTCTTGGACCTGCTTGCCCTCCCTTTGTGTTTAGTCCTTGGAACCGAGACCCTGGTATCTCAGCCTCTCGTTGAGCATTGGGCCTCTTGGGCCCCACACCTGAGGCTCTGCCCACACCCACGGGGGTCCTGGGTGCCGCCCCGCCTCTCCCCTGGGAGCTGGGTCTGCTTTCAGTTGCTCGTTACTTTGCGCGTTGTCGCTTCTGTGTGTTCTCTTTCTACAGTGTCGCTCAAAAAACTTTGAACTGTGGCGTGTGGGGCAGGGAGGGTAGAGGTAGTTAAGTGTTTGGGAAAAGAAAAAGTAGACTCCCGGCCCCAACCTCAGTTCACCAGATCTGTGAGAGGGGCTGGGAGGCTTATACACATCCCAGCTTCAGAACCTGAGGGCTCAGGGAGCCTAGGAAACTGGTTTGCCATTTTTTTACTGAGAGTGGAAGAGAGAAGGGATCACATGGCCCCAGATTTTGTGTTTTGTTACCAGCCGTTCGAATTCACGTAGCCCTTTCTTCACCTTCTCTGTGAACTTGAGTTGTACCGAGACTTCACCACAGAGCAGACGATCTGTAGGTGGGATAGAAAGAGTTACAAAGTGTGTGCCGTGAGCAGTGGTGGGTGAGGGCTGGGGAAGATGTCTGGGGGTCTAGTTGCAGCAGAGGGATGAACTCAGCTCCCGTGGAAGCCCCCGCCTGGGCTACAGAAGGGCTGCACTCTTGTGACGACTTTGTTGGGGGGGTGGTGTTTTGGTGGCTTCAGAAGACAGGGCAGGATGGCATGAGATCGAGATTCAAGGCATGAGAACGAAGGTACAGAAATCAAGTGTAAGACATGCTTAGTAGACGTGAGATTTGAGAGGCTTAGTGTCGTAGAGAAAGTTGGGAAGTGGGTGAAGTCCTGAAAGTCTTCCTTTCTGTGATCTCTAGTAGTTTTCTCATGCGCTCCACGCAGTGTCCTTGGAGTAGCAGCCCCCTGCTGGCTCAGGCTGACGGCTGGTAGATTTTCTCCTGCTCTTGCTGTGAAGTAGCTTCAGTACCTTAGCTCCAGAGTTTTAACTGAGCACTCCTGGGTTTTGGCAGTTCTGTGTCTTAGTTATTTCACTGTTGGTTCAGCAGATGCTTGGCGAACGCTTACTGCATGTAAAGCAACTTTCTCGTGAAATCACGGCACAGTGAGTGAGCGGTCTGGGTGCCGGCACTTCACGCTCAGGGTCTCCTTAGCTTCCCCACACATCGGTGGTCTCCCATGTGCCTCTCGTGGGCCCTAAGTGAGCCTGGGGGGGTGTTTGACCCTCAGCTCTCACACTGCCCCTTCCGGACGCACAGTGTTCTCAAGGCCAGAACGGTGGACAGTGATGCTAGCTTACAATTAACGGGACGCATGGCTGCCCTCCAGCCTGTCACAGGGCAGATAAGCTCTGAGCTCAGGCTCATGCGTCGCAGCGCTGGTCATTGTAACGACGGGACCGGGGCTCGGCAGTGTGGCCTTGGAGCCGTGTAGAGCCATGCTCGGGACACCTGCGTCGTAGTCTCACAGCCAGGAGCCCCCAGAGATGTGAGGTGGACTGCCTGTCCTGGGGCACATGGGGAGCCTGGGGGCCTGTGTGCTGCTTTTCTATATTCACAAAAATATTCTACTGGGATTTTGATGGGAGTCGCATAAAATCCATAAATCAGTTTGGGGGAGAATTGACATTTTTACTATGTTGAGGCTTTCAACTCATGAGCACAGTACGTCTCTCCATTTATTCAGTTCTTCTTAGTGTTTTGTAGTTTTCAGCAGACAGATCCTCTGCGTGTTTTGTTAGATTTATACCTAAGTATTTCATTTCTTGGGGAGCTAATTTAAAAGGTAATTTTAAAATTTTGGTTTCCATTTGCTCCTTGCCAGTATATAGAAACGTGATTGACTTTTTTCTAAATTAATTAATTATTTTTTTATTTTTGGCTGTGTTGGGTCTTCATTGCTGCATGCGGGCTTTCTCTAGTTGCGGTGAGCAGGGGCTACTCTTAGATGCGGTGTGCGGTCTTCTCATTGTGGTGGCTTCTCTTGTTGCAGAGCACGGGTTCTAGGCACACGGGCTTCAGTAGTTGTGGCTTGCGGGCTCTAGAGTGCAGGCTCAGTAGTTGTGGCACACGGGCCTAGTTGTTCCGCGGCATGTGGGATCTTCCCGGACCAGGGCTCAAACCTGTGTCCCCTGCATTGGCAGGCGGATTCTTAACCACTGAGCCACCAGGGAAGTCCCTCAACACATTTTCTGATTTTCCTTGAGACTTTTCCTTTGACCCACAGATTATTTATAAAAAATATTGTTTAATTTCCAAGGGTTGGAGATTTTTTTTTTTTACCTTTCTGCTACTGATTTCTGGTGTAATTCCATTTTGGTCAGAGAACATATTTTGTAGGGTTTCAACTCCTTTAAATGTGCTGTTTTGCTGTAGAGCCAGGATATGGTCTATCTTGGTGAATGTTCCATGGGCACCTGAAAGAGTGTGTATTTTGTTTCTGGTGGGTGGATTGCTCTATAAATGTCAGATGCAGTTGGTTGTTCATTTCTTCTGTATTGTTGCTGATCTTTCTGTCTACTTGTTCTGTCTATTACTGAGAGAAGTGTTGAAGTCTCCGGCTATAATTATGGGTTTGTCTGTTTCTCTTTTCATTTCTGTCAGTTTTTGCTTCATCTGTTTTGTAGTTCTGTTAGCTTCATACACATTTAAGATTATTATATCTTCTCGGTGAATTGACCTTTTGTCATTATATGATGTCATTCTTTATTCCTTTCTCTGATATTCATAAAGCTACTGTAGCTTTCTTTTGAGTAGTATTTGTATGATGTCTCTTTTTTCATCCTTATACGTACCTGCATCCCTGTACTTGATAGTAGTTTCTTGTGGAAAGCACATAGGTGGTTTTTAAAATCTATTCTGAAACTTTTTGTCTTTTAATTGGTATTTTATGCCACTTACATTTAATAGAATTATTTGTATTTGGATTTAGGTGCACCATTTTATTCAGTGTTTCTGTTTGTTCCTCTGGTTGTTACTTCTTTTCTTCCTCTTTTTGCTTTCTTTTGGGTAATTTGAACAATTTTTAGAATTACCTTTTATCTATGCATTTCTTACTATATGTCTTCTCTTAGTGTAGTTTTTGGAGTGGTTCTTGGGATTACAATGTACATACTTAACTTTTCACCGCCTCCTTAGAATCAGTGTTTTACCATTTCAAGTGGAATATAAGAACCCCTGTACCCTGTGGGCCCTTCATCCCCCCCTACCCCTTTTCTTCAGGTTGTCTGATGTGTCATATGTTTATTCATCAAAAACCCCATCACACAGTGCTCTATGCTTTACTTCTAGTCATCAAACATGTTTTAAGAAACTGAAGAGAAGAAGAATAGGATTATATTCACTCAGATAGTTACTACTGTTCTTTTTTCATTTCTGATGTTCCAGGTTCCTTTTTATTATCATTTCCCTTCTGTTTGAAAAAGTTTGTGTGGCCTTTTTTTTTTTTTTTAACAAATTCTCTTAGCTTTTCTTCATCTGAGAGGGTCTATATTTTACACTCATTTCTTAAGGATATTTTCTCTGAACATAGATTTCTGAGGTGATAGTTCTTTTCTTTCAGCATTGTCCCTGGCTGCTTTCAGGAGTTTTTTTTCTTTGTCTTTGGTTTTCAGTAGTATAATTATGGATTTCTGGATTACGGGCATGGATTTCTTTGTATTTATCTCATTTTAAGTTTGCAAAGCTTCCTGAACCTGTAGTTTTATGTCTTTCACCAGATTTGAGAAGTTTTCAGCCATTGTTTCTTCTTTTCTTCTTCACCACACTCTGTCTCTCTGTTTCTGGGACTCCAGCGTTACACCTTTTGGTAATATCCTAGTATATGGGCCCTGAGGCTCTGTTCTTTTCTTTCCCTCCAGTGTTTGCTTTTGTTCAGATTGGATCATTTCTGTTGATCTGCTTCACATTAACTTATTCTGTCCTCTCTCATGTCCATCCTGCTATTGAGCCCACCCAGTGAGTTTTAAAATTTTGGTTATTGTATTTTTCTGTTGAAATCCGCAATTCATTATTTTTATCTATTCTTTTGCTGAGACTTTTCCATTCATTTCCAGTGTGTTTTCCCATACTTTGTTAAGAGCATATTTATAATTGTTCTCAGGTAATTCCAACATCTAAGGACATCTTGGCATTGGCATCTGTTGATTGTTTTTTTCTCCTGGGAATTGAGGTTTTCCTTATTCTTTGTTTGCTGAGAAATTTTAGATTGTACCCTTATTATTTTATCCAATTCTGTGCCTTGTTTAGATTCTATGGATAATGTTGATATTTTCTTCTTAGAAGGCGTCGACCCAGTTGGGTTCAGGTCACAAGTTCCAACCAGCCTTCTGGGGATTGGGGTCCCTTTCAGAGCCTTTGTTGTGCCGTTTGAACCTGTCCTGTGCATGTGCCACCCCCTGGCCAGACTGGACCTTGGCAGTGGTCTTCCTGAAATTCAGTTCTCAACGCTTTGGTGTGCTGTTTAGGGTCAGATCTACCCTGAGCAGCTGGGGGTAAGCCAGGAGCTCATAAACAACCGATGGGATCCCTTTTTTGAGCTCCCCCTCCCTGGGCTGTCCAGTGTCTTGGCCACTCTCTTCTTGGTCCTCCGGCCAGAAGGCTGGGCTTTGGGTTACCACAGTACGCTGTGCAGCTGCGCAGTGGGAGGACAGAGAGGGAAAAGGCGTGTGGGTTCTCCAGGCAGAGAGGAAGCTCACCGCCCTCAGAATTACAGGTGCCTGCCACCCCTGCTGCTGTCACCCAGGATTGCTTGGGCTGGGAGCAAGAGAACAGGGGGAAAAAAGCAAACCCCTGGAATTTCCTCTCCTCTTTCTAAGCATCAGAAGACCCCCCCCCTTCCTGCATCTGGAGCCAGGACCCAAGTGGCGGGGGTGGGGTTGGTTCACCGCTGGCTTGGTGTCCTTTGACTCCAGTGCTCTGCCCCAACCTGCCTGCTGCGTCTCCTCCTCCGAGGTCTCCCGTGGCCACTTTGTATGTCTGCCCAGGACTTAGACCCCGTTCCACGGGAGAGATGGGGTGCGGACTCCCGGCCCACCTTCCCCAGGGGTGGGAGGGACAGGTCACAAATGGTCAGCGAGGGCCCCTGCCCCAGGGCTCCTGAAAGCAGGCGCTGGCTGATGGGAACTTATGTTGGGCTTTTCAGGAGACCCCGACCAAAGAGCTGGGCCGCTGCGGAGGAGAGGCGTGCGGGCCGGGGCTGAGCAGCCCCACACCGTCGTCAGGCTCCCCCTACCCGAGCAGGTGCATGAATTCCGAAAGTTCCACTGATGAAGAAGGTATCTCATTGGCAGGTTTAAAAAGCAACTAAACTTGAGTGTGATGTGAGCTGTTTCTGAGGATAACTTCACGTGTCGCCCTGCGGGTGTGGGGTGGGCAGCTCTGCCGTCTGCACCCAGGGTGGTCTGTGCCCCTCTGAGCCCACCTGGACGCCTGCACTGCCCTCTCTGTTCCTTAAAACGAAGTCATGAAAGGAGAGTTACTTTTATGTCTTACTTCCAGGTGGAGGCTTTGAATGGGACGATGACTTCTCCCCGGACCCTTTTATGTCAAAGACAACGAGTCACCTCCTCCGCTCCAAACCTTCCCTTCAGACATCCAAGTACTTCTCCCCGCCGCCGCCGCCCCGGAGCACGGAGCCCAGCTGGCCTCACGGGGCGCCCTACTCCAGGTTCTCCATCACACCCGCCAGCATCGCCAGCTTCTCTCTCACGCACCTCACAGACTCGGACATGGAGCAGGGAGGTGAGCAGGGTGCGGAGCCAGGGCAGGGCCGGCTGCCCGGGAACGGGGTGCTCTCCCGGTGCTGGCAGACAGGGCTGTTCGAGTCTTTACGAAGAGCTCACAGCCTTGGCAGTGTGCTCCGGGGCCTCGGCCCCCACTTCCGGGCTCCGTCTCTGCCCTGCTGGGCCCTGTGGCCCTGGGGCTGCTCTGCCACCTTTCTTCTCCTTTTTCCCTTTGTTCTGTTAGCTCCCAACCCCCATCTCTCCTTCTCTCCCCCAGAGAGGAGCAGCTCTTCAGAAAGCTCATGCTCTGAATAACACTTGGCTCTGACTTCGGGCTTGAACCCAAATGCACTCGGGCCCCTCCCCCGGGAATGTTGATTTTGCCATTAAGTCCTAGTCTTCGTGTGCCACCAGAGGGCCCGGGGGAGGGCATGGGCTGGGCACATTTGAAGTAGTGGTATCTGAACATATGGATCCTTTTTTCCCCACAACTAGATTGAAGATAAATGTTAATAGGTACACTTTTTTGATGTGAAGTTTGCAGATCAAATAATAATAACTGCGGAATATAAAGGCTTTTATTTGTGTTTGTCCTGGGTTTAATTGTGCCGATTAGATAACGCCCATGACCTAATGATCTGTTGGGGGCAGATGTGTGGGGCTCAGAGCCAGTTCTCTCCCGCGCCCAAAGCATTGGCATTGAGCAGCGTGTGAGCCGCGCAGATGTGTCTGCGAGAGAGCCTGGCAGGTGCTGCTGTCGCAGGAAGCGGCGAGCGGCCGGACAGGTGGCTGAGAGCCACACTTCTAGCTTCAGTTCCTCTTTCTGCAGCGAAGCTCAGACGCCGTCCACACTGTTTTTATCTGTGACGATCGTTTTAAAACACAGCTTTGCTTGCTCTCTCCTAATAGGAAGCAGCGAAGACGGGGAGAAAGATTAGGTGATGCTAAGGCACGTCGGGCCCAGGCGGCTCCCTGGCGGCGGCGTTTCCGGCTGCCCAGTGGCACCCACTCGACAGCTGCTGACACGGGAAGCGGAGGAGGACTCAGGAGGCCGAGGGAACGGCGCCGCGGGACGCCCGGCCAGGCGTGGTCTCCCAGCTCGTCCAGCTCGTCCAGAGCTATTTGCTGCCCTCGCCACCCCGCCAGCTGGAAGGGCCGGCACTCCTGCCGTCCGCGGGGAGCCTGAGCCTGGCCAGTGTGGGGGGCTGTCGTCTCTGGGCGGTTTCTGGTTCCCATGTGGGGTGTTCTCCGCGTCCGCACCTGTGCATCCCGTCCGTGCACAGGTCCCTGAGGACCACGATGGAAATTGGCACCAGTGAGCCATATTTATTGTTTTTAAAGAAATCACTAATTGCTTTCTGTAATTGCACTGTGGATAAATGTCCTGAGAGTCCCTGATATTGTACAGAATCTTAAATTATTCAAGGAAAATAAGGCAGGTCAAGCTGGTGCTATCCACTAGTTTGATTTTTTTTTTCTTCTGTTTTATAGTTTGTTTGCATGGTACTTGTAAAGCTTAAGTATTTTGAGTGTTATGCTGTCTTTAGAAATTGTTGGAATTGTACATATGGTACTCTTTCGTAAATGATAAATGATTCTGAATGTTAGTGTTTTATGTTCTTATAGGAAATATTTTTGATGAGTCCAAGAAGACTGCTCTGTTCTGCTGATTGAATGAAACACATTTCTGTCTCTTCTCTCTAAGGTGGTTTTTTCCTTGTTGCAGTTGAGGCTTCTTTGAGGGGCTGACGGGTCTTGCAGCCCCTCTGTGTGATTCTCCCACCCTCCCCTCCCCCAACTTTTAAAAAACGCTTTTGGTAAGAATCGACAGGTGGTTCCCAGAGCTCAGCTTGGTTGGAACATCCAGGTCCCCCCGTTGTCCCCAGAGGCCGCAAGGCCTCCTCCCAGCTGGGCCCCAAGTCACTTCCCCTCAGAGCCGGCTCTTCTGCTTGGTTTCTAGAAGCGCAGACAGCGGTGGCTTGAGGGCCCTTGTGTGGTCACTCCTCCCTTCAGGAGCATAGAAGCGGCTCCACGGAGGGCCCTGGGGGCCGAGGACGGTTTGTGTTCATTCTGTCTGTGCGCTTGAGGTGTTGAGCTTCTCACAGCCCCCAGAGCCAGTCCGGATCACGTCCCGTCCATGTGTGGCTGGTCTCTGTAACCGAGGCAATACACTACATCCTGCAGCCGTGAGGACGACGGAGGAGCCTCCACAGCCAGCACGTCCTCCTGGTTGGGCCCTCGGGCAGCCCGAGTGGCCGTCGCCCCCAGACGCCGCCCCGGGCTCATCTGCACTGACCCCCGCCTTCTGCGTTAAGCCCCCAGTTCTCCCCTTGCTCTGAAAGGACCGAGTGTGTCCAGTGCAGCCTCATGATGTTGGCAGGTGTCGGGTGTTGGTAATAAAAAGCTGACCTCATTCTGCGGCCCTCGAGTTCTGCTCTGCCAGCAGCGTGGCAGCCAGTGTATACGGGTGGGGCCTTGGGGCTGGGTCCCCGCACACCGGCCCCTCACCCCAGGGGTTTCCGGTGCTGACGTGCTTTCCCGACTTGAGCGAGAGGCTGGGATGACCCTCCAGGCCCGCCTGGGGCTGCAGGACATCGGTCACGGGAGCTTGGGGACCCAGTGCAGGTGTGTGCGCTGGCTAGAGTTGACATAGTAAATTGTGACCTATGTTATCAATTCTGGCTCGCCCCCTTTTTATACTAGCAATGACTTTCCAGAGCGGCAGGGGCGCCCTTCCCCTCCCCCGGTGTGAGCACAGAGCACTGCCAGAGCCGGACCCTGGGACGTGCATGTTGAAAACACAGTTAACAGGGCATTAGGAGGTGATTTTGCCAAAACTGTCATAACTCTCAACTTCTTGCTCTGGAGACTTCCAGGGTTTTCTGAATTTTTACATCTACCAGTCTTGGTTAAAAGAAAAATGAGAGGCAGTTACACTAGTTTTTTTAAATTTACAGGTTTAAGGAGTTCAGATCTAATGACTAAAATCAGGTAGATCCATAGACTAGATAGTCTTCTACAGTCAGCCTGTGGTAAATTATCGATGCTTTGGGGCTGTCCATTTTTCACTATGATTAAGGAGATTTTTAACACCATGATCCCCATTTTAATTTACTTTAAGGTCTGCATCACTCTGATACAATGAATTGCCAAAAACATTTTATACAGGGAGCTAGGGGTGGGGCTGGGTTGGAGTAGTAGGTCTTAGTGTGGTGTTGCATGGTCGGGTAGATTTTATATTTATAATAAACATGGGAATTAACATGTTCTTTTGAAATCTCAAGTAATACACAGGAAATTATGTAGATTAAAATTTTCTGCCCATTTTTGAAATGTCAGCATGTGCTTTGTTGTTTGTTTCAGTTTTCTTTTCACTCGGTTACCAGTAGGTGGGTTTGTAAACCGCTTTTGTTCTAATAAGTTACACAATGAAATAGTATCAGTGGAATTCTCTAGATAATGTGGGTGAGGTGTGTCATACCTGGTTCACAACGATATTTCCTGGCCTCCTTTGGGATCTGTCTTACTTTGGTGGAGTTTACGTATCTTAAGTCCTACAATAAAAATAATCTAACCTTCATCTCCTTCCTAGCTAGATGTTAATTTGTGTTATCAAAGGACTTGGTCATAAGCCAGTAAGAGCAATGTAGAAAAAGTGCTCCCCCAAAATCCTTCTGAAACTTGGACTGTGTGTCTGGGTAAGAAGCCATTCATCTTAAGGGTGAAGAAGCTCCAGGAAGCTGAATGGAGAACAGAGTATCTGTTCTATTTTTGAGTGTACAGGCGATTGTTTCTATGAAAATGGGTTTATCTAAGAAAGGTGTTGGTATGTCTTGCTGCCCTGAAACCCCTTTCAAAGCCTCCTTCTTTTATTAACACTTTCCACAGGGTGTTCGTGGGGTTAATGACTTTCTGTACGTTTGTCCTGAGGGCCCAGGTGCAAGGGAGGCAGCTCCTGGTTTTACTCTACTCAGCCCGTCATCTGAAAATTCCAGAAGCGAACCAAGTGTGAGGCTGGAGATGCCGGGCTTCAGTTACGAGGGGCTTCAAAATATTAGCCTTAGGAGAAGTAGCCTTAAAATAAGAATGGGTGTACACAGTTACTTCAAGTGTAAGTCTCAAAAACAACGTTCCTAAGTAGTAACAGGGTTGGCCCAAGCTTTGGCTATCAAAAAGTAAAACACTCTTTGGTATGTAAATTAATTCTTAAAAGATGTGTGGACAGTATTGAATCGCCAACAACCTGTTATTTGAATGGCTGGAACATGGTTAAGTTCAAGTTGGCACGGGCGTAGATAGACGGTAACAGCGGCCCGCTGTGAGTACCCACTGCTTCATTCCAGCCGCAAATGAGGACGCATGGGGCCATCCCACCTCCGAGGTTTCCCTGTTGTGCTTTAACACAGTTGTAAGAGGTTCACGGCAATATAATAGTTAATGAACTTTCAGTTTAAATCGTGTACATTTTTAAATTGTAAGATTTTTACTGTATATTGATGCATAGTGTGATTCAATAAACTGCTTGTAAT
The DNA here is from genome assembly GCF_003676395.1 of Aethalodelphis obliquidens. Lineage (NCBI taxonomy): Eukaryota > Metazoa > Chordata > Mammalia > Artiodactyla > Delphinidae > Aethalodelphis > Aethalodelphis obliquidens. The sequence continues at coordinate 5,079,562 of NW_020837974.1, forward strand.
TTAAAAACTATTTAATATTCAAAATAAATATAGTTATATATTTATAGATTCTGTTACCGCATTGATTCTGTGTGTTTTCCACGGTGTAAGGCCTGGGGTGGGCAGTCTGGCACTGCCCCACTGTGGGTGCTTGGCGCCTGCAGCCCTGGGTCACTCACTGCCCTCGTCTCTAGAGATGGGATGCCCTTTTCTGGGACAGACCTAAACCCCACGCACCCGAGAACACGAAGATTTGCATAAACACCGGAAAACTAGCATGGACTGTTTGTGCTGCCATAAAGTGTACCTGTAATTCAAACATGGGTGAATTTCAGAAGCATTTTTTGGTTTTTTTTTTTTAGTATTTATTTACTTATTTGGCTGCACCGAGTCTTAGTTGTGGCACGCGGGATCTTCGTTGCCGTGTACGGGATCTTCACTGCGGCACACGGGCGGGCTTCGTAGTTGCGGCACGCATGTGGGATCTAGTTCCCCGACCAGGGATTGAGTTCCGGCCCCCTGCATTGGGAGCGCGGAAGTCTTAGCCACTGGACTGCCAGGGAAGTCCCAGAAGCGTTTTAATTTCTGAGATCCAGCCTCTAAGGAGCGCTACGCCCAGAGGCTAATCAGCTCAAAGCCAGCCTTTCTGCTCCCCGAGTGTCCCCTCCTTGCTGTCCTGGTCCCAGCTGTCACAGGCAGGGAAATGGGCCTCCTTGTACCAAAATAGGGGCCTGGCCCCAGCTCAGGTTACACCAGCTGCAGAGTGACCCTCGGGGAGTAGATGGAGGAGACCTGTGCACTCCCATTCCCAGAGCCCAAGACAGGCAGCGAGTGGCAGTGTCCGGGGGAAGTGCGGGGGCCAGCGCAGACCCTGGGCCTGCAGGACCGGAGCCGGTGGGAGCCCAGGACCGTGTGCCGCCGCGGGTCCTGCTGCACTCCGGCGACTCCCATCAGCCCCCAAGACCCCTGTGCAGTTGCTGCTTTTAACGCCTTATAGTGCTCCGGTCAAAGGTGAGGAAACTGAGGCAGGGGACGATGAAGTAAAGCAGGTGGGTGGCAGCCGGTTTTGAGCTCGAGCTGCCTCTAGCCCCTGGAGACCTAAAACCGATGACCAGTTATTTCTCGGTGAGCTGCCCACAGGCGGCCGGGCAGGTGCTCCCCGGGCAGGGCTCCGCCGGCTCGCACCTGGCCCGGCGCCGCGGGCGTGGCGGGGTCGGGTCCTCAAGCCCCCGGTGCTGCAGGATCCTCCCGAAACGCGGGGTGAGGGCGCGGGGTGCCTGGGCTATTGCTCTTCGGGGCTGTGGCCGCCGCCCGTTTGAGAAACTCGTATTACCGCAAAACGGCTTTTCCACGAATCTGACTTTGGCTCCGTGTGCTGAGCCTTAACCCCAAGGCCAGGTGCGGCGGCCAGGTGCTTCCCCTCCGCGCCGGCCGGCTCGCAGCGAGGCCGGCGGAACTGGCTCCGGGGGCCTGCGCGGGGCGGGGAGGCGGCCCGGGAACCCTTCGCGGGCGGGCGGGGAGGGGCCCCAGGTCCCCAGCCGGCAGGTGCGCCCCGCCCCCGCGGCGGGGGCGGGGACACGCGGACTCCGGCCACGCCCCGCGCCCGCCCCACGGGCTCATTTACATGCGGCCGCCGCCCCGCCCGCGGCGCCTAAAGCGACGTGTCCTTGTCCCCCGTGGACAGCCCCAGCGCGTGCGGCCACGGATCCCCAGGTAACGGGGTTGGGGTGCAGGTGGGGCGGCGGGGAGAGGACCCTGGGGCAGGGCCGGGTGGCGTCTGGAGGGAAACCTGGGTGGAGGGTCCGGGTCTCGAGCTCTGGCCGCCGCCATCCACGTGTTGGGCTTGGGGACTGCGGCGGGCTCTGGTCACCGTCCGCCTCTGACCTCCGACGGCCTCCTCAAGTCCACAGCCATTCTGGCACCAGTGTTGTCCCTGCATGTGTGACGTCCAGTGGGGCAGGACCGTGAGTGTAGTGGCCGGAGTTGGTGCCTGTACGTCCAGGCGACCAGGAGGTAGTGCAGCCTCGGGCAGAGGGCCTGCCCTGGGCTAGGATGGGGCCGCGCCTGTGGGCGGTCTCAGGCAAGTGTCAACGGCCACCTAAGCCCAGGAGGCACTCAGGAGGCAGTGAGGGGCATGGGGCCGGAGAAAGGTCCAGGGGTCAGTACGTGTCACCCAGGGGGAGAGGGGGCCACCAGACCAGGGAAAGGTCTGAGGGGTCAGTGTAAGGTCAAACAGGGGCATGGGGGGTGGGGTGGGGTCTGGGAAGGACCCTGGGGTCACTGTGCACCAGCTGGGCAGCCGCCACTGGGGACCGCTGCCCTGAGCGCCCACTGGCCTGCGGAGTAACCGCGGGGTGGCCTGTGTTCTGGATTTCAGCTCCAAAGGCCCCCCGCCTCAGAGCCACCCCCACCCCCCGCCCAGGACAACCAGTTTGGAGCCATGAAGACCAAGAGCCGGCCTCCCCGGCGCCGGGTGCCCCCGCAAGACCCAGAAGCCACCCCAGGGGAGCGGACGCCCGACAGGCCACCGCCGGGCTCGGGGCCAGACGCAGCCAAGGCTCTGCGGAGCCGGAGGGCGCGCGCGCAGGGGGCGCGGGCAGAGGGCGGGCGCCGGCGGCCGGGGCCAGGGAGCCGGCGGGAGAGCAGCGTCCAGCGGCGGCTGGAGAGCAACGAGCGCGAGCGGCAGCGCATGCACAAGCTCAACAACGCCTTCCAGGCGCTGCGCGAGGTCATCCCGCACGTGCGCGCCGACAAGAAGCTCTCCAAGATCGAGACGCTCACGCTGGCCAAGAACTACATCAAGTCGCTGACCGCCACCATCCTGACGATGTCCAGCGGCCGCCTCCCGGGCCTGGACGGGCCAGTCCCCAAGCTCTACCAGCACTACCAGCAGCCGCAGCAGGCGGCCCGGGGCGCGCTCGGGGCCTCCGAGGCCCCGCCCGAGGGCCACCTGCAGAAGTTCTCCACGCAGATCCACAGCTTCCCTGAGGGCTCCTAGCGCGCCGCCCCGCCCGGGTCAGCGGCCCGGCCCGCCCCTCCCAGCCCTGGGCCCTCCGCGCCCCACGGCTCCGTTTCCCTGCACTCTTGGCGCAGCCCTGGGCACGTCCCAGGGCCCAGGGACAAGACCGGTGAGTGGCCTGGTGGAGGCCACGGCTCTGGGCAGCATGAGGCCCATACCTCCACAAGGTCCCAGGGCTGCCTCGTCATCGTCTAGGCAGGAGCTGGCCGGCCCTTGTCACTAACTCCTCTTCACTCCCACTCCCTCCCGAGGTGAGGGGAGATTCCACGCAAAGGTTTGCTTAGGTAAGTTCCCCAGTTACTGCTCAGGCCCAGGCCCAGGCCCAGGGCGGAGCCTCCCCCAACCTGCACCATAGCCTCCTCGTTCGGGGTAAACTGAGGCACGGAGCAAACAAAGCCCACAGCCTCGAGGGGAGTGGGGCTGAGCAGAGGTGCTTGAGTGTCTAGTTCAGCATCTGTCAGGGAGAAGCCCCCGTCAGGTCCCCTCCCATTAATTCTGAAGGGACCTTGTCGGGGAGAGGGGCTGGGGTCTTGGCTCCTCTGGGTGGGGCTCCTGACCGTGGAGGGTCTGCGGCCCGGCACCGAGGGTACAGGAGATGGGGCTGGGGGGTCGGGCAGACAGGCTGCTAGGCCGTGGTTCCCCTGAGCGGTCAGGGGTCTCCTGCAGGGAGAGGGTCTGTCCCCAGGCCTCCCTCAGGGTCCCACCGAGGTTTGCCACTCATTGTCGTGTTTGTGGTCGTGTAAGTGGCAGAAGGTGGTCTGACAGACTTCAGGATGTTCTTGGGTCCTGGTTGCACTTGGGGGCCCTGCGGGGAGGAGCCTGGGGTGGCAGGGGCTCCCCTCCCCCAGCGGGTGCTGCTCCTTAAAGACGGGACTGAAGCTTGGCAGGTCCCCACCGCCTCGGGCCACGCTTCCTTCTGTGGCGTTCCCGCCCCGCTGGCTCTGACAGGCTTGGCGACTTTGCTCCCAACCCCGCTGGCAACTCCTCTCCCTTGTCCGGCTGCCCACAGCCAACATGGGGAGGGGACAGGGCTCTCTGCGTCTCGGGTAGGAAGCCCAGCCACAGGGCTGCGGAGAGGCCGGAGTTGGCCTGGCACGTGGGGCCGAGTTCCCCGTGCCCAGATCTGCCGCAGAGCCGTCGAGGGCCAGGCGCCTCTGCACGCTCTGCGTGGGGCTGAGCCAGGCCGGGAGCGGGGCTGCCGCAGCTGAGGACCCAGCCTCCGTGTACGGCCTCACCCTCCCGCCCCGGCAGTCCCGGCCCCGGCCACTTAACGCCCCGCCCGGCTTGGCGTCAGCCCTGGCCTCGTCAAGGACAGCAGGTGGCAGCCCTGGAAAGAGCCATGAGGGGCTTCAGTCCCAACTTTCCAGGTCAGACACCAGCCGACACCCCCGCCTCCCCACCCACCCACAACACCCCAGTCGCTAGGCCCCAGTGCCTGGTGGCCCCTGGAGGCCTGGTCTGGTCCTGGCCCCATCGCCCCAGCCGACCTTCAGCATGGGTCGGGGGGACCCCAGGTGTCCTGGCCTGCCCCCCAGCGGTGGCCACGCGGGAAGGTCAGTGGTCAGGGGCCCACCAATGGGAGCCGAGATTGCGGGCAACTCTGAGCTCGGGACAGATGGGGCCCACATGGCCCGTGTTAGGAGAGGGAGGCCTGCAAGCCTGGCACCTCTCGTTCTGGCTGAGCTGAGGCCAGAGCAGGGCTCAGCGCGTCCCTGGACTTGCCGAATGAGCCGACAAACTGAGACTGAAAGCCTGGGGTGGGGTGCGCCAGCAGAGGCTCCGTCCAGCAGCGCATGCCTGGTGACCGGGGGCCTGTGGATCACCACCTTGCAGGACAACAGCCTTTGTGACTCTGTCCCTCTGTCCCAGACCGGCATCTGCCCCCACGCTGCTTCCCAGAGGGTTGCCTGGGCCCAGATGTGCAGCCTTTTCCACCCGAGGCTGGAGGGCACTTGCCTGCCCTGTGGCCACATCACGAAGGAGCCTTAAAGGCCCCAGTCCAGGTTTGGGGTGTTGAATATGGGGAAAGGGGTGGTGAAGGGACAGGTCTGGTGAGCCTGCTGCCAGGTCCGCTCCGTCGACCCTCGTCTTGGACTCCAAGCCCAGGCTGGACGCTTCTGTCCTGCAAGAAGGCCCTGCCCTACCCTTCCAGGCTGTGCATTTCCTGAAGTCAGAGACTCACACACTCTGAGCCCGGGCCGCCCGGCCGGCACCGGGGGCCACGGACCCACCTGCAGACCAGACCTGCATGAGCTCGGGGGTGACAGAGAAACAAGAACTGCGACTTTCCTATAGAGAAAACCTACCTGGAACTGAACGGCCAGTGCCCCTGCTATAATTATGGTGAAAATGTTTCTTAGATGATCCCAATTTGCTTTTATTTTTCCTAACAACCTCCTCAAAGTACTAATGAAACCAAAATAAAAGGTTTCACGGCAACTGCTACTTTTGCCCCAAGCTCGAATGGGTGGGGAACTGTGCATTTTAATCGTAGTGCAGCAATAAAAATAGCGCGTCCTTGACAGTCTGGCCTAAGTTTTTATTGAATAAAGCATCCGAGGACTCGAGATGGTTCGGTGATGCTGAGCAGGTCAGCAGTCGGCGCTCCGCAAGGAGGGGACACGGTCGCCCTGGAGAGAGGGCAGGGAGAAACCAGCGAGTCACAGTAGATCGACAGGGCGCTGCCACAGAAGAAACAGTAATGCCCGCGCGGAGAAACCTGACAACCACGAGTGTAAACAGACAGGAGGGCGCCGCCCACCCGGCCCTTCGCTTGCTTTGCCTGGGCACTGCCCCCAGACTCACGCCTCCCGGTCCCACCTCCAGGAGATGAGGCAGAGGCCTGCGGCCCCTCCAGTGCCCCTCAGAAGGGGGCCCAAGGGAGACCTCCTTAGAGTCAGCTTCTGGGCGGCAAACACTGCACCACAAAACAGCGCACAGCCGAGCCCTCCTGACGGGAACGCCGGGGAAGCTGGCGGTCAGTGAGCAGAGACGGGACACGCGCTCTGATGACCCCCGGCAACGCGTCTGGCTGTGGGAAGCAAACTTGAGACTTAACCAAATGGGGCCTTTTTCTGATTAAAAAAAAAAAAAGCAGCTGAGAAGCTGCCCGCTGGGAGTGGGGCTGCTTGGGGGGTGCCTCCCTAGGGCTCTGCTCCAGGCTGAGGCCTCCAGGCCCCTCTCGGCTGGTCTCCACCCTCCCCACCCCCTGCGACATGATCCGATGTAAAAGGAGCCCCCAGTCCCCAGCCCCGTCAGAGGAAGGGCTGGCTGAGGACCGACGACGGTGACTCTGTACTTGGACAGCTTCTCGCAGCCACGGGCGGCCCCTCCGTCCTCCGACCACCCCAGGAGGGCCCGGCCCACCTGGGGAAGAAGACGCCCCTCCCCAGCACTTATTTCCAACCTTCCAACTCCTTCCTTAACTTTTGAAAGGAAACCCCATTCGCGAATCCTGCTCAGAGAACTGATCAGGTCCAGGTGAAGCCACACTGAGCCCCACAGCCAGTTTTCTTTAGGGGGCAGGGCTGACGCCGTCTGGGGATGCCCGGGGCTCAGGGGTCCTTCGTGGGCTCTCTTCCCCAGGGGCAGTGCTCCTGGAAGCCTCCAGGCTCCCGTCCTGGAAAGGGAGGAGGCAGAGAGGGAAGGGACGCGCAGGAGAGGCTGGGGCGAAGGGGTCTGCACCTCACACCCCACGTTCTCCTCGCAGCCGGGGACACACAGTGTCCACAGAGCTTCACATTTCTGGGTTGTTTCAGTGCCTCCAAGGTGGCCATGATCTCAGGCCAGGTTCCCTCCCCAGTCTCGAGTCTGGGCCTGGAGATACCACTCCTGGGATCCACGTTTCAGCACGTTCAGCACGAGAACAGCTCCCGACAGGAAGGCTTGCATCAACCTTGGTCCTTCAAACCCAGCATCACACCTGCTCCAGGTGAGGGGAAGCGGCCTCAGCAGCAGACGGGATTGGGGGTCTCCTGTGGGGCACCGGCCACTTCCGAGGGCTCACTGGGGAGGCCCTGCTCCCTTCTCCACTTGCCGGCTGTCTCCTGGGACGAGCTCCTGGGGGCCCTGGTGGCACTGGCCCGGACGGACAGGTGATCCCAGCCCCCCTGAAAGGAGAGAGCGGAGTGACCCGGGGCTGCCAGGGGTCAAGGGGCAGAGACCATCCTTCTAGATGGTTGGACTCTTGGGCGGCTCTGCCCGGGGCCTCCCAGCCGAGAGCCCTCGGGGCTCGGAGCCCCAGGCCAGCACAGCCGCCCCGTGCCCAGCCCTGCTTACCCCGATGCCATAGTCCCAGCCCTGCCCCTTGGGCTCCAGGGGCTGCACACCCGTGCGGCGACACACAGTTCCCCGGCTCAGGCTGTGGCTGCCCTGGACTTTGTTGGCGATGACCCAGACCTGGAATGCAAACCCACTGAAGGCCTGGCCCCACCGCTGCAGGGGGACCATGGAGACAGCAGCGGGGAGACCAGAGCAGAAACCCGGATCCCCCCAAGTCCCCGACCCCAGGGCAAGCACCCACCCCCCACCCCTGTCGCCCCAGACCTGGTCCAGGGGCCCCACGGACACGTGGCGCACGTTGTTGGACACGTGTTCCCAGCTGGTGCCCTGCGGGTAGCTGGGTGTGACCCCCTGGCGGTACCACAGGTTCCCTAGGAGAGAAGCACCGATACCGTGAGGCCCCGAGCGTCGGGATCCACTTCGGGGTCTGCAAGGCCGGGAGGTCTGACCACGAGACAGGCGGGGTCTCCCTCTGCATCCCCCCCCACTGCCCGGGGCTCCTGCTGACCCACAGCCAGAGAGACCCCGGCCGTAGCCAGCCCTGCCCTTCCCACGTTTGCCTCCCCCTCACTTCATAACTGCCCCGCTGTGCTGGGCTGGCATCCTCGTCTGCTTTCTATGCACGAGAAGCCGAGGACAAGGAATTCTTTAAACAATAAAGAGACCTGGTGTGGAATAAAATCCCTGGGTTCCAGTCCCGATTCCGCCCTTTCCTCGCCTTGCTCAGCTAGGACAACAACTACAGACCATTAAAGGGCACGGGCAGAGCTGGCTGGAGGTGGCACGGGGGTGGGGCAGGGATGGCCCGGGCGGGGCAGGTGACCTCTGCCAGCCGCAGCTGCCCTGGGGCTCCTGAGTCGCGGGCCTGGGTGGCACTGTCTAGAAGATGCTCCCAGGCCTTGGCACCGGGTCCTCCTCCCGAGGTGCAGGCAGGCCAGAGCACCTGGGGGGGCTGGGGGCCCCCGACCCTGCCTGACTCGGGGGAGACTGCTTGGAGGCTGACCTCAGGCTGGCGGCTTCTCATGGGGCTTACGAAGGTCTCATGTTGGGGCCTGGGGTGGGCGAGGGTCTGGTCTCATCCCATCAGGGCACTCAGGGAACCCCAAACCTCCCCTGGTGACCGCTGGGGATCAGAAACCACTTGCCGTTTTCGTCCAAGGCGAACACCGCTGTGTGCCCCACGGACACCTGTTTCAATCTCTGTTTGGGAGGAGATGGGATGAGGTACCAGCAGTCGCCTGCGATGGGAGATTGGATTCGGGATGCAGCACCGAAACTGTGACCCCGGTGCTCCTGGAGCACGTGGCCTCCTCTGCAGCTCACGGGGTCGAGCAGGTGCGGCCGGCCTCTGTCCCCAGACTGGCCGGACCACAAGTGTGAGAGGGCCCAGCGCGAGCTGACCTGCGTCCTGCTGTCCCTTCGATGCCCCGGCCTGCCCAGTGCCCTCCCCAGGGCCCGCCCGAGGCTGTGGCAGCTTCCAGACGGTGGGGTCCGATGGGCCGCTGTCCCGAACAGGGACAGGAAGGTGCTCGGCCCAGCATGCGGTGGAGACTCAGCCTCAGGGCCACTGTGCGAACCCACTGCCGCTCGTGGAGGGTGGCGATGCGCCAGCCACCACCCACCCACCCACCCGTCGGTCCATCCATCCCTGTGCCGGACACTGCCCGGAAGTCCGGAGAAGGACAAGCCTACACGGCCTGCACTCCCGGAGGGCAGCCAGGGTGGACACTGTGGACGGGCTGTGCCGGTGCCCAGGGCCGTCCCCGAGGGGCAGGAGGCCAAGGGCGGTGAAGGGCAGCCCCACTGCCAGGTGACCACCCCTGGGTCAGTCCCAGCGGAGGGGGCGGCCTCTGGGGGGAGCCCAGCGCGGCCCCTGCGCCTGGTCCACAGGTGTGTTCGGTAAATGCTTGTTGAACTACACGGAGACCCGTCAACCGGCTTCCCCGGAAGCGGAAGCAGCTCCAGCCGCCCCCGGCGCCCGTCACAACATGGCAGCGGTGGCGGCAGGTGGAGATCCTCCCGAGGGGTGGCACTCACCAGCCGGCTTGGACGGGGACACGGAGCCACGGTAGAAGGCGGAACCGTCCCTGGCCACGGCCCACACCTGGTAGCAGCCCCCGACGGAGACGGAGGCGAAGGGCTGGTCGGTGCCCACATGCAGCCAGGAGGAGCCCTGCAGGCGGGGAGGAGGGACACTCAGGGCGGCCAGGCCCCGCCTCTGTCACCACCCGGGTTCCGGGAGCTGGCGGCTCCTCACGCCAACCTCGTCCTCAGCTCCAACTGCCCGCAGGGCTTGGCGACCGCTCGGGCCACGAACAGTGTCCACCGGTCCCAGGGAACGTCCTGGGCAGAGGCCTGGGGAGGCCCGATCCCTGCCCGACTCCACCAAAGAGCCCTATCTCGGTAAGAATCCGCCAGGGGGCTGGCAGGTGGGCAGGCCCTGGGTCCCACAAGGTGCTCACCGCGGGGTTGAGCTCGGACACGCCCAGACGGCACAACACGTCCCCCTTGTCACTGACGGCCCAGAGCGCGATGCCGGGTCCGCTCCCGTGGGCACCCGGGCTCTCCGGAATGATGGACACGTCCCCCAGGGCGATGGGGGCCACCTCCAGCCAGGGCCCGCTGGTCACTAGCTTGCACTTTCTGTGCGGCAGAAAGAGAGCAAAGCCCCGGGCACCCTGATGCCGCCGTGAGCCTCAGGGCCGTCTGCTCTGGACAGAAGGGAGCAGCCAGGCCCCTGGCCCTGGGAAGGGCTGGGACCACAACCTCCGGCCCCCCAGAGGAGCCGGTGGGCACCACCCTTCACGCCGTCCGCCCCTGCCTGGCCTCCAACCCCATCCGGGCCTTCCTCCCACCCTGCGGGTCCTGTAGAGCCTGCCAACATTTGTCTTGTTTGTTCTTGAAAACAAACGCTTCAGAAACAGCACTGGGAGCCCGAGGGCACTTCCTGGGCTGACATTTACTTTGATCCTCTCTTCTCCTCCCGCCTCTAACCTCCCCTTTGCTTCCACAGGGACTGAGGCCGAGGCAGGGAGGGGCATGGCGGCACCCCCCAGTTACCTCCCTCCTTACCTGGTCCAGCACCTTCTCCTGACGAAATCCTTCATGGTTTTGTGCCCATGGTACAAGCTGCAGAGGAAGAAGCTGACGTCGAGACCGTGGAAGTTTCTGGAAGGTGACGCTGCACGCACATCCTTTCCCCAGGAGTTACAGAGCCCAGCCCTCAGTGCGAGCCGAAGGTGGGGCTCGGGGGCAGCAGGTAAGGGAGGACACCGTCCTCCTGCTTCAGATGCCTCTGGCCCCGCCCGGGCCCCCCTGCGGGGTCTCCCTGGGGCTGGCAGCAGCCCAGCTGGGGGGTGGGCTCTAGCTAAGGGGCCTCTGAGCCCTCCCCACCCCCAGGCGCCATCAGAACGCTTCTGGGGAGCAGTCAAGCTCAGGGCCCAAGGCCAAAGCGGGGGGATCAGTCCAGGATAAACCAGCCTGGGGCTCAGAAGCCAGGCTCAGGCCCTGGCTCAGTCTCGCCCGGCTCCATCCTCCATCTGGACATGAACTGTGTACCGTGAAGGGTCTGCACTGTGGGGCAGGGGGCAGGGACTCTGCCTGGCTGACCGGGCCTGACACTCAGGGTCGCAGCCCCCTGAGGCCCCCTCCCCACGCAGAGAGAGACATGCTTACGCAGGGAAGTCGCTGGCATACTGCCACCCCTCCTGGTCCGTGCCCCCAGGGACGCTGAAATCCACGAACCAGTCAGAAACCTGGGGGACGGGCGGGTCAGTGCGGGCGGACACCCCCCACTGCAGCCCCTGCCCCAGCCCCAGCCCGGAGCTTACCCAGGCCCACTGCAGGGACGGGGGCTTTGTGCTGGCCTTGGTGCACTCCTGCAGGCCCGTGGCATCACTCCACATGTACCGGTCGGTGGGCAGACCCCTGCGCAGGACAACAGGGCTGAGGTGACGCCAGAGAGAGGGGAGAACGGCCCCCCTGCCCAGGCCCCTGGGACGGCTGCATCTCTGGAGGGGCAAGAGGGCGGAAACAGGATGGCCCCAGGGCGGGGACAGCAACGGGGGGACCCTACATCACACGGGGGCCAGGCGCCAACCAACCACAGCCAGGCCACCCACCCGAGGGACCCCACACCTCGTTCTCTCATGATGTGGGTCATCGTGTCCCGAAAAGACATTGAAGCCCTAACCCCTGTGCCTATGAGTGGGACCTCATTTGGAAATAGAGTCTTTGCAGAGAATCAAGTTGAGATGAGACAGTTATTTAGTGGGCCCCAGTCCACTAGGACAGCGTCCTTACCAAACGGGGACATCTGGACCCAAGTTTCCCAAATTGGGAAGACGACGTGAAGACAGGGAGAAGGCCATGTGACAACTGAGTCACCAGACAAGGAACACCGGAAGCCCCCGGAAGCCAGGAGAGAGGCCGGAACAGATCCTCCCCAGGGCCCTCAGGAGGAAGCAAGCCTGCTGACACCTGATCTCAGACTCTGCGGCCTCCAGAATGGAGAGAATAAACGTCTGCTGTTTAAGCTGCTCAGCCCGTGGTGTTTTGTTACAGCAGCCCCGGCTGACTGATACACTCCCAGCAACACACAGCGCACGGTGGTCTCTGCGGGCGGCTGTGGCCCTGGCTTTGCACTCTCTACACAGGCTGGGGAGCCCGGCACTGCTTTTCTTCTCCTGAGGACCAAGCAGGGAGTGAGGAGGAAGGGGACAGGCAAGCAGGTCAGCATCCCATGTGGACCCTACACACAGCCGGGGCGGAGGCTTCCAGAACACATGCGGGCAACGTCTATCAGCTCCCTTAGAAGGGCTCAAACCCTAAGTTACCGGGGTGAACGGAGAAACTCGCAAATATTTACACACGAGGAAATCCTTTAAACTGTCCAGACGACAGCAAAAGGTCACAAACAGTCTACATGTCCAAGACCGAGGAGGGGTGAGATAAGCCAGGTCCACCCTCAGGGATCAACTTGGGAGGCTGTCACAGGCCATCTGTACATGTCTGACTGTCCCCCTGCCTCCAGCAAATGCGGGCACACTGGGGACGGGCAGGGGGAAACACACCAAAATGTGGAGAGTGGCTACTATTTTTGGTTGGTGGGATTAGAATTTATTCTTCATGTTATTTGAAATTTCTTCCTTTCATCAATTTTGAAAACACAAAGGAAATTTAAAAGTTTGTGCCATTTATCATAGACTCAAAAATATGAAATACCATTTACAAAAGATGTCAAGACCCTGTTACAGAAAATCACAAAACCCTATTAATACGAAATGAAAGATCTACATAAATGCAGGTATAAACTGCGTCCAGATTTTGGAGATTTAGGAATGTGAGATAATATTTCTACCCAAACTGACCTATAGATCCAAGGCCATCCTGACCAAGACCCCAAGAGCTTTTGAGGACTGCTTCTAAAGTTCACCTAGAACTGTCCAGGAAGAGCCAATGCTAGATGAAGAAGATGAGAGGCTTGGACAACTTCCCATAAAGGGACGGCAGCTGGAACCATGTAGGGTTAGCACGAGCATGCCCAAAGCCGCACGGAAGAGAAGGGCTTGGGAACAGCCACTGCCCCCATGGACACTGGAGTTAAGGCAAAGGTGGCTGCTGTGATGCAAGGGGGAAGGACAGTCTTTTCAATAAACGGTGTGGGTCACTGGAGAGTAAAAAACCAAAAACACTTTACCCCTACCTCACCTTATATACCAAGTAGTTCAGGCCAGGGGGTTCTAGACCTAAATGGACAAAACAGAGGAATAAAGCTTCCAGAACAGGGTGGACAACAGCACGCCTCACAGGCCCAGTCAGGACTGTTTCAGCACAGCCTACAAAGTAAGGGTTGTTTTTACATTTTTAAATGGTTGAAAAAAATTCAAAGAAGGATAATGCTTTGGGACACGTGAAAATTCTACGCAATTCAAATTTGTGTCCAGGTGTAACGTCTTATTGGGACACAGCAATGCTCATTCGTTTACATGGCTGCTTTCAAGCGGCAGCTGCAGAGTGAGTCACTGTGACAGAGACCCTAAGGCCCACCACATCTGAACTATTTCCTATCTGGTCCTTTATAGAAAAAGTTTGCTGACTGCTGTTCCAGAGATAGAAAGATGTATTAATCCCCTTGGGGTTAATGAGATTTCTTAAGAGGTTTTTTTAAAGGCCCCATCTTTATGTAAAGAAAAGGATGATCAACAGGACTACATTTAATAATGAAGTCACCACTAACAGGGTGAAAAGCAAGCTGCAGAACAAGAGAAATAACAGAGAAAGGGCCCACACCTTCATATGTAAAGAGCACTGGCAAATCAAGAAAAAGAGATCATCCAACCAAAACATGGGACAAGGACTTGAAGGGGCATTTCACAAAGGAGGGTATCCAAGTGCCAGTACATGTTTGAAAGGTGCTGTGTCCCATTAGCCCCCAGGAAACAGAAACTGGAAACAGGAGATATTACTACACGCTCATCAGTGTGTCTAAAACATAAGAAACCAGCAAAGATGTGGGGCATGCCCTGCCTGTGAGAGTGTGGACAGGTCCACCCACTGCAGAGAACTGGCTATTCCAACACCAACTGGGTGGACTGCAATACCACTCAGTCCCCACAAGGTAAAGGCACGGTCCCCAGCAAGACTGCCCCCACTTCAGATACCAGCCATACTGCACTTCTGACCAACTGGCTACAAATGGGGGGCAGTTCTCATTACCTCCTCGGGTTTGATAATTTGCTACAACGACTCAGGGAACTCAGGAAATCTCTCTACTTAGGATCGTAGTTTTATTATACAGGATATGAAATGGGACCAGTCGAAAGAAGAGACCCACAGGGCCAAGTCTGGGAGGGGCCCCAGCGCAGAGCTTGGATGAGGCTCAAGCTTGAGGACCGCTGTTCTGGCCGGCCAAACCCCCTGCAGTGGCTTTAAGAGGTAAGAAACACCACAACTCGCTTGCTTTCTGAAACAAACGAACCAAATACCCCAGGACAGGGTATGAGAAATACGTTTCTGTGCTGAGTGGGCAGGAAATAAACAGCTGCATACAATCTAGATTTTCTAGAGTGGCCCGCTTCTGCACCAAACACAACGTATTGACTGTCTTGTCCCAAAGCCTCACATTTGGAGAATTAAAATAATTTCGGTGGAGGCTGTGATGTTCTCAGCAGCTTCAATTAAGCAAAACTTTGTAAGAAAGTTAAGTAACCACCCCACTCAAAAAAGCACCAGAGGGGATGGGGAGGGAGGTGGCGATGTTCTATTTCGTGACCCGGGTAGTGATCACGCTGGTGTTTGATCTGTGAAAGTTCGATGATATATATGGACATATCAACATATTTAGATACATCTCACCGTATGTACGTATATGTGTATGTTTCACGCACTTTATGTATGTCACGTTCTCAGTAAGCGAGTTTTTAAAATACGCATTATACTTTAAGGGAGAAAATCCTGCTAAGCAGTAAGATCCAGTCAGTTCCACATCTGGGGCCAGACGCCAGCTCTCCCGCTACAGCAGATGCGCCCGTTCAGCTCGGTCCTGTTTCCGCGGGCGCGCGACTGGCTCACCTGCTGGTGTAGCCCGTGACGGGGTTCCAGCGCTGGTTCTCGTAGATGTAGACACACTTTACGTCCGACTGCGTGTAGATGTTGCTGGTACTGCTGGCCAGGCCTGGGGGCGGAGAGGAGGGTGCTGGACCCAGGCCACACCTGCCCGCCCGACCAGGTGAGAGCAGGCGGGAAGAGAGGGCCGAGAGGATTCACAGGCCGGCTGAGCTCCTCTGGGGTTACCCGGGGTTGTACGTCCTGGTGGCAAGAATCTGACACTCCTCCACCTCACGCCCTATTCTCACCTGCTCCTCTTCCCCCACCTTCCAGCCCACTCACCTGGCACTGGGCAGGTGTGAGGCCCCCCCAGCTCATTCCTTACTAACAAAGGGGCCTTGGACCCCTCACGTAAGCCCATGAGCCCCACTTTCCTCACCTGTAGGATGGGGACAAGAGTAATTCCTGCCTCACAAACAGGGAAGCTGTTAAACCTGCACGATGTGCCTTCCTGGGGTCTCGGTGGACCACAGTTCTGCAGGATTAGCCACCTCCACTGTGGGGCGTGTGGGCTGGGGCATGGAATGTCCCACTCCGGTGTTTGTTTCTGCCTCTGTTTACCAGTAGGAGACAGAGGGACCCTACCTCCACAGCTCGGGGAGCCCCCAGGGGTTCAGCAAGCTCTCGTCCCCTAAGGCACAACCCATCTAAAGGGGAGCTGGAATCCGGGCCTGGGAATCAGGAGACTGGCTCTGGCGGCTGTCTTTCTAGAACCTTCACGGCCTCCAGCTCAGCAGTGGGTGCCCAGGAAGGCCCACTGGGGGCGAGACCCAGTCTCTGGGCTTTCATGCTTTGTGCGCTGGCCCCGGGATTTGGAGGTTGGCAGTGGTGAAGGTCACCTGTCAGCCAGCCGTCAGCTGAGCATCGATACTGGCGCAGCGGCTCCGGCGTGGGGCAGGGAAGCCAGCCAGGGATTAGAGGGGGGACCGGCCCGTGCGGGAGGCTGGGGGCAGGGCTGGGGGAGCCGGTCCTGCCACCCTCACCTTGGAAGCAGCCTCCGCCGTAGCCACCCGTGTACACCCAGGCCGTGTGGTCGTAGCCGATGCCCCACACCACGCCCCGGCTGTTGGCCTCCACCACCCGCAGGTGGCCTCCCATTTGCCGCCAGAACCTGGAGATGAGGAGGGAGGGAGGGGAGGGGAGAAACTGTCCCGCAGGGCTTTCCAGCGGCTACCCCTCTGCTCCGTGGCCTCCCGGACGTCCTGCTTCACTCACCTTCGGCCTCCAATGACAGACTCTATTGAGCACAAGGGAACCCGCCTGGCTTCCCACTGGGAATTAACCAGCTACGGCGAACCCTGAGCTGGTGCAGGAGCCGGTCAGGCCCCCAGCGAGCGGGGAATTCAAGAGCCCCTGATCCCTGGAGTTATGCAGACGGGAGCGAGGTCAGCAGCCTGAGTCCCCCCTGCACCCTGGGGTCTGGGACGGGCACGTCACGCCAGACCAGGAGGGGCCACCACTCGGGCCAGCACGGCCTCCTGGAGTGCAGGGTGCAGCTGCCACCTGGGGCGCGCTCCTGCGGGCAGAGGCCCTGCCACTGTCCAGAGGCAACTCGTCCGACTGGGCGCCAGGCACACAGGGCCACCAAGAGCGGACGAGCGAGGGGCAGACAGACATCCCCTCTCCCTCCCGTGCAGGGCCTCCCAGCCTCACCCACGTCCCCCTGGTCCTCACGGGCTCTGGGTGACCTTCTGGGCCAGGTCCCCAGCTCCGTCAGGTGCAGCCAACTCACATCTGGTCACAGGGCAGCCAGTGCTCGGGGGCCTCGAGGTCTGGGCTGGGCTCGCTCACGAAGATGTCCCCCTTGCAGGTGACGGACCAGATGGCCTGCGGGGAGGGGCGGCCGTGCACCCTGCGGCTCTCGCAGCAGGACAGGTCGAGCAGGGCGAGCTGCGACGGGGGGATGGCCGGTCAGCGAGGCTGGGTGCCCACGCCCGAGGCTCCCTCGCGCCCGCCCGCGGGACCCCCGCCCGCTCACCCAGTCGCTCATGTCCTGCTCGGTGGCAGCGGCCAGGCGCACAGGCCACCTCTGCCGTGTCCTCTCGGGGGTGTACACGGCGAAGGAGTGCTTGGCCTCACTGAGCACGGGGACCAGCGCCGTCACCTCGTTGAGGAACACGTGGATGTACTGTTGGCAGAGGACAGGCAGCAGGGCCGTCACCGGGGAACCCGCGGGGCTGGGGCTGCCTCGGGCCCCTGGGTGGAGCCCCCGTGTGGTGTGGCGACGGGGACGGCTGGGTCACCCCGATTCGAGAGCCGACCCCTGGGGGTCCCGGGCCTGTGGGGTTTAGTGGTGGGTGGCAGGTTCTGATGGGGAGGCCTTGCTCGTGAGCAAGGGCCTTAGTGATGTTTTCGATGTGGACGAGGGCATTTAGAGCCAGACTGACTGTGTTCAAACCCCAGCCCCGGAGGGGGCGGCTCTGTCTCCAGAGCCTGGCTCCTCATCTGGAACACGAGGGCCCCTCAGCAGCTGCCGGGGGTGAGGCCGGCACACGCCTGCCGGCCACTGCCCGGCTGCTGCCACCGCGGACGGGTGCTTTGCAGATGCCACACGCTGTCCTGGGCCAAGCACCTCGGGGCCCGTGTCCCGTGCCCACTCCTGCACCCCGGCTTTGCAACCCCTCCCCTGGGACACCCCACCCCCCTGCACCTCCCCCCTCCGCTACACACCCCACCCCTGCACCTCCCTCCTCCCCTACACCCCCCCGCACCTCCCCCCTGGCGCCCCCACCCACCTTCTTCTCCTCATGGACCACGTAGTAGATGAAAAGGATGCTGTCCCGAACCCCATCGTGGCCCGTGAACTGTTCCAGGGCCACACGGACATCCACCCACTTGTGGGGTTTCCAGTCGCACCACCACTGCAGGGCCCCCGTCTTCACCCACACCGACTGCAGCACAGCGAGACGGTGGGATGGGTCACAGGCTGGCCCTGGGGCGCCACACTCCAGCCCAGTCCCCGGCACCCCGGGGCCACTCTGCTCCCTTCACTGCCACACTGGGCGCTCCTGCCCGGCCCTCCTGGCTACCCCCCTTCACCCTAAGGACAGAAGTGACTGCCAGGCCCCGAGCCAGCAAATTCTATGATTCTCAAACAGTCTGTGGGATCGGCACCGTTACCCCATGCTCTGGGTAGGGAAACTGAGGCCCGGGAGGTTCTGTGCCTGGCCCGATGTCAGAGAGAGTCAGCGGCAAAGCCGGGGCCCAGGCCACCCGAGACGCAGCCAGGTCCTCTGTGCCTACAATGCAGTGGGGCCCGCGCGGAGTTCTTGAGGGCAAGTGAATCAACAAACGGACTCATCGCTTCATCGTTGATTCTACATGGGCCTGGAGGGGACGGCTTCACGTCCGAGATGGACAGACAGAAGGATGGCTGCATCCATCTGTGTCCCTCCCACCTACCTCAGGGCTGGCATGCAGAAGGTGCTCAATGAATGTGTGCTGGAAAAAGTGCACCCGGGCACTGCCCACCTGCTCCACGGCCTGCTCGTAGTGTCGGAAGTTCTCCAGCTCCCGCTTGGTCCTTTCTGTGAGCTGCTGGAAGATCTGCTTCCGCCAGGCGGCGGTCTGGGCCGGCGTGATGGACAGCGAGAGCATCTGCATGGAGGCGGACAGGCCTGCGGGCCGGTCGGAGCCTCAGGGCTGGGCAGCAGGCCAGGCCTCTCTGCTCTGTTTTTCACCAGCCCTTTCTTTCTAGAAAGCTACCATCTCTGTAACATGTCCCGTGAGCCCTCCCTCCCATCATTCACCCTGAGGGGAAAGTTGATGTCCCCCAGGTCAGCCTAGAATGGCCACCACTGCTGGGACAGGGGGAGGGAAGGGGCTCCAGGCCCACGCCCTTCCTCCTGACAGCCTGGGCTGGTCTTGGAAGGCTCCAGAAAGATGGGCTGAGCACGGTGGGGGCATCAGGCCTGCCCCACCTCCCCTGGGGCACCCTCTGGGGCGCTGGGCCGCTGCCCTTACCCGAGTGGACGGTGAACCATTTGAGTGTGGTGTGGGCCTCCACAGCACAGCCTCCTCCGGACACCCAGGCCCACAGCGCGTGGCAGTTGGCGCTGTCGGGCTCCTCCAGGCCCAGCGGGAGAAGTGGCAGTGAGGAGAGGTTGGTGGCCTCGGGAAAGTCAGCGGCCGCGTGGCTGGGCCCTTTCTTGGGCTCCTTCAGGTCGATGTTGGTCCAGGGCAGCTCGGCCAGGGCGGAGGCCGGGGCGGAGGCAGGGCTGGCGACCTCCACATCATGCTCAGGGTCAGGCCCCGGTCTCTTGGCTTCCGAGTCGCTTGGCACACGGGACTCACCACCACCCCTCACCTCGTCGCCAAAGAAGCAGCCGGCGCTGGAAGGAGAGGGGCAGACCCATGATTCCCTCGGGGAAGGACCATGCGCTGTGTGACCCCTGGCCAAGTCATGGCCTCTCTGTGCCACACACACCAGTACCTGCTCCCCAGGGAGCTGGAACCCCTGGGAACTTTTTTTTTTTTTTTTAATTTTTGGCTGCGTTGGGTCTTCGTTGCTGCGTGTGGGCTTTCTCTAGTTGCGGCGAGCGGGGGCTACTCTTCGTTGCGGCATGTGGGCTTCTCATTGTGGTGGCTTCTCTTGTTGTGGAGCACGGGCTCTAGGTGCGTGGGCTTCAGTAGCTGTGGCATGAGGGCTCAGTATTTGTGGCTCGCAGGCTCTAGAGCATGGCTCAGTAGTTGTGGCGCACGGGCTTAGTTGCTCCGGGGCATGTGGGATCTTCCCGGACAAGGGCTCAAACCCGTGTCCCCTGCGTTGGCAGGTGGATTCTTAACCACTGCGCCACCAGGGAAGTCCCACCTTCAGGAACTCTGAAAGGTCCCCAGGCCACACCCAGACCAACCAAATCAATGCTAGGTGGAGATCTGGCAGTATTATTAGTTTTTATCGTAAAATACATGTGATGTAAAATGTACCATTTAAAATTGTACAATGCAGTGGCGTTTAAGTACATTCACAATGTTGTGCAACCACTACCAATTTCCAGAACCTTCTCATCTCATCATAGAAACCCTGTACCCATTAAGGAGTCACTCTCTAGCCTCCTCTTTTCCCCCAACCTCCTGGCAACCACGAATTCGCTTTCTGTCTCCATGCATTCGCCTGTTCTGGATGCTTCATATAAACGGCATCGTACGGCATATGACCTTTTGTGACTCGCTGCTGTCAATTAGTGTAAGAGGTCAAGAGTCATCCGTGCTGTAGCATGTGTCAACACTTCATTCCCTTGTATTGCTAAATAATATTCCATTGCATGGATAACACTATGTTTTATTCATCCATTGATGGACACTTGAATTGTTTCCACGTTTCAGCTATCGTGAATAGTGCTTCTTTTAATATTCATGTACAGATTTTTGTTTGAACATGTTTTCGGTTCTTCTGCGTATCTATCTAGGAGTGAATTTGCTGGGTCCTATGGTGACTCTATCTTTAACTTCTTGAGGAGCTGCCAGACTGTTTTCCAAAGTGGCTGCCCCACTTTACACCCCACCAGCAGTGCAGGGGAGTTCTAATTTCTCCACATCTTGTCAACACTTGTTACTGTCTCCCTTTTTGATTACAGCTATTCTGGTGGGTGTGAAGTGGTATCTCATGTGGATTTTTTTTTTTAATGTGGTTTTGTTTGCATTTCCCTCATGTCCCACGACGTTGAACATCTTTTCCTGTGCTTGTTGGCCACTCGTATATCTACTTTGGAGAAATGTCTATTCAAGTCCTTTGCTCTTCTGAGTTGAGTTGTTTTTGAGTTGTAAGAGCCCTTTATGTATTCTAGATAACAGACCTTGTTAAATATATGATTTGCCACTATTTTCTCCCATTCTGCGGATTGTCTTCTCATTTTCTTGATAGTGTCCGTTGATGCACAAAACTTTGATGCAGTCTGATTTATCTATGTTTTCTTTAGTTTCTTGTGCTTTGGGTGTCATATTTAAGAAGCCACTGCCAGTATATGTATAGCTGATTCACTTTGTTATAAAGCAGAAACTAACACACCATTGTAAAGCGATTATACTCCAATAAAGATGTTAAAATATATATATGTCTATTTATATATAAAAAGAAGCTACTGCCAAGCCCAAGGTCATGAAGATCTGGCGTCAGTGGTTCTGGAAATTCTCAGCTGATCCCAATGTGCTGCTCCCTTTGAGAAGAGCCTAAACCCTCAGGTGAATGTGAGCAAACCCTGCCTGGCCAGCCTCCGGGCATCTCTAGGCTGACGGTGCAGCTGAGCGCTGTCCACCAAGCTGGGGGAGCAGAGGGTGTGGACCAGCGTCTGAGGGGGGCCCAAGCCGGCTGCAGAGTGCTGTGCCGAGGGCCCTGGGCCCCATGACCGGGCAGGTGAGCGCTGGTGGCGCCCCCAGCTGAGACGCTAAGTCACCTGCCTGCGTTCTAAGGGCCAGTGGGCAGGGCTGGGATGGGTCCACATGCTCTAACCCCAGGGATCTCAAGGCGTGGTCCCCAGAACTGCAGCAGGAGCACACCTGGGACCTTGCAAGACATGCAAAATCTCAAAAAAGTAGCTCTGGGGGCGGGGCGTGGAGATCCTCGGGAACGAGTTCTCCAGGTGATTCTGGGGCACGTCTTAATTCAGGGCCTCTTCTCCAGGCTAGAAACCCTCCATCTTCTTCTCTGCCTTCCTTTAACACAGGGGCCTGAGCATCCTCCCGCAAAGAAGGCTTTTGTCTCCCAGACCTTGAGGCTTCAGGACCAACAGGCCAGCCCTGCTCTGGGACAGCCCCCAGCCCCTACATGGGAGGACATCCTGGCCTCGCCCAGCTGCCCTCTCCAGCCTCCCGCGTGCTGCCCCCGACCTCGGGCCGAGCAGGACCCCAGGCACAGGAAGGGAGAAGGCCACACAGCCGCGGCTCTCGTGGGTCAGGACCTGCTTTTCTCCCGCCTGGGGTGAGGCCGGGCAGCAGCCTCCTCCGACACGGCCCCCCACCCCGGACCGACCCCGCGGAGCCCCACCGCCTGATCACCTGAGGAGGCTGGACAAGCTGCCCGAGTGTGAGCCGTCACACTCCCGGCCGGCGACGATGGCCTTCCACGTCTTCCCGCTGAGCTCGCTCTGGGTGACGCCGTGACGGAAGTAC
This sequence comes from Aethalodelphis obliquidens, assembly GCF_003676395.1. NCBI lineage: Eukaryota > Metazoa > Chordata > Mammalia > Artiodactyla > Delphinidae > Aethalodelphis > Aethalodelphis obliquidens. The sequence continues at coordinate 5,101,556 of NW_020837974.1, forward strand.
AAGGCCCGGTCCGCCCAGCCGATGCCCCAGACCTGGAACAGAGAGAGGTGCTGCTGCGGGGGGTGGGGGGGGGGGGGGGGGGGGAACAGAGAGAGGTGCTGCTGCGTGGGGGGTGTGGACCTGGAACAGAGAGAGGTGCTGCTGCGGGGGGGGGAAGGGCGGGTGCAGACTGGGGCTCCCTTCCCCTGGGGGCGTGGGGGGAGCCCCCCAGGTCTGGAGGACACACCTGCAAATGCAGGCAGGGGGGGTGCGCCTGTGTGGGTGGGCTGCGAAGGGGCTGGGGTGGCCGAGAGCTGAGTCCAGGACTCAGATGCAGGAAGCGGAGCCCCGAGGGGGCTGGGGGAGGGTGCGGCTCCAAGGTCAGGAGGAGCAGGGACCCAGCCTGGCTCCCCGACCTCAGGCAGACTTGGGCCTTTGGGGCAACAGCGTCCAGAGGAGGTGCTGGTGCCGGTAGGCACTGTGCGGGGACAGGAAGTCCACCCATGTCCCCAGCTTCCCTGTGGCCTTGGTGGGAAGGGAGCTGTTCCCCAAGTGAACCCAGAGGATGGTCCTGGTCCTTTTAAAGATGCAAAATAACCTCCTTGATTCTGACCTCAGTTTTATGGGGAAGGTGGCCGGGCGGGCGCTGAGGAAGGAAAGTGTGCTGGGCAGCTGAGGGGCCCAGGGGAGGGGCCTGGGAGCAGCCCCTTGGGAGCTCTGGCCTTGGGGGTGCCTGAAGGTGGAGCCGTGGCCCCAGGTGGCCTCGCTGTGGGGGGGGGCTACGGCATCTCTGTCACTTGGTTATCGCACGTGGCCTCCGTGCTCAGGCCCATGGGCACCAGCTGGCACCCCCTTGCCCCTGCCCTTGCGTGCCCAGCTCACCTGGGCAGGTGAGGAGTGTGTGCGGACACAGGAAAGGCCAGCCCCCCCGCCCCCAGGAAGAGCTTTCAGAGCATCGGGAAAGGCGTCACCTTCACACCCTAAGTCTTAAAACTAGCCAAACCACATTATCCACCAGAAAGAGGCTGCGACAGGAACCATGCAGGTGATGTTTAAAAGATGCTGCTCTTACAAAGTTGGAAGATGTTTTGTCCTGTACTCAGTGATCTGATTTCGCCCTGAAATTTCTCAACAAAACTTTCCAGTCTCCAGGATGAATGTCCCTCCCCAGATCCGTGCTCGCTACCACTGCTCTGAGGGTCCTCGGGGGTGTGACCCAGGACAGTGGGGGCTCCAGGACTTGGAGGAAAGCAGCCCCCTTGGGTGCCCTCGCGGGCCTGGAGTGGGCAGAGGTTCTGGGATGCCCTCTGGTACCAGCCTCATGAGCATGCCCAGTGGAAAGGGATGGCGGGAAGCATGGGGGGGCCCCATTCTGATTCCTCTGCCGCCCCCCACCCCCACCCCTGGGGACCAAGGCTCCGGACCACACACACCTGGTCGTTTAGCCCCACGTTCACCATCATCATTTCTCCAACCATCTCGATCCAGCTCGTGCCGCAGGGGTTGTGAGAGTTGACGCCTCTTCGGAACCAAACCTGGGAAAGTCAGAAATAAACACACCTCCCTGGAGGGCCACTGAAATAGAAGGGGTTTTTTTTCAAGGCCTGGGAAAACAAATGAATAATTTGGTCCTTTGATTCAGGCCGCAGATGAGCACAGCACCTTGTTCAGAAAGGATGCCCGTGACGTGGGGTTAGAAAGAGATCACGGAAGCAATGCGAAATCAGCTTACTTCACTGGACTTGCCTCTGATAAAGTCAAAATGACAAGCTCTGCATAGAGAAGAGGAGAGGCATTCATTTAGCTGAGGGCTTCAGAAAATTAGCTTCTGATTATTTGAGATGTTACAGCCTGTTGCACAGTAAATACAGTCATTCTGCACTTTGTACAGGGGTGCAGGCAACGTTTGGGGGGTCACCAAACATCTTGGAGATCACCAGTGACGTCAACAACAGAATACGCACGGTGCCTGGCTGACACTGGATTTGTTCCAAAGGGTGTGGACCACTCTCACGAGAACAAAAAACCACACAACCCTCAATGTTAAACAGAGCCATTGGACCCAGCCCCCAGGGACCCCGTCCTACCTTACGGTCCTTGGTGACGGCCCAGACGACACCGACTCCTGCGGAGACGTGCAGGATCCCGTTTTCAGACGTGGGAGGCTCCACCACAGACCACGAACTTCCTACCCGGCCCCAGAAGACAGTGCAGGTGGCCCCCATCACTGGGAGCTCCGAGAAGGTGGGCGGCCCCGCCCTCCTCTCCTCCGCAAGGTGCAGGGCTGCCCACCTTTGGGATTGTTCCTGTTGATTCCTTCCCGGACCAAGGCCTGTCCCTCCCAGAGCGACACCCACAGCAGGTCGTGGGGCCCACAGCTGATCTGAACCGCCTCCCCCGGGGTGTCCACCAGGGACCACGACGAGCCTTCGGGGTTGGGGTGGCTGACGTCCTCTCTGTACCACACCTGGGTGGAGAGAGAAACCCATGGGGAGAGTCAGGCAGGCTCAGGCCGGGGCTCTGTGGCCGGGTCGGCTGCCCGAGCTTGGCCGCACTTGCATCAGCCCATGCACAGCCCACGCATGGGGTCTCCAGGGGACCGGGGTCTCCAGGGGACTGGGGACCAGGGTGCTGGGACTGTCCAGATCTCGCTCACCCTGCCCCCACTGCCATCGGGATTCTCGACCAGATTAGATGACTCCCCCACCCCTGCTAAAAAATGCGACACTGACACCTGGATTTTGGCGGTCCTAGGGGACAGACCTCTTCTGTCGTCTGCTTGACTTGTGAGAACTCCAGCCCCAGCCCGGGTGTCCTGCGCCCCCTAGTGGCACAATGCCCTCAGGACACCTGTCTCTAGGGGAAGCCAGGGGCCCCAGCGGCTGGATGAGGAAACCCCCAAGCTCCCTTCATAGGAATGTCTAAAACGTCCACTTCTTTTTCTCCTTAACCTGAAGACAGGGAGCATAATCAAATATTTAAGACTGAGCCACCCACTCCTATTGCCCAAACTGGCTGATTTCATCTAGAGGGGGCAGCACACTGCTGCATGGTCCATGAGGCCTCCCAACCCTGTCACCTTGCCCTTTTTTTCTTTTTAAAATTCTTTATTAGATAGTGGGATTTATTACTCATACTAATTTTATTTGTAAACTTTAAATTCTATGCTATCTGAACTTGTGAATTATGTGACATGATCTCACTTATAATAATGAATAAAACATTTTCAATGATTTAGCATAGACAGAATTTTCCAAGGACAAAAGAGACAATAGACTGGTTATAAGCCTCCGCCATGATCACCATCACTCACAAATGCGTGTGCTATGGGCCCTGTTTGTACGTGATGGTTTACTGGGTGCTTCTTCGAACACCTTATCCAGTGAATAAATCAGCAGCTGGATCAACTGCCTTCCTGCACTGCAGAACCCAGTCTTGGCAGCCCCGCTTCTGCTGCCTGCTGGTTTGGGCCCAACTGTCTGCCCAGCTCCTCCGGGAGCCCGGGGTCCTGGTTTCACCTTTTACAGACCACAGGAGTGATGTCGGGCAGCGCTGGCTCACACCTGGCGCTGCTCTCAAACCCGTTCTCCCCTCTCTTTGCATCCAGGTGGCGTGGCCCCTCGATGGGGGCTCTGTCCCCGGCCAGCTCCCCACCACCCTTCAGTGTGGCTCGGAGAAAACTACTACGGGTTGACCTAAGCCCAGACCAAGCAGGACCTGAAGGTAAGCCTGATAAAAGCCTGCTGCGGTTGCTCCAAAGCCAACCAGAGAACTTTGGTCCGTTTGTGTTAAGGGTACTGAACGGTCACGAAGTACGCTCTACAGCCACAGCCGAAGTGTTGGGTCACCTGCACCCAGGCCCATCCGTGTCACTGTCACTGTTGCTGTCAGCAGTGGGTTTTATTCCTTTGCTTAGTTCACAAGCTCCCCGAGAAAAGAATCTCCTCTCCTCCCACCCACACAGCTACCTCCACCCACCCATCCCAACAGCCATCCATCCATCCACCCACCTATCCACGCATCAATATGCTTATCTACCAAGCCACTTGCTCATCCGTCCAACCAACCATCCATCCATCTATCCATCCCCCTGTGCATTCATCCACATAACCGTCCATCCATTTATCCATCCACCCACACACACCCACACACACGCACACATCTATACCCCTATCCATCCATCTACTTATTCATCTATCCTCCTACCCACCCACCCATCCACAATACTACTGGAGACCAGCATGTGGGAGGCAGCACAAGGCAGTGGGCAGGGAGCTGAGATTCTATCTGAGGAGGCAGTATTGATGCCCTCTGAGCCCAGGGTGGACACTCATCAGTGCTCCAGGGGCTCAGAGGAGGGACAGGCCAGGAGCAGCCATGCGGTGGGAGGTCAGAGGCTTCTGGGAGGAACAGGACCCCGTGGGTCCCCAGGACAGCAGGATTCACAGGAGGGGGACTCTGTGGGGACCCCGGTAACAGGCTGACCACTCAGGGCAGCCCCAGCTGCAGGGACAGGAGGCGAGGAGAGGGTCCCGGGGAGAGCCCTCCTCCCTCCTCCACCTCTGGGAGGACAGTGGACGACAGCTTCTCTCCTGCCCGCTCCCTGCGGCCGGTCTCCTTCAGCCGCCTCCCATGCCAGGCCGGGGGGGCGGGGGCACAGGCCTCACCTTCCCCTGCAGAGACACGGCCCACACGGACAGGCGGCCCACGGGCTCGTCTGTGATCTCCCAACCCCCCACAGAGATGTCGCTGAAGGGGTCAGGCAACCGCTGGGGGTCATCCTCCGACGGGATCTGAAATGAGGAGGTGTGAGGCAGTAGCAGTCAGTGCCTGTGGGCACCTGGGCCAGGAGGTGGCCCTGCTCCCCGCCTGGTGGACACCTGGACGTGCACACTCCCACCCCCGGCTTCCCCTCCGGCCCTCAGCACGCTGCCTTCCGTCCTCCAGCTAGGCCCCAGCGGACTTCGCAGCATCAGGACGGAGGGTTCCCAGCCCTGGGCCCCCTCTGCCCTGTCCTCCCCCTGTTGGCCGCCAGGCCTGGGCTGCTGTCCCCAAGGAGTCACTCCTGCCCCTGCTCTGCAGTGGCCTGACCGCTGTGGCTCCCTCCCCCCATCACAGAACACGGCCCTGCAGTGAAGGCCTCCCGTGACACTGGCCGTCACCTTGCTCCCAGGCTGCTCCCAGCCCCAGGGCCAGGCAGGCTGGGCTGGCAGCCCCACCTCGCGGCGTGGACCCTGCAGAGGGGTCAGGCGAGGGCCTGTGGCCTTCCTCTCATTTGAGGTCACGTAGGACCCCAATACAGGCCTTGCGTCCCTAAGCTGGTTTTTGTGGGTCACTGGAAAAATACAAGAGCCAGAGCGGCTGCCACGCGGGGTGGGGGGCAGGGGAGGAAGACGTGTATAGACTGAGCCTGAGTCTGGGACAGGGCAGCCTGGAGACCAGGTCAAGACAATTCTGTGCCGTCCGGGGCCACGGTCTGGCCCGGCTCCCCGACCAGCCATCTCCCAAACGAGGGCCGCCCAGGGCCACAGCCTTCCGAACAGGAGAGCAGGAAAGGCCAGGCCCCGGGGCGGGCATGGCATCCCCAGAGCAGGGCAGGGAGGGTGGGGCTGAGGGCCATGTGACCCTCCCCACTACAGGGCTGCGCTCTGGGCCCCGCCCCCCCCCCCCCCGGCCACACGCAGGACCCCGGACCTTGGCCCAGGTGTCCCGGGACTTGTATCTCCTGTACCGGGTCCACCGCCGGCGCCGCACACAGGAGTTCCACTTCTTGTCCCTCGTGTACGTGGCGGGGAAGTCAATGGCATATGTCCACCCCTGCAATACCAAGATGGGGGGAGGGGCCGTAAAGCTCTCGAGGAAGGACGTGAAAGAGCTGGGGAAGGGGGAGCAGGATGGAGGAGGGGTGGAGAAGCAGCAGCGCGGCCCGAAGCATCGTCCCCATGGATCCCGTCCGGCAAGCGGGGAGCACGCGGGGCCCAGGCTGAGGTCTGATGCCACGGGGTGCTGGGGATAGCACTGGGGGGACGGGCCGAGCCCAAGGCGCTCCCTCCCCGCAGGGGAGCCCCGGCGGGACCCGAGTGCACCTACCCCTTTCTCTGTGGGTTCCCCTCCAAAATTCTCATCCACGTACCAGTCCGACTCCCACTCCCAATGCGGCGAGGGCAGCGCCACCCCATCCAGCGGCCGGTGCTGGAGCCCACTCACGTCACTCCACGGCCAGCGGTCACTCGGCAGGAGCGTCTCACAGAAGCCGCCCACGGGGTTCCAGCGCTGGGGGCCGGAGGCAGAGACCAGCCTTAGGCCTTGTGGCCAGGGCCTCTCCGAGGCCAGTGGGGACCTCCTCTCGTCTCCAGGGCGGGAAGGGAGGAGAGGGCCTGGCTCTGCATCGTGAGCCCGCAGCCCAGTCCGGTCCCAAAGGGCAGAGGACCTGCCGCGCCGAGCAGTGGGGGACACGACCGTCCTGGGCTCCTGGAACCCGGCCGGAGCCCCGTGCCTGTGCGGACCCGGCCAGCTGCCTGGATAGGGACCCACAGGGGCTCTGGCCTCAATGACTCGGATGCTGCAGCACTCGGATCTCAGCAGAGTGAAGGCGGGAACAGGCTGGGAGCCTGGGGTGCGGGGGCCCTTACCTCCCGGCAGAGCGACCAGCCCAGCAAGCCCGCCGCTCGGGACCCCACCTGATTCTCATAGGCCTCCTCCCGGCAGCGGATGGGGACGTCGCTGGCGCCCACGTGCACGTACACCTGGTTGTCGCAGGCGATGCCCCAGCAGCACGGCGCGGCCGCACTGACCCGCTTGAACTCCAGCTGGGCGTCCCTGCACAGCTCCCAGTGCCGCCCGGCCGTGGACAGCGTGAACACCCGCCCGAAGAGATCCACCGCCCACAGCTCCGAGCTGGGCATGGCCGCGGCGCTGCGGGAAAACAGCGGCGGGAGGGCGAGGGTCAGCACCCACAGCCGCTCCCGGCCCGGGGCCAGCCGGGCCAGGCAGGAAGCCCGGGCCATGACCATCTCCTGCCGCAGGGGGCTGAGCGGCCCCCCGCAAAGCAGGGGCAGAGCCCAGCTGCAGTCCAGGGCCCTTTTTTCTAATCTGCCTTTCGCTCTTCTTGTGATGGGGATTTTTTTTCAAACACACAAAAAAGTCCAGAGGACAAAACGTGTAACATCCGAATACCCACTGCCCCCAATTTGATGAATGTTATTATTATCTGGTCATAGTTCGTTCAGATCTTTCTTGTCTAAAGAATAAGTGAAAAGTTGTAGATTTAATGAATCCCAAACGTACACGCGTCCTGCTGCCTCCCAGGGAGGCCTCTGCCCCACAGTGGAGAGGGACCCCCTCGTGCTGGTCCCCCTGTGACCTTCCTCTGTGCGTTCGTGGGGCGTCCCCACAGGCCCGGCACCGCCCCCCCCCATCCCCCGAGTGCCCTGCATGGTCGCGCAGGAGCTCTGTGGCTGTGTGCGTGGCAGGGCTGGGAGGGGCCTGTCTCTACCCTCCTTGTGCGACCACCTTCCTCTCTTCCCCGACCCCTCTCCTGCCATTCTCCACTCCGGTTCCTTCTTCTCTCCTCTTCCTTTCTTATTTGCGGGGGGTGGGCAGAGTCACGGCTATGCTCTACCGCTGACCCTCCCAACCCCAGGGCTGACAGTGCTGCTGGGACGTAACTCCTAGAGGCATGGCAGGGCCACGTGGCCAGGCCCACGGCAGCAAAACAGAGCAGCTGGACGAGGGCAGTGCAGGGAATCCCAGTGAGCAGCTCTGCCGGACAGGGCGGCTCCCACATCCAAGACCCATCACTGCCCCAGGGCGAGACACGGCTTGTCTGGTTCGGAAACCAGAGCTACGGGGAGACAGAGCCTGGGCGCCTCGAGGCCGGGGCCAGGCTATTCTGCTCCCGAGACCTGCCAGGGGCACCAGGGTGCTTCAGAAAGCGTGACGACTGGAATGACAACGTGGACGATGGAACGCATCTGGAAACAGGAGCATCTGCTGCGAGCAATGAGGCTCTTTTGGAAAAAAGCGTGTCTTACAAACACCGGAGAAGAAAGAGCGCGGGCGGGGAAGGAAGTGACTGAAGGATACAGAACAGGAAGCAGGGAAGTGGAGCAGGCGCCAGCTTTGGGAAACACCCAGAACAGGAAGTGGAGGAAGACGACGGGGGTGGGGGGGGAGCCTGACTGGCAGAGTGGAGAAGCTTGATCCCTCCACCCGGGGCCCCAACGCCCAGGTCAAACACACGGGAAGTCAGGACGCTAGCCTTCTGAAGCCATTTGAAAACTGGCATCTGTATCTGGGTGCCTGAGATGGGACCCCTGGAAGAGCTGTGGCACCCCCAGATGCCCCTCCACTCCTCCCTGGGCAGGCCTGAGGGTCCACTCTCCCCCCTGCGGCATCCACGCCGTGACTAAGTGTGCCCAGAACCACGCCGGACCCACACCATCCCGGTCCCACCACTTTCTAGCATGAACAAAAGCCCACTACTGACTAACCTCTCTGTGCCTCGATTTCCTAATTTGTAAAAGGAAGAAAGGAAGACTAACCCAGTTATGTGGCTGTTGTGAGAACTGAATGAGATAACACAGGCACAGAGTTACAATAAAGTGCCCAGTACCCAGCAAGAACTCAATGAGTGTTACTGAAATCATTTTATTACTTGCCATTTGCTCTCACAAGCTGCCACTTATCTTCTATCTCTTAAAAACAAAAAACTCAAAGCCCTTTCTGGTCAGCCTGAGTCTTCGGCCTCTTCATTTCCTCTGCATCTCCCAGTGCTCTGCACAAAGTGGGTGTTTGTTCAAAGTTATGGAAAATCACCGCCACCTACATTCACCACACCACCACTCCCTGCGCTAAGAGACGGAAATATGGCTCCAGGGAAGCTGAATGGCACCAGTTACTTACGGTTAAAAGTAAGGTACTAGGAGGTGGATAGATGTGTGATAAAGCAAGAATGGCAAACTGTCAACAGTAGAATCTAGGTGGTGGGTGTGTGGGTGTTTACTGTATAATTCTTTCAACTTGGCTGTACGTTTGACAATCCTTGTCATAAACTGTTGGGGAAAAAAAGTAAGATTTTTACATGGGGGGAGGGGTGATGTCGGTTCCCATGGTGACATTTTAATATGAATACAGTCTTCAAAGATATTTCTTGGCTCACAGGTCACTGTACAAGTAGCCAGTTAAGTCAGGCTCAGTCTGCATGTTGAGCTCAATGAATGGTGATGTTGAACTTGGATACACTTTCCTCCAGAGAAATGACTAAGCAGATAGACGTACTTTCAGCCTTCTGGGCAACTACCAGAAGACTCTACTGCAGAGAAAAGATGGGGGGGTTATGTTTGCAAATTCCCTTTGGTGTGGAAATACCGGTACCCGTCACTTCCCACCTAAAGATGACACAAGGTGGACATCCTTGGTCAGCCTCACCTCCTTTCCATGCCAGCCAGGATGTAGTCCCAAGATCTCCCAGGCCACTTCCTGGCTGTGAGGTGATGGGGTAACCTGTCCAGGGACATGGGGTCACTGGATCAGAGGACTCTTGAGTGGGAGGTTGGAGCACTAAGCTGCATGATTCTGGGATCCTGGGATCTCTCTGTTTTCTAGGGGTGGAGTGAGGGAGGCAACATCTTCCGAGAAAGCAACCTCCGATTCACCAAGAACTTCTGCACAATGAATTCCAGGTGGCCCTTCAGTCATTCTTCTCAGTAGGCCTGCTCACCACCCGCAGAGTCATCTACCTTTCTGCTCGGGTTAATTAACAGATCCCTTCAGAGATGTAAAGGTACCCAAGGGAAGGTGGGGGTTGAGGGAGTAGCGTGGGGTGCGGTACAGGGAGGGACACGGTCCCAAGGGAGTGCCTAAAGCATTTACTTCCCAGGCCACCTTAGGACTGCTTCCTGCCCAAGATTTCCTGCGGGTTTTTTTTATTATTATTATTACACCCTGTCACACCCACCCCATGAACAAACAGAGAAAACCCTGGCTACTAAAGCAGCTTACTGCCCACCAGTTGTGGGAGCTGCTGGAAGGCGACATCAGGGTCTAAAGAGGTGGGAGAAAACTGCGGGACATGCACGCTAGTTGACTCCTTCCATTCCCACAGGGAAGGAGGTGCCCTGAGCCGGCAGCTCTTAAGATGAACCCCCGGCTCCCATCATCTGGGCGGTCGGCCTGGTTTCGTTAAGGTTCCGTGCCCTTGGGCGACAGGTGGGTCCCCTGCCCGGCCACCAGTAGCATCTCAGCGCCGGGCCCTTACCATCTGCCTGAGCTAATCCCACGCCAAGCAGCTTTGCTCTCACCACTGCCCAGAGGAGGGACAGACGGGCTCCTCGCAGCTCGATCCTCTACACCCGCCAATCACTTCCCAAGTCACTCCAGCGCAAAGGCTGGTGGGGGTGTCACGTTCAGGGGTCGGGGTGGGGGTCCGGGGACGGCGCCCCGCCGGGCGTGCAGGAAAGAGCACTGGCACAGCCCCTTCCCACCTCGCCGCGCGTGGGGCAAACGCTGCTGCTGCCTCCGCCGCCCCAACCTGTCCGGAGGGACGGGGGCGCCCGTCCCACCTCCCGGTCGCCGCTGCACTCACCTGGGCCGGCGCCCGGAGGGCGGGGTCGCGGCGATTGCGCCTCTGAGGCCGGCAGAGCGAGCAGGCTCTCCCCCGGGGCCGGCGAGCCTGTGGGCAGGAAGCGGCAGCCAGGCCCGCGCCCATTGGCCGGCCTCGCAATAACGCAAACGCAGGAGGCGCGCGATTGGCTGCGGCATGCTGCGTCACCAGCCGGCTTTGGGGTCTCGGCTGGGTCGCACGCCCGCCCACTTCCGGGATCTCGAAGAAGTTGAGCTTCGGGGTTGCGGTGGTGGGGCGAGCTGCCCGCGCTCCCGGGACCGAGGCGGGCCTGCAGACCGCCCGCCGCCCCCCAGGACCCGGCTCGTCGACCCCTAAGACCGCCCGCCACCCCCAGGTCCACCTGCCGGAGCAGGCGGTGTGTTCTCTGGGCCGCAGGCGAGGAGAGGGGCCAGGTAGGGAGGTGCCTGGGTGCGCGGCTCTGCAGGGACTGGAGGAGGGGGGAGGGGAGCCGGCTTCTGGGCGCTTGGTCTCGGGCATCGAAACAGGTGTCTAGGTGGTTTCCATCTAACTGAGATGTATGAGTACACATAAAGTTTTAACCTTCTTGGGAGAAATTGTGACTACGGCATGGTGTGGTAGCAATAACAGGTCACCGTTTTGTTCAGGCTCTTGTGTTGCCAATGACAGAAAACCTAATTCGAGGTAGCTTGTATAGTGATACTGCCATGTGAGCGCTGGCTAGGTGCCAGGCTCTGGTGTACGTGCTGTACGTGGACCTTGGGATGGAGAAAGAAAAATGAAAAAAAAGGAGTTGTGACTGATGAAAGGCCAGGCACAGCCAGACAGAAAGGCTGGAGCGGTGTCACTTGGACCTAGTCTCCCTCCCTTCCTCTCTGGTTCTTGCTCTTCTGAGGACGCACTGGGGAAGCCCTCCATGGGTTGACTCCAGAGGGAGAAAAGGCAGAGGCCTCTGATTCACCCTGGATGGCATTATGGAGTCTTGTGTGTAATGAGGGAATGGCATTTGTGGACTGGCTTAGTCTGGAGATGTGGGTTGTTATGGATGATATGTTCGTGTCCCCCCAGAATTCATACCTTGAAACCCTAATCGCCAGTGGGATGGTATTTGGAGACAGGGCCTTTGGGAGGTAATTAGGTCATGAGGGTGGAGCCCTGATGAAGAGCCTTCATAAGAAGAGACACAAAAGACCTCACACCTCTTCCCCTTGTGAGGATACAGTAAGAGGGTGGCTGTCTTCAAGCCAGGAATCAGGCTGTCCCCAGATGCCACCTCTACTGGTGCCTTGATCTTGGACTTTCAGCTTCCAGAATTGTGAGAAGTATTTGTTGTTTAAGCCCCCAGTCTGTGCTATTTTTGTTGTAGCAGCCTGAGCTAAGACCCTTAGCATGAGGGCTCAGCCAGACAGAGGGCGTGGTTCCTCAGAGGAAAATTAGGGTACTGTTAGCAGGAGCATGAGTGGCCACTAGTCTGCAGAAACATTAGTCTCAAAGTCGAGACCACTGGACTCTGTTCTGTGTGTGACACTTTGTAGCCATTTCTTCTCTCTGGCCTTGGTTTCTACTTTAGAAGAAGCGTGAATTCGGAGCTCTCCAAGGTTCTTGCAGTGCTCATGGGCTGTGACAGAGTTCAGTGCCAGTTTTCTTGGATTCAGGGTCTGACCCAGTGGACTCTCTGGGGACCCATGTTCCTCCCCATCGGTCACCCCCACCCCCAGTCCTTCCAGCCTTCGCAGAGCTGACTCTTCAGTTATTGTCAGGAGGTCTGCATTTTTCTGCCCTCACCGCAACAGATTATCCTGATTCCTATTTCTGCTTTTTAATCTTAGCTTTCATTTCCTGTTTATTTTTTTAAAAAAATTATTCATTTTTGGCTGCATTGGGTCTTCGTTGCTGTGCGTGGGCTTTCTCTAGTTGTGGCGAGCGGGGGCTACTCTTCGTTGCGGTGCGTGGGCTTCTCGTTGCGGTGGCTTCTCTTGTTGTGGAGCACGAGCTCTAGGTGCACGGGCTTCAGTAGTTGTGGCTTGCAGGCTTTAGAGCACAGGCTCAGTAGTTGTGGCACGAGGGCTCAGTAGTTGTGGCTCACAGGCTCTAGAGCGCAGGCTCAGTAGTTGTGGCACACGGGCTGAGTTGCTCCGCGGCATGTAGGATCTTCCCAGACCAGGGCTTGAACCCGTGTCCCCTGCATTGGCAGGCGGATTCTTAACCACTGCGCCACCAGGGAAGTCCCCATTTCCTGTTTCTTCTCCATCCTAACGCTGCCACTTCTCTCCTGGGCCAGACACAGTGGGTTCAGGTTCCAGGTCCATCACTTACTATGTGAGCCACTCACCCTCTGAGCCTGTGTCCTCCTCATCAGCAAAATGGGAATAACACCACCACCTGCCTCTCTGGGTCGGAGGGAGGATGAAGTGAGACAGTGCGTGTGGAGCGTTTCCAGCAGTGCTTGGCGCCCGCAGAGCACTCACGCGTTCCTGGTATTATTCTTATCATCTCTGTGTAGCTGGGTTGGTGCACTTGCCATTTGTATCACTGCTTAGTGGAAGTTCCAGAAACACTTTAGAAACAACCCTGGATCCAGCACCCTCCCAAATGATTGATGGAGAGATGCTTTCAAGGTGACGGACGTTACCGTGTATATTCTGGTATTTGGGACAGGGAGGGATGGCTGGACTGGTGCCAGGATGGGCTGGCTAGACTTTCCCAGTGGTTGCCCGTCAGCCACAGGCAAGAGCTCAGGCTCTTCCCAGCAGCCTCCCCGCCGGCTCCACGTTTTGTGGTGCCTCATCCCCCGTGAACCTATAAGCTTGAGCCTTGGCAGAGGTCCCTGTGCGGGCCCTCCCCACTCTGGCAGACCCCTAGGCTTCCCCCACGCAGCTCCCACTATGCCAACGTCCCACCCACCTTCCTTCTGCCACTGTCCATTCTCATTCAGCCTCAAGTCTCAGATCAAAGGTCAAGTCTTACTGAACCCAAGGGAAAGCAGATCTGCGTTATTGCGCCCTCATACTTTGTACTTTCTCCATTCTAGCCCATCACATGTTGTATCGTAATCGTAATCCCATCTGTCTCCCTGACCACACTGTGAGATCTCCAAGGGAGTGCCTTTCTTACTGACATTGGAATTTCCACGGCTTTATCAATGCCTAACACACAATAGGTACTCAATTTTTATTAAAGGAATGAATATCCCTCCCTCGGTCCCCCAGATAATGGGTAAGTCATGCACTGAAAAATGTTGGAAGAGCCCGAAAAAAAGGGGTACAGATTAGCAGAACCGACCGTCACACATCTCAGCCCCTGCGTCTCACCCCCACCTCCACCAGCACTGTGCGTGGCTGTCTTCACCCTCCATGATGCAGGAGGCTCTCCGCCATGTGCCAGATGGAGGTGGCCAGGTTGCTCCTGAACTCTCTGATGGCATATCTCTTTGTTAATCACTGTTTGAAGTTTCCTTTCTCTGTGGAAACTATTATTCACTCGGAGTAAACTCTTACTCACAAGTGGTACACAGTGTTTTCACTTTAATTCTGCTTACAGTCATTCCTCCCTTGTAAAGCCAATCAGTCAGATGTCTGCCGTGAGCCTGGTACCCCTAGGGTGGGACCCTGGGCAGACTGCCTTCTCCAGGTCCCTCCTCACCACTCAGCCGGTGGTGCCCAGCTCCTGGGGTGGCCCAAACGGCACAGGTCCTTCCTTTACACTCTGCTAACGAAATTAATTTCAACACTTTCGTTTTTCCTTTGATACTTACCGTGCTAGATGAAGCAGCTAAAAATGTGCTGTTTCCCCCGTCTCTGGCAAAGGGAAACTTGCAGAAACGGTCTGTAGAAAAATGCAACTCAGAGTTCATGTGCACGTCCAGATACACACATCCAAGTACAGGCGACGACGCCTTGAAGTGAAGAGATGATGTTTTTGTGTCTAAGAGAAAACCTACAAAACCTCTAAAAGCAAACAAAGAGTGAGCGAAACCTGGAAGCCAGTGATAGGCACTGTCCCAGCTGCCTGACCCTCACCCAGTTATGCAAAGTCATGTAAACACAGCCAAGTCAAGCGTTCATTTGACAGACATTTTAGGAGTGCTTACTATGTGGTAGGCTCCGTGCAGGCACTGTTGGGAGTTCAGATTGGTCAAGAGTGCTTTTCACCTGGAGCTGAAAAGGTCCAAGAGGGGAGAGAGAAATACCTTAGAAGGCAGGAAAGACTGTAACCCGTAAGGTTTTTTTTGAGTTGTGTGTATAAAGGCAATTAATTAGGGGTTAAGGAGGAGAAACTGATAAGGTCGGGGGTAAAGTACAAGGGTCAGGAGTAGACCAAAAGAAGACCCAGGGTAATGTGCTTAGCATAAGCTGTGCTCCAGGAAGCAAAATAAAACTTGTACTCATACGTTCAATCCCTAGTGTTTATATACCTGTAGGTCTCTGTATTTATCTGTTATCTGCCAGAAGCGTCTTAGGATCCACCTTCCGCTCGCTTTGTGTGTTACCCTGCGCTACGCCACATGACGGCTACTGGTCGACAGCAGTTTGAGGAGCTTCTAACGGCACTAAACTCGCACCGAACGTTCAAAACCAGACCACCAGGGGCTTCCCTGGTGGCGCAGTGGATAAGAATCCGCCTGCCAATGCAGGCGACACGGGTTCGAGCCCTGGTCCGCGAAGATCCCACATGCCGCGGAACAGCTGAGCCCATGTGCCACAACTACTGAGCCCGTGTGCCACAACTACTGAAGCCCGCGCACCTAGAGCCCGTGCTCTGCAACAAGACAAGCCTGCGCACCGCAATGAAGAGTAGCCCCTGCTCGTCGCAGCTGGAGAAAGCCCGCATGCAGCAACAAAGACCCAACACAGCCAAAAATAAATAAATAAATTTATATTAAAAAAAAACCAGTCGTCCTGTAGACCCATTCAGTGGCAGGGCTGAGACTGATGCCCAGGGCTATGTACATGAATTTTACTGTCCCTTCCATCTTGCTTTGGACCCGGGGGATGGGACAGGTGGTGAACACTGGTCACCAGTGGCAGCATTCTCACCCCCTTGCATGGTTGCTGGTCTCAGATCCCACATGAACAGAGAGCTCACCCTGCCTGGACTGGAGACCACTTGCAGGAAGCTCCTGAGGTCCCCTCACAAGAATAAGTCCCAGCAGCAGTTCTTCAGTTACTTTCAAGCCAATAAATGTGCAGGTGCAGAGAGGAAAAACTCCAGGCTCCTGCTCTAAAGAGCTTGCTGCCTACCCGCCTAAAACACCAGCTGGATCTTAACTGCTACCGTGAATGCCTTTCATGTAAATTCCCGAATTCCTCTTTCTGGTCCCCCATTGTATTTCCAAGTATATGTTTTAGGGGTCAAGTACTCTGTGTGAAACCTCTTTTCCAATTTATGTTTTACAGTTATGGTCACGCCTCTTTCTCCCCAAGTGATAAAGCTCATCTATTAAAGGAAGCTTTAGGAATGCGAGTTTCGGGATTGTTTGACAAGCTACTTCACTGCCTGGTGTAGTTCTTTGGGCATCATGGTAAGTACTTGACAAATACTAGTGAACGGCGAGAGGTGGGGCACCAGGTCGTGGAGAGAGGGGATGAATCTAATTTAGGTATCGAGAGGCTTCCATTAGGTTACCTAAGATAAATGTCTCCTGATCCGAAGGAAGTCAAATTAAGGGAAACTTCATAAAGGAAATTCCTCCAGAAAGTGGAAAGGACCAGCAAGGGGTCAGGAGCAGCATGGGATCCCCAACCAGGGCCTCTGACCACCAGGAAGGCAGGCGAGCTTGCCCTGAACCCACACAAGGAGCCACTTTCATCCCAGGTAGAAAGGAGTCAGTTGGATAACTGTGTATGTGGGCCAGGGGTCTATGAGAGCCCAGACCCCCGTCCGCACTTGACCAAGGACGACCCTCGGGCTCAGGGTGGGAGGTCACATGGTGGGTCCAGAGGCAGCTGGGGTTCACCCTTCAGAGCCTGGCTCCTGACCCCTACACTGCTGCCTCTCTGAGCGGTTTTCTGATTTCTCTGATGGGGCGACAGTTTAGCAGAGGCTGGAATACAGTAAAGGAACGAGGATGTGGCTCACTCAGGGGAGAGGGAAGTGGACAGAGGGAACGTCAAGTGCAAAGGCCCGGGACCAGCAGGCAGGCCAGGTGGCGGGAGACCCGGCACAGGACACCTTGAGGGAGACGGCCTCTGGGTCTGCAGCAAAGCCACAAGCTCATAGTGAAACTCCAAAGGGAACCGTTACTATGATGTGTGCACAAAGGTAGTTGTAACTGCAGAAGATGGGGGAGAGTGGCCCCCGAGATCTCGGCCCCCCATATAGCCCCCTCCCTTGAATGGGGGCAGACCCATGACATCCTTCTAGCTGGCAGAACACTGCAAAGAGGAAGGGATTTTGCAGGTGTAATTAAGGTGCCCAATTAGTTGATTCTGAGTTAATCGAAATGAAGATTATCCTGGTCGAGCTTGGCTTAATTAGGGAAAAGCCCTTTGAAGAGAGACTTGGCTCTTTGAGGCTAGGAAATTTCTCTCCTGCTGGCCTTACAGAAGCAAACAGCCAGGCTGTGAACAGCCTCCGGGGACCAGGGGCAGCCTCTAGATCCCAGGGCAGCCAACAAGAAGCCAGGACCCTCAGTCATCAGCTGCGAGGAAATGAATCCTGTAAGCACCTTGCATGGGCCTGGCAGCGGATTCTCGTCACTGAGACCTCCAGGTAAGAATGCAGCCCGGTCGACCCCTTGATAGCAGCCTTGTGAGACCCTGAGCAGAAGACCAGCTAAGCTGAGCCCAGACTCCTGTTCCATGGAGACTGTGAGATAATTAGTGGGCATTGTTTTCAGCTGCTAAACCTGTGGTCCTCTCTTGTGTAGCACAGAAAACTAATACATTGGGCGGCTGCTAATGTATAGGTATGCTGTCCACCCCCCGCCCTGCCCCGATTATAGTGATGCTGTGCATTTGTTTCTGTCTGTGTGAGTAGAAACCGGTAAATGCATGGACCAAGGGACAAAGCTAGTGGCTCCCAAAAAGCAGGAAGTGTCCACACTGGTGGTCGCTCATGAGAGCCAGGAGGGGTCTGCCCCAGCACTCACACATGGAAGCCAGGTAACGGGCAGGCTCAGCAGGGTGTTCCCAGGTCCTGCACTCCCCAGGTGTCCTGAAGAGAAAACTTAACCACGAAGATTCAACCCTTCATTTCTGGGCGATGGAATTTCTAGATGGCCCTGCTAATTTTAATGCAATACTAATAAGACACACATAACTCTTTAATAATGCTAACAGATAAGTCACCAATTCATAATGACAGGACCAGGTTAGTTGATCAGAAAAACCCAAAGATGGATTACATAATCCTGTATTACCAAGCAAGACTCTACAAATGCATCGTTTTAGGGGAAACACGGGGCGGCAAGGAATTAAAACCTATGCGAAGGGTTTGAGCTTTCAAATCTGATCGATGTAGCAAATGGCATTTACTTATAAACAGCAACTTTCAACTGATGGCCTTGGGAAGAACCATCTAGATCCAGCCCTATCCAGGAATTACTCCATCTATAACCAAAATGCCTTAACGTTTCGGCTGATTAGAGATGGTATTCTTCTTCCCTGGGGCCGTCAATCCTGGAAGAATATCAAAGTAAAGATAGCTGTAACCCGAAAAAGGTATTTGAAAAAAAAATAAAGGAAATAACGAAGATGTTAGTTAAACCCATGATGTTGATATTTGGAGTAAGAAATTGGTTTTGTAGTCATCGCGTTAATATAAGCTTTATTTGCTGTCTGAGGTGTTTGCAATATTCGAAAGAATCAACCATGCCATACTTATAACTGCAGGTTACATTGTTTAAGAGAATTACTTTAATGTATTTGTAATCGTTGTTTAGATGTGCAAAACGAAAGATGTGTAAAATTTGGTTCACTGGACATGAGAGTTACATTGAGCAGTAAACAAAGTGCAGGGATGCTCCTGGGACAATTGGGAACCCCAGCAGCAAGTGAAAGGGGTCTGGGTATGGAATCCCAACTGGGGGACCTGGCCTTCCGACAAGAGGGACATATATCGATCAGACAGAGGACAGAGATCATGGGTATCTCAGAGGAGGAGCAAAGATCCCCAAGTGGAAAAAACAAATTACAGAACAAGACAGAACATGTCCCCACGTGGGGAAAAGGCAACCCTAGTCTATTACATATGCATGTACCTGACAGGAAAGATGACAAGATCCACCCCACACCATCCACCAGGATTGCTGGGTGGGGGGCAGCAGGGGGACGGTCAGATCCCACTGAATGTCAGTGCCTGATGTGCCACCGCCCTGTGCAGGGGCCCCAGGCAGCAACCGGTGCTCAGAGGCAGTAACCACACTTAGCTGATGGCCGCTCACTTGGTGCCGCATGCCGTGTCCTGGACCTCTCACAAAGGTCGGGTGAGTACGTGCTATTAATGCCTCATTTTACAGCAGAGGAAACTGAGTCACGAGTGGGCTCCTCCTTAGCAGGCTAAGGAGACGGAGTGGCGGACCCCAGACGGCCCGGCCTCCTGGCTCTCAGGCATGGTGTGAGGGGCGCCTGGAGAGATGGGAGGCCTGCAGGTGACAGAGGCCAGGACCCGCAGCCCTGAGATGGAAAAGCAGGCTGTGTCACCTTTAAAAGAAAGACCACACGATTACACCTCCAACAGGCTACAGGTAGGAAGACAGGAAGAGACCTGTTTTCACTAAAGGCCACTCCTCCTAAATGAAAGGGATATGGGTTACGTAGTGGGTAGCGCCAAAGACCAAAACTTACGCTACAGCACCCAGCTCTGCTTGCTGTAAGGATGTGAACTGCAGGTAACAGCTCGGTTTGCCAACGGGTTCCTTGGGCAAGGCGGTTCGTGGTAAGCATCTGGGAACCCTCCCACACAGCACACCTGTTACCGCTTTCCACCTGCAGCAGCTGAAAGTACGGGCAGCCCAGGGAGCACAGGACATGCCCTGAACAGAGTGCACGCCTCCGGGGTCCTCCCACCAGCTCCCCGCACAGACCCCGGGTACCCGCTCCTCCTGGCGGAGGTGCACGACACCACTCCCCTTTCCTTGGGTCTTTGTCAAAACTGCAGAAGGAACTTGTCCACAGAAAGTAAAGGGAGGAACCCGTGAAAGCAGACGAATGAACAGTGGCCCCATCTGAGGGGGGCCTGGCTCCTGGAATTTCAGGGGTTATTCGTGTCAACATTCCCCACCCCTCCAGTCCCTGCTGCACTTTCTAGGGACACAGGAAAAACCCTGACGCTGGGCCTTTGTCTTTGGTGCCGGTCACATTTTGTCACCTGAGTGGCTCTCCCGCCCCTACAGACCATAAGTCATGGTTTTCATCAAGGATCCCCTGGGCAGTGCTCTTAAACGGGCTTCTCACCGAACCCTCCCAGCTCCCAGAGGTGAAATCTGGTTGGCGGCACCTCGAGCCTCTTCCCAGTGGCGGGGCTCCAGGCTCAGAACCCGAGAATCTTGGATTGTGAGCCAGTATTCTGTCCCCCCAGAGAGCCGACCCTTCCCGCGACGGCCCCCCCCCGTGGCCTCCTCCATCACCCGTTCATGACGGCCCCTGCCCACCTTCTGCTGGAGCGTAAGCGGACTCCTCCTGGCTCCCGCCCTCAGGCTCCCGCCGACCACCCAGGGGCATCTCACTGAAGCCAGCCATGTCCACCGTGCAGGGAGCAGGTAGGAGCCACCGAACAGGGCTGGAGAGGGGACCCAGGGTGGGCCTGGCCAGAGGAGGGTACGGGGCAGAGGCGGCCTCTCCTTCCTGAGGACCCCTGCCCTCTGCAGTCTTCCGGGCCGCTTGCTTTACAAAGCCAGGGCCCCATGACGACATGGTTTCTTCTGCTGCTCTCTGCCGCCTACAGGAAAACTGAGGTATGTGGCAGCATAGACTAATGACTGAGAGAGCAGGAGACCAAGACTGTCCCAGGCTCCGCAGGGCCCCTTAAAAATGGCTGACGACGAGGGGAGGCGGATGGGTGACCCACAGAGGTCCCGCCCTGACCTAAGGAAGTGACCTCTCCCCTCAGCTTGGGAGTGGTCATTTGCTTGCCCCCAACCAAAGAAGATGCCTGCTGTCACCAACTTCAGTGCTCTGGTAAATGGGAACGAGTCCACTTGGCGGCAGATTTCAAAGGGAAGTACTTGCTGTAAAGCTGAGTAACTTTCACTGATGCCCGGCAGGGGGTAGAAAATTTGAGCGGTCCATCATTTCCCCTGAATGATACTCTGTAATCACAAAACACCGAGTGAGTCCCAAAGAGCCGTCATCGTCTTAACGAGTGTCTCTCCTACTACCTGGGCACTCCTGATTTTATAAAACCAGGAATGGCCTTCTGGAATGGTCCAGACCTATTTCTAGCCTGAAGCGGGGGTGGGGGTGGAGTGGGGGACACACCTCACGGTCTCTGGGCTGGAGCTCAGTCTGGAGGCAGAAGGACCTAGGTTTGAACCCTCACCTGGGCAAGTGACCCTGAGTTCCTCCATTAGACATTCATTGAGCACCTACTACGTTCCAGGCACTGGGGATGCAGAGATAAGTTATAAGGGGTTCAGTGGACCCAGCTCAGTGGGGAGGTGGCCTCTTTCCTCCAGGTTGGGGGTGATACGTGAGTAGCACGGCCTTGATACGAAGTATGAGTCCCTACAGCGTCCAACGCATAGCAGGAGCGGGATACACGTTGGTTTCTCTCTTGAAGTTCCATTTAGAATTGGCGATTCTGTCATTCTGGAAGGTGATGGGGTAAAACTGCCCCCCACAGAAGAGACGTTGTTGTATTTCTGAAAGGATGGTGGGTATCTTCGTGTAAGGAAGCCTGGCTCCCAGAGGTGAAGTGACTTGTCCAAGTCACACAGGGAGTTTGTAGAACCGTCAGGATGGGGACCACATGCCGCCTCAGCATCCAAATGTGGCTGCAGTTTCCTTGGACCCCCCCTGCCCTCAGTCAAGAAGTCCTGGAGAAGCACCCTGTTCTGTTACTCTGAATGTGGCAGATGAAAAAGGCGTTCAGTTCATCTTGCGCGTGGTTGCCATAAATGTGTGGACCTTTGTGTTTTAGCTCATCGTTAGTCCAGATACATCACTGACATCTATTGATACTGCAGTGTGTTCAGAGGTTTTGAGTACAGCTGCTTGGTAACTTATTTAGCTAGAAACTTTCTATTCAGAACTTACTCTCTGTTCTTGCGAGAATTGCTAGAAAATGTTGACTTAAGGAGATGCTTCTGTGTTTCATTGCACAAGTAAGTGTGTTCTACTGGGCAGGATTATGCAGTGAGGACCACCTCTTCGAGACTGAAGGGCGTAGTATGGATTTAAATATAGTAAAACATCCAGGCAGACCTCGGAGATATTTTGGGTTTGGTTCCAGACCACCGCAATAAAGCGGGTCACACAATTGTTTTCTTTTCCCAGTGCATAGAAAAGTTATGTTTACAGCACACTGTAGTCTGTTAAGTGTGCAAGAGCATTAGGTCTAAAAAAAAATGTGCATACCTTAATTAAAAAATAATGTATTGATAATACTAATCCTCATCTTAGCCTTCAGTGAGTCGTAGTAGTAACATTACAGATCGCTGGTCATAGATCACCATCACAAAGATAATAATGAAAAAGCTTGAAACATTGGGACAATTACCAAAATGTACCACGGAGACATGAAGTGAGCAAATGCTGTTGGAAAAGTGGCGCCGACAGACTTCCCGCGGGCCTTCAACTTGTGAAAAATGCAGGTCTGCAAAGTGCAGTAAAGCAAGGTGCACTAAAACGAGGTCTGCCCCCCGTGTATTGCACTTGCGACAAGACAGACCTTGTGATTTGCATGAAATTGTCGTTTGTGTTGTGTAAAAACATCTGTGCTTAATTTCTAAAATATTTAGAAAGATTTTCCTGGTAGAACTGTAAGGCTTGCCATCAAATGGAAAACTCGGTGTTCATCTAAGATAAACATTTAGGAGATATTTGGCAAGGGCTTTCTCCAAGCCAGGCACTTGTAATCAGTTACAGCCTTGAATTTGGAAATGATATTTGCTTCCTTTTTAAAAATTTTACCTTATTTTTGCCACAATCCCAACCCCGTGAGGTGCTAGCTTCTCAGATGCGCAAGCAGCCCATGTGACGGGTTATCAGCACTTCTCAAAGCCTGCCAGAAAGGGCGCAGTCCCGGTTTTGGTTTCCTTTGGCTATACCTGAGGACAGTCCTTGGTGACAGTCAAGGTCTGGAGGACAGTGGCACCTTCCCTGGCCCCCTGGCCAGGGGCCAGCACGTCCCCTACCCGACAAGGTCCCCTGCTGAGTGCTCCCAGCAAAAACATGCACGGATAGCAGTTAAAATCATATTCTCATTTCTGTGGAACTGGCAATGCTAAAAAAATTCTTCTGTTAATGTATGCATGATATAAAAGTGGATTGCGAGGAGGATTTCAGAGACCTGAAAAATACGCACAGAGGAAGGTATGTTTCCAAGCCTTCTTCAAGAAGGAAGTGTTTCTGTTAAAATCAGCACACAGTGGCTGGCTTTCCTCTCATGCATTTGCCATGGAGGCCACGTGCCGGGATCGTTAGGGTCACCTGTGCTGGATCAGGGATCCAGAGATCCACCTTCTGTGGCCGGGAGACGGCGGAAAAGTCACGGAACCTCTGTGTGCCTGGGTTTCCTCGTCAAGCGATTGGGGGCTGTTGGTGACTACTTCTCAGGATGGCCCCAAGGATGAACTGAGATAGGAAGTAGCTTGGAGGTGAGGTTACTCCCGGAGGCTGGACTTGCTTCCTGTTTCATATAGAAAACAGAAGCAATCGAAGCCAGCGTCCCCTCCCTCCTCCTGCCCACCTTCCCGAGTGCCCACATGCTCCACCTTCTCCGGCTTCTGTGAGTGGCTCGTCTGGGACTCTGCCAGGGACCCCACATCCTTTTTCCTCCTCCCCCCCTCTTTCTCCCACACCCCCCTCGTCTGCATCCAATTGTTCCCACCAACTTACAAACTGTGCTGTTACTTCCCCTTTCCCTTAAAACACCAGCAAACTGGCAAACACGCAAAAGCTGGTCCTTCCGGCCTCCTCACGGCTGGCTCTCCGACCTCCTTCCAGACTCTGCCCACCTAC
The DNA here is from genome assembly GCF_003676395.1 of Aethalodelphis obliquidens. Lineage (NCBI taxonomy): Eukaryota > Metazoa > Chordata > Mammalia > Artiodactyla > Delphinidae > Aethalodelphis > Aethalodelphis obliquidens. The sequence continues at coordinate 5,125,238 of NW_020837974.1, forward strand.
TGGACCAGCCTCTGAACAGCAAAGTAAAATCACACACCACTCACTGCACCGCCTTGCCTGCCTCACTCCCTATGCCCTTGACCTGCTCATTCTGCACCCCCCCCCCGCCCCCGCCGACTTCGCAGCACCGGCCCCACCCCATTGGAGTGTCAGCTCCACAAGGCAGGATGTCGCCAGTTTTGTTGCCTCCTGGGGCAGAGTGTCTGCTCCAAAATACTTGTGGGTGAACTGCCACTGAGACGGCGCAGGTCTTTATCCGAAGGCTAGTGCTTCGCGGATGCATACGCTTTCCTTTGGTTAAGTGTTGCTTCAGGATGTGCGCGATCTGGGTCCACCCGGGCCGCTCAGCCTCCCCACCCGCCCCGTCCCCTCCTGTTGGCTCCTCCCGATCCGCATCCAGGTCCTGGCACCACTGTCACCTGAGCCCGAGACCCTAGCGTCCTGAGTCTCCCATATCCAGCCAGGCGGTCGCCAGGCCTTAGCGGGCTCTCCACCTCACGCACCTGGCCTCTCCTCCCTGTCCCTGCAGCTGTCCCTCCTCGTTGATCCCCCTGCGCCTCTCACCCTTCACGCTGCAGCCGAAGTCATTTTTCTAATAGGATATCTGATGCTCCTACTTCTGTTTGAACTCCCAGCGGTTCAGCCCCCTCGCAGGGCTCCGGCCGCACCAGGTGACCTAGAGTCTCGGCAGGTAGTGGGCTGCTGCTCTCTGGGACCGCAGTTCACTCTGCCTGGAATGCTCGTCCCCTGGTCCCTCGGGACCAGTCACTGCTGGCCATACTTTCAGGTGGGGGCACTCCCGGGGCACCCAGCGTTCAGAGGCACCTCCAACTCTCCCCCCTCAAGCCTCGATTCCTGCACTGCTGTAGTGAGGCTTCCTACTGGACCGCTCCTTTTCCGTGGCCAGTTATCTTTGTTCCCCTCAGGCCTTGCTTGGGGGAAGCTTGGCGAGCCGGTCAAGCTCGGCTCAATGAAGGAATGACAGGGAGGGGCCTGCTTTGTTGGGAAGTCCCACATCCTGTCATTCACTGAGACATTGCCAAGCGGGGGGGGGGGGGAACTGCGGGGGGCGAAAATCTATTATTGGACGAGAAGGGAGCCTGAGGCTATGGGTTCTTCGGAGTTTGATCTGTAAACACAGACACGTGAGGAAGGGAAAATTAACCATGAAATTGAAGACATCTGCCAACTTAACTTGAGTCAGATAGGAAAGGCTGAGGGGTAGGCGGGGAAGGATGGGGGTCCCGCAGGAGTGTCCACAGCTGACGAATCTTAGGAGGCCTGCCCCGAGCCCACTTTTCCTCGCTCCTTGGTGAGGCTTGGGTCGTGCCCCAGTTTTCCCTCGGGCGGGGGCGGGGGGGGAGGGCGCGGTCTTGATTTTGGCTGCTCTCCCCCTGTGGTTGGTCAGAGCTCACAGCTGCCCCTTGGAGTGCAGGGCCTCCCACCGTAGACAGGACCTCTGCTGGCCGGAAGTCCTTGGCCACTCGGGGCCAGCCTCCATTCTGGACCTGGCTCTCCCCCACCAGTGCCAGCCAGGCCCTTACCCGGCCGCCCCTCCTCCCTTCCCACCGGATTGTTGGGCTACACTTGCGATAAAGAATCTCGATGGTCTCTTAAGAGAAATTAAAAATGAGGCGGGGTCTGAGAGTTGTCCCCGAGCTAGATCAAAGTGCGGGTCACGTGAGAAAGGCTGGGAAACCCCAAACGCTGCAGAAGGCCCGGGAGGGGTGCAGGGGAGCTACAGGGTGTCAGGGCCTGAAGCTCACACATCTGTTTGTTTAAAGTTTTATTACAAAACCATTAAGCTCTTAGCATGTGACATAGTGCTTCCGTGAGGGCGTGGGACTGAGCGGCCTTGGTGGTACAGTCTAGGTCACTCCCCTCTTCGGAGCCGTCTCCGGACTGTGGACCAGGGGTCAGTACTTCCTTGGGTTGCCGTGAAGATTACCGAACCGAGGAGCAACAGTGGGACAGAAGCTGCCACACAGCGGTGCCCGATATTTAGGGTTTGTTCCCAACAGGGGAGTTAATTTGTAATCAGTGGCCACAACCCCTATAAATTACCGAATTTAGTTTGTCAAAAAGAAAACCGAGGAATTGAACGCCAACTGAGCACGAGCAGGCACGATTCACAGGGTCGCTCAGAATGCGGAGGCCCCGGCCCCTCTGTTCGGGGCGGTGACAACCAGGGGGCGGCCTGGGGACTCGTCCGGCCAAGCACCTCCTCCGGGCCGCCCCTGCCCCCCAGGCCTCAGCCCTCCTCAGTGGTGGGTGGGCTCGGGCCCCCGAGGCCCAGCGGGCCAGGAGCGCCGGGAGGGACAGGTCTACAGGCCATAAGGTCACGCCCCTAGTGCGGCGTCTCTGGGTCGGCGTGGGGGCGGGGGCTCTTCTCGCTGTGTGAGGTCTGGGGTCGCGGATGCCGGGTGGGGACGCCCGGACTGGAGGCCCGCGGGGCGGCCGAGAGCGGGCGCGGCTCCTTTAAGACGCCGCCGGCCCCGCCCCACCCCGCCCCACCCCCCCGCGGGAGCCGCGCCACGTGACCCGGGTCTTGTGACCGGCGGGGGGAGGCGCGGGGGGAAGCCCGCGGCACCCGCCTCCAGGGGGCCCAGCCCCACCGCCGCCACCGCCGCCGCCGCCGCCCGCGAGGAGCGGGGCCCGCCGCCGGGCGTCCGGGCGTCCCCGCGAGTCCGAGTCGGAGCGGAGTCAGAGCGCGAGCGGGAGCCGGGCCGGGCGCGGTGGGCGCCGCCCGCCATGGACCACAAGCCCCTGCTGCAGGAGCGGCCGCCCGCCTACAACCTGGAGGCCGGCCAGGGCGACTTCGCGTGCGGCCCGCACGGCTACGGCGCCATCCCCGCCGCCGCCCCGCCGCCGCCCTACCCCTACCTCGTCACAGGTGGGCCCGGGGCCCGGGGAGCGGGGTGGGGGTCGTCCCGGGACTGGAGCTGGCCGAGCGGGCGGGGCCTGGGGCCCCGGGAGCAAACTTTGGGCGGAGTTCTGTGACGACCTTTAACCCCGAAACCAACTTTTCTCCGGACGCGGCAGGGGCGCGGCCGAGGGGAGACCCGGTGGTGGGCAGTCTCCGCTCGGCGAACCTGATGTCGGGACCCCGAGTCTGGGTGTCGCCCGAGGGCCGTCAGCCCACCTGCGCGGTCGCGCGCGCCCGGCTCGCCCTTCCCGGGAAGCATTATTATCTCTCTGCAAATTAACTTTATTAACGAGATGCTGTCTGCAAGTTAACACCTGATAAAGCCCGTAGTAGGCACTTAGTGGACGCTGTTGTCTTGATTTTGAAAAGGATGCGAGTTTTTGGTGGGGAGTGGGGAAGGGCAGGAGAAGTAGATCTCTGACTCCCCGCGTTTTCCTGCCTGTCCCCTTCTGATGTGCTTTCCTGCCCACAGGGTTACCCACGCACCACCCCAGGGTCTACAGCATCCACAGCCGAAATGTCACCCGGTACCCTGCCAATTCCATCGTTGTCGTTGGAGGCTGCCCTGTCTGCAGGTATGTCACGGGCCTGGGGGCCCCAGAAACCTCTAAGAACACACTTACTGAAACTCATAAAACCAGGATCGTTTGGAGACACGGTCAGTCTTGGGACAGGCTGCTCACTGGGGTATGGGAGAGAATGGGTTCAGTGGTCCTTGGGTCCATGCACCTTTCATGGGGCAGAGGGAGCTGGGTTCTGTTTTCTGGGGGAGTTATGTGCTTTGGTGGCCATTGAATCCCGAGTGGGTGGGATGAAGAAATGGTAGCAGTTGGACTGGCAGCCTCTTATCTCCGATTCTGGGAGCTGCAAGTTTGCTCTGCGGTTGGTTCTTGAAGGTGGCAGAAGGTTCTCTTCTCCTGGGAGGGTCAGTTTGAAGTGCGTGGGCAGGAGAGCCCTGACTCAGGTGGCCCGTGTTGGAGGAGCTGGAAGGCCAGGGGGCCAGGGGAGCGGCCGCTGTCAGGGCTGCTTCATGCCATCAGGGCCCTTACCTGCATAAGGGCAGCAACGCCGAGGTTCTTTGGGGTGGGAGCGATATTTCAGATTCTCAACCTTGAGCCTCCAGAATTTTCTGTTTTTGTAGGGCCTGAGAAGCAGCTATTATATGCTTGTTCTGTGTGGGTCTTGAGAATTCAAATTCAGATAAGATTTGGTTCTTGCCCTTGGTGAATTCGACTGCATGGACAATTTAGAAAGTCAGGGCAGACTTGGCAAGGACTGGGCTTTCAGCCTGGGTGGGGAGGTGGGTGGTGGAGGAAGTTGGAGTTCGTGAGATGGAACTGAGAAGCCGTGGCTTACACTTAGGCTTAATTTCAAAAGCGTATCAGGGATGCCCAGAGTGGAGTTGAAGGGAAGTTAACAGTTTGAGTCACAAGGGTCAATTGTATGGGGAGACAAGGGCCTGGGAAGAGGGGGAACGTCCGGAAGTGGGGGCAGGAGGCTGGACCCGCGAAACCAACTGTGAGTTTACTGAAGGGGTTGTGGGCAGGGGAGAGCCCTCTGGGTTGCGTGCCGGCCAGGTGGACCTTGATATGCAAACCCTAAGCAGGTGTCTTTTCGGACACATCTGGTGATACTCTAGCCTTTGGAGAATGTGAAGGGGGAGGGGAGACAACTGGCTGCCTCCGGAGAGGAGCTCTCTGCACCCTGCACTGGGCACCTGTGGGCGGCAGAGTTCTTGGGGTTGGGGGCATGTGGGTGGGCTTGGAGATGGGGGGCACGGTCTGGGAGGCTGGTCCCTTGCAGAGAGAGCCATTGGGAATCCTTTTGGAAAGTTGCACAGAGAGGTGGGCGACGGGAAACCCGCTGTGCTTGGCTTTGAGGCTGGTTCAGGGTGCCCAGAGCCTTGCTGTGTGCACGGCCCTTCTGTCCCCAAGGAGCCTAGCTGGGCGATTTCAAGGGCCTGTTTCTGGGCGGGAGGGGTTCCGAGCAATATTCTAAGTGTAAGGAGGGGTTTCAGGTTGGCAGCTGAGGAGGCGCCGCACCTGGAGCAGAGCCCTCTGGCTGGGGTTTCAGCGTCTCCCCGCAGGGCCCAGCCTGCCAGACGAGCTGGGCTCAGATCCTGGCCTTGCCAGCTGCCAGCTGGGCCCGTTTCCCCATCTGGGAGATGGGGTGTCTGATGGGATGGTCCAAGGCTCTTGCTGGCCCAAGGCCCTGAGCGTGGGGGAGGGGAGACCAGCAGTGGAGTTTACGGGCACGGATCCCCCAGGGTTGTGAGCTTCCAGGCTGCTGCAGGACGGGAGCATTTCCCCTGATCCCTCCCTTTTCCTGGGGTGGGAGCGGTCACAGTGGAGGCCCCGGCTTCTGCCCTCAGCCCCCAAAGTGCAGAATGTGGGTCACCATCTCTGTGCTCTTCTGAGGAGGGGCTTGGGCTCAGGGCTGCTCTAAGGCTGAGGGAGGGCGCCTGCACCGGAACAAGTTTCTTGCCTTCTGTCGGGATCGCTGGCCTCCCGGCCTCTGGGTGGTGGGCGCAGCAGTGGGGAGCAGGTGCTCTGAGAACAAGTTTGGGGGCCCGGGTTGGGAGCACACACTCTGATGCCCTCCAAGGCGTGTCCTCCATGGGCCCTTCTGTCAGCTTGAGGACAGATGCTGGCGGTTAGGGCCCTCCCGGCGCTTGGGCTCTTACACAGGGGTGTCCCGGTCCCCTGCCTGCAGTGCCCTCTGCTGCCGGAGTGGGCCGGGGGCCCGGGGAGGTGGGCAGCAGGAAGCAGGGGAAGGCCGGGTGCTTCCAAGGAAGCTCCGCGGTGGTTTGGGGAGAGGGTGCCTAGTCCCTGGGGACAGCCGGTGTGGCCCCTGTCCAGCGTCATAGGGTTGGGAGACAGGCGGCTTCTCATGTGACCACACTTCCTTCCTTCCCAGCCAGCCTGCCAGGCTCCGTCCCTCCCTGGGAGCTTGGCAGGAGTTTGCCGAAGTCACACGTCTGTGATTCCCTCTGAGTGAGGCCTGGCGTCAGAGGCCTGTGCCACTTGTCACTTTGCCACCGTCTGAGCTTTCCCTTAAGCAGCCTGACCCTTAAACATCTTCTCTGTTTAGGCGCTATGAGAGCATTTCTTTCTACCCTTGCAGACAGCATGAGCCTCACCCCACCCCTGCCCACCCGCGGCCCCTGTGGACTGAGCACCGCCTTGGCTGGTGGGGCTTCGGCCAGGCCTCGGGCCTCTCTGAAACTGTCCTCCTCTGGGGCGTGGGCTGTCCCTGGATGAGGCCACCTCGAGTCTGGGGGCCCGGGGCTGCAGTGGGAGGGCCTGTGCAGAGGGCGCTGGGCAGTGCGGGTCGGAGGCTGGAAGGCACGTCGAGGCGTGGGGCCTGGCTGCAGCCGGCTCCCAGCTGGGCGTCCGGTCTTGGGGGTGACCAAAGAGGTAGGAGGGAATCCAGGAACGGCTGGGGTCTTGGAAGCCAAGACGGGCTCAAGGAACAGCTGTGGAGGTCGGGTGCTGCTCAGAGGTCAGGACAGTGATGAGGCTGGGGCTCCGGCCTCGCCCCTGGGAGCGGGCTCTCCCCGGCCCAAGCACTGATGAGCCGGCCCCGGCTCCCGGGCTGCCGCGGGCAGGGCGTGCCGACCGTGGGGGCCTGGGAGTGCTCGGGGCCTCTCTGTCCAGCTGTGCCTGGAATGAGCCTGGGGTCCGGGGAGCCCCGGGAGCCCCAGGCAGGCCTTGCCACCTTGCAGGCCCTCCCTCAGCATTTGTTCTGCTTGGGGAGGCTCTGGGCTACCCGGCCGCAGGCTTGCTCAGAAGCGCCCCTGGAGTGGCCGGCGGCTCCCTGCCCCCATGGGACCCTGGGACAGCTGGGGGCGAGGTATGACCTGGTCTCTGGAGGGGGCTGGCCAGGTGCTGTGGGGCATCATGCCCCACCCCTGCCTGTCCGCAGGCTCGTGGCCACCTGCACGAAGCCCTCTGCTCCCCTCTCCCGGCTTGTCTGGGGTGGTTCTGCGGCAGATCCTGACCTGAGGCCTTGTGCTGGGAGCAGTGGTGGCACTAACCGGGGGGGCTCAGAGGGTAGGGAGGCCCTGGGCTGGGGTCTGGATTGTTCCCAGCCAGGCCACTCGCTGCCTGAACAAGGCTCCGGGCTCCAGCTTCGTGTAAGGGGGACGCGATGGGACGGGGAGGACGCTGTGAGGAAACGGGGGGTGGTGAGGATGGGATGGGACGTGTGTGTTGCAGGGTCTCCGCCGCGCTCGTCCTGGGGCCCCACCCAGCCCAGCTCCCTGAGCAGATGGGTGTCAGTGGAATCGAGTGACCACTCTCCCCGTAAGGTCAGAGTCCCTTAAGGAAGTGTTTTCAGAATCAGTTCCCAGGTTTCTCCAGTTTCCGCATCCTCCCCACCCCCGTTTCTCAGGAATGGGGGAGGGGCCTTTTAACCCGCTGCTGAGGCCGCTTGCTCAGTTTGGATTCTGAGCCAGTGGATGAAGAGATGAAGAGATGAAGCTCAGTCTGAAACGGTGAAGGCTTTTGAGGGGCTTGGAGAGAAAGAGAGGCCACGCCACTTAGGAGAGGCTGGCAGGACGGGCAGGGGGTCCCCTCCCTCCTACGTGGCCCCAGAGGGACAGGTTTGCTCTGCAGCCTGCTGTTGCTGCGTCAGGACTGGCCTAGAGACCAGGTTGTGTTCTCAGTTCAGAAGATTTTGGATTTTTAAAAACAGTAAATCGTGCTAGCACTGCTTTTGAGGTTTGGGCAGCACCCATGGTCAAATATTAACATTTCTGCAGCAAGACACAAATATTCCCATTAAGGGGACACATTAAGACTATAAATGGCCACACATCAGTTCAGGTCACATGTGGCTGCCAGCTGGGTTTGTTACAAACTTATAAAAAAGTTCTGCGTTCAGAGCTTTTGGCATTTGGAATTGTGGGTAAGAGGTGTGGACTGCGATGCGGGTAGCAGGTCCCTTGGGCTGGGAAGCCACGTTGGCGGGTCGGGCCGTGGTTCTTCATGGAAGGTCTGAGTGTGGAGCAGACCTGCTAGCAGGGCCCGGATTCTGCCCACCTCCCTGGCTGCTGAAGGGAAACGGCCTGGCTCTGCCGACTTCTTGGGGTGGGCTGGAGGTGAACGGGGGAGAGGGCGTGGGGTCTCATCCTATCAAACCCGGATTCCTGACTGAGGGTGTTGGAAAGGGGAGGCCCAAGCTGCCTGCTTTGCTCTGGCTTGAGTGAGTGATGGATCTGGACAGAAAGCACTGCAGGTTTGTGGAATGAGGGAGCGTGTTCCTCCTGCCTGGGGTGCCGGGCCTCCCCCGGCTGGTGTGACTGCTGCTGGGAAGCTGTGCTTACGCGGGGCCAGTCCACTGGCCTCATGGTGGGGAGGGCCCGGATGAGGGTGACCAGCCCTCCTGGGCTTCCTCTAGCTTTAGACAGTGTTGACCAGGGTCTGGGGTCTGGGTGGAGAATTAGGGAAGAGGCAGATGGGGGGCTGTTGCTGTTTGACCCCTGACCCCAGAGGACAGGAACAAGTCGCAGACGGGCCAGTTCACGTGGGCGCGGGCACCAGGCAGCCCAGGGCAAGCCCCCGCCCCTCCACTGTGGGGAGATGGCTGCCACTCGGAGGGCTTCTCCAGCCAGGGGGCGCTGGGTGCCCTCGCAGCAGGGCAGGACCCCGCCTGGCCCTAGCCTCCTCCTGGGATCTCCTGGAGCCTTTGAGTGGACACCCTGGGTTCTAAGCTCTGCCTCTGAACAGCCTTGATCCTTAAGTGAGAGAGTACGGAGCGTCTGGTAGTCACTCTTCTCGGGCCTCAGTGGCCCCTGGAGGGGACACGAGGCACCCTGGTGGCTCAGAAGGTTCTCAGCTGGTGCAGGTGACACAGTTGTGAGGCCTAGTTCAACTCTGTCCTGTGCTTCTCCTCCCTTGGACATTCTAACCGAACGTGCAAACTGGTGTGAGTCTGGGGATTTCAGCTGTAGGTGGAACCTGGTTCGGTGCCTGGAGGAAGCAGGGAGTTGGGGCCATGGCTCCCCGAGTGGTCCCAGGCCGTCTGGCCGCCTCCAGTTATTCTCGGGTGGCCTGATTAGTACCAGTAGGTGTAGGAGCTGTCAGCAGCGACTGCACAGAGCAGGCGTGTTCTGGGCCCGGGGCAGCCTGTCACGGCCTCCTTTGTGTGGAGCCACAGGTGGTGGTTCAGGGCCTTTTGGAAGCCCCCGCTCCCTACTTCGGCCGCGTGGCCTCGGGTGCTCTCTCAGCACGTTCTTCTGCCACCCAGTCTGAGAGGGCCTCAAAGCTGGGGCAGGTGGGGTCTGGGCGGGCACGGGGCACAGCGTGGTGACCCGACAGCCTGTGTTGTACTGTCTGTGCCGGAAATGGCGGCCCTGCTGACAGATGCTGGCCAGCTGATGCGCTTTCCCTTGGGGCGGGCCTGGCCTGTGGGCGGCGTCCGTGAGCCTGGGCTCAGCAGGTGTCTCCGCTGCAGGGCTGCTCAGAGCCTTTCCTCAACTAACTCGGGGCGTGAGGCAGGTCCCCAAGACCCCCCCCCCCCCGCCCTTGGTCTCTCTGCAGTGCTCCCAGGGCTTCCAGTGGCCAGGCCCGCTGGGAGGTGCTGCGGGAGTGGAGTGTCCACCGCGTGCTTTTCTCTGGGGCAGGGCTTGGAGTCAGTGTCCCGGCTGAGCTGCCCCTCGCTGGGCCCCCACAGCCCTGTTTGCCCGCCCCGCCCCCCCTCCCGCCGCCGCCCACGCTTGTTGGTTGGGCTGAACCTTCCTCTCCACACAGGCGGCCAGAGGAGGGTCGTGGGCATAAAGGATCCTTACCGTATTTGAGGACAATAAGGTGGCTTCAGGAAGCCCAAGGACCTTGGTGTGTGCGTTGGGGGACAGGCTGGGGTCCCGAGGACGGGGCACTGGTTCTGCGCTGCAGCTGGCGCGGGGCTGGGCCTGCGGGGCCCGAGAGACACGCTTCTGGGGGGTGGGCATCATGGGCGTCACCCGAGGAGCTGAGCACATGGCTCCTACTTCCCCCCTTCGGGGCCTTTGAAAAGGACCCGACCCAGGGTGGAGCCCTCGTGGGCACACAGTGCGGGGATGACCCCTAGCGGTCCCAGGGATTATGTACTGTGCACGTTGAAGGTTATCATGACTTCTTCCGAAGAGGAAGCTTTGAAATTAAATTTCTCAAGATAAGTGACATGGTGTGAACATGGTGTGAACATGGCTGATTGTAGTCTTTCACTAAAGTCTGCTCCCCCCACCGAAACCAATAAAAATCACACAAAATCCAAACTCTGTCACTATTTTCGGAATTTCCCTGTAGGGAATGGGAAAATAAGTCTAAAACTTTTCAACGTTGGGGAAAAAAATATCCTAAAGGGATTTGGGTTTCTTGGTTTTGTTCTCAGAGACATAAGAATTTTTATAGAAACCAGCATTTGTCTCTTGTTCCTCATTTTGTAAGAGAAAACATGTGGCAGGTTATATGGCAGCCGGATGTTCTTGCCTTTATCAGTAGGTGCTGGTGCCTCCCAAGCGGCTCTTCTCTCCTCTTCACGTTTTCTGTGCAGCCACCGGTGGCAGCTGGCCGTCCCCTCCACGACCAGCGCCCCAGCTCTGGAGGCGCCTAGGCTTGCGGACGTGGGTGGAGGGCGCCTTGGGGACAGGGGTCCGCTGGGCTGGCAGGCCTTGGGTCTGCGAGGGCCCTAACCCGCGTGCCCCCTCTCTCTCCGCAGGGTCGGGGTTCTGGAGGACTCCTTCACCTTCCTGGGCATCTTCTTGGCCATCGTCTTGTTCCCCTTTGGGTTCATCTGCTGTTTTGCCTTGAGGAAGCGAAGATGCCCCAACTGTGGAGCAAACTTTACTTAAAGGGAACAGCACACCTGGCTTCCCCACACCCAGCTCTCTTTTTCTAATGTAAATGTCGTGTACAATAGCTTCATGGGATTCAGCTTCAGGACTGTTTTGTAAAGGGAGGTGGGTGGACTGGGCGCGGGAGCCACAGGGAGTGTGGCCGCGCACGGCTCCCAGGTCAACAACAGCTCAGTAAGGCACTGCTTTTATTTTTTGCAGTCTTCAGTTTGGGAAAGGTGAGACATACTGCTTTAAATAAATGAGATCCATACCGTTGTTCACCTGGTTTCGCTTATTCAGTGCACACTGCCACTTACAGAAATCTGCCACTTACAGAAATCAAGTTTTGTTACGAAAACTTCAAACATATACAAAATAGAGAAGAGCGTTACCTCTCCTAAGTCAGCTTCAACATTATCCAGTTCACACCGACCTTCTGTTATTCCTCATTAGGCATTTACAGCTCAAAAACTGTGCTTGTTTTCAAGTTTGTATTATTATAATGAAACCTAATACCTTGACATTTACAGAGCACGCACCCCAGTGCCCAGGACCTAAGGCAAGGCCTCCCGTGCTGTGTGACGCAGGTAAGTGACGGCTGTCGTCCCTTCTGTGGAGGTGTAGAGGGTCTGGGTGAGCCAGGTGGGCCTGCAAGTGGCATCTGATAATCCCAGGACCCGTGCCATCCCTGTAACCAGAAGACCCCCCAGCAGCAGAGCTCTGGGGGCCGGGGCCACGGTGTGACACCCCCTGCCCTTTTTCCCTTAATTAACAAGCCTCTACACCTCACTCCCTCCACACTGTTGAAAATAAAGGGCTTCTGAACCCTACTCTTACTAAACGGTGAGAGGAGCAATGGGCCATGTGACTAATTTGATTGTGTTTTCTTGGCTGGTGGAAGGGTCTGCTCCTTGACAGAGGCCCTTAGCCTGCGGGTCCTGGGAGCCCTCACACAGTCCCAGACCCCCACCACCAAGCGGTCATAGCCGACCAGCCAGGAGGAAGACAGGACCAAGAACCCAAAGCGTCACACGCTTACACTGGTTTACCTGCATTTGACCTTGACCAATTTCAAGCTTATAGAAAAACAATATTCATGGCAAAGCCAAAAGCTGTGGTCAGCAACAAGCCCCCCTCCCCTGCCCCCATACAGTGGATGGCCTGTGTGTGAGTTTTCCTCCTCCAAATTGGGCGTAGTCCCTGACAGCCAGGGATAAACCCTGCCACTGGCTCTGCCTTGCCGCGCCGCTGCAGAAGCCCAGGTTCCGGGTATGCCGGCGTGGGGCTCAGCCGAGGTGCAGCCTCCCGCTACCCTCCCCCGGCTCCCAGAGGTCCTCCTGGCTTCAGCAGTGCTGTTTGCAGTTTCAGCACCTGACTGAAAAGTGGAGAAACTTGCACCCCAACAGGTTTCAGAGTAAATCAGTGATGGAGGCAGCTTTGGTCAACTAGCTTAGTGAGAGGAGCCTGGGTTTCTACGTGTGGAGTCCCCAGATGCATGTGTTATTACCCTGTGAGCCAGGCCCGCATGTGGCATGGCCTGGCATGTTTTCATTGGTATCCCAGTTGGTAGCTCAGAACGCCGAATTCAGTACCTCTTAGAAAGTATTCAAGTGCTAATATCATGGCTGTGATAGGAGAATTCTCAGTGCTCTTAGCGCTGTGTCTATCACGAGAACTTGCGGGATGCTTCATCTTGGGTAGGGCTGCATTTGACTTAGGCAAACATTTAGAAGTTTTTAAGTTAAAAAGTTAAATTTTATACAATATTCTCATAATTTATATTGCTTAAGGTTATTTGCATGCTGGGATGCAAATCTACACAGTGATTTCTTTAAACATCGTAATGCTATTTAAGAGCACATGCTTTATAAAGTAAAACTGTGATCTTATCTGCGTTCAGGTGCAGAAAGCCAGTCACAGAAGCGTCAACTATCCCTTATTCTGGCTATTAAAAAAAAAAATCATAGAATATTAAAAGAAAATGATACAATAGGATTGGAACCAAATTTACAGTACTTGAAAATTTACAGTTCTTGAACAGAATAGGAAGAAAATACTTTAAATGATTGAGTTGTAGCTAAACTATGATGTAGTTACCTTAAAGACAGAAATATGTAAACCCAGCTATGTTAAATTAGAAAATGCACTGATTTGCTCGAGTGGAATACATGTAAAATCAGGCACCCTCCGGTGAAGCTTTACAACAGGACAGCACTTATCACAAACGTATACCTATCATTTCCCAAGCGAGAACCGAACGGGGAACCAGAAGAATCTGGGGCCACCTTTTCATCGAATGACTGGTGCTGAGCGATCATTTGTCACTGTTGGTCGGAGTTTCACAGTAGCAAAGGGATTTTCTCTGCTGGGGAGGCGGGGGGAGAAAAAAATTGTAAGACAGGGATTTGGTTCAGAAAAAGAGCTAATAACTCTTGCTCTTGTTCTGTAAAATTATATAGCTTATATAAATCCCAGACATTTTCTGAACATGGAAGTTTTGTTCTGTGACAGTTCTCTCCATGCGCCCATTATAAGCTGCTAATTGTTTCGTTTTGGCTACAGTGAGAAAGGCCTCAGGCCTGGGGGTCCTCTGGGAGCGGGGCCTGGAGGGCCTGCCCAGCATCTGCCCTGATCCAGAAGGGAGTTCCCCTGGCCTCGTGTTGCGTTTGGCACTTAATAATGCAGCCGCTGTCCTAGAAGGCTCTCCCACCACCACCTTCCCGCCCCACACAGGACTGCAGAGAGGTACGCTGCCCTCTGTCTGAAATGTTTAAAGCTCTGGACAGTTCTGTAATGGGCGGTGGGCTTCCCTGGCGGTCCAGTGGTTAGCACTCCACACTTTCATTGCCAAGGGCCTCGGTTCTGTCCCTGGTCGGGGAACTGAGATCCTGCAAGCCCAGTTCTCCTAGGCTGACCAAGGGGGAGGGCCCTGGTGGAGGAAAGTAACATACCTGAGAAAAGGAGGCTTTGCAAACCCATTTGCATCATTCTGTGGGAAAGAAAAAGAAGTTTATGGAAGGCTCATGAAATTGGGACATTTTTAATAAGAACTGAAGGGAAAGACATCTAAAGCATAAGGGACTGCTTAAAGCTGTGCACGTGTCAGAGTGCCCTGGAGTCTCAATTCATTGTCTCATTTATCTAAATTCACTCGGAAGCGTAAGGGCAAGAACAGAAGACATTCTGAAACACAGTGAGGGACCCTTACAAATGCTGGAACATCTTAGAGGGAAACGCAAGGTCTGCTGCTCCCTGCCTGTGGCCTGAATTCACGTGCAAAACTGTAGTGATTAAGGTTGGCTTTTTGGGAGCCCGATCCTGAACGATGCCATGAGAAACAGTAAAAAGAAAACCTTGTTGGGTTTCGGTGCCGTAGACTGGTGCCAACTGCCAAGCAGAGATCTGATCTTGCAGAAGTTCCGTAATTGCGGGAGAGAGAGGACAGAACAGTGCAGGCACTGTCTTTGCCTTCAGGAATTGCCAGAGCCCTCTCGGAGCCCCGGCCTCCAGCTCCCAGGGGCTCGGGGTCTCCCAGTGTGGCCGGGGACCAGGTGATTGTGTGTCCTCTCCTTCATTCCACAAAGAATCTGCTTTAAATCTGCTCTGGCTGTTGTAAGAAATCACTGGCCCAAGCTGGAGGGCTTATTCAGATGGCTGCCCAGGAGAGGGCAGTGCCATGCCATCTGACCAGGGCCACCAGGCCAGCTCCCAGGATGCCCCATGGTCTCAGGGCTTGCAGGCCTCTGAGCTCCTCTCACTTCCTGTTGCCAGTTGCCAGCCTGGGGCTGAAGGCCACGCCTGGAGTAAAAGCCAGGCCAGGGCTCCCTTGGGATGGCCTCTCCTGGGTGCTGGATGTACAGACTCAAGGCAGAAGGGGGCTGGGGGCACCAGGGCTACTTCGCAGACCTGCGCCTGCTGTCTCCGGGCCTCTGGGGACCTCACACCTTGACCTTGAACCTGGGGCCAGTAAGGTCATCCCGAGGGGGAGCCCCAGCACCAGGGGCAGCCAGCCCTATGTCCGGATTCAATGTCTCCCTCTCAGGATTGAAGCACAAAGCAGCTGCCCTGCTCGTTAGCACATCCTAAAAGGGCCTGTCCCCACAGGGCTGCCGGGCTTGCTCAGCAGGCCTCGGGGTGAGCAGTTTCTGATGTAACATTCATGTTACAAGATGAGTAAGGGCTAACTTATGATTTATTTTAAAAATACCCCAGAATGCCTGTCGTGCAGTCCCACACATGCTCAGGGTGCTGGCATTAACCTGCTGCCCAGAGCAGGTGCCCCCAGGCTGGGGAGGCTGAGTCCAGGCTGTGACTGTGGCTCAGGGGGGAGGCCGGCTGCGTCCTCCCGGCCTGGAAGGCCCACGTCCTGCCAAGCTGGACTCCCCGGATGCGGCCTCCGCAGGGCATGTAACAGAAACCACCTTCCTGCCTGTCCTTGGGGCAGGACACTGTCCCCCTCCCCTGTGTGTCCTCAACTTGAGGAGTGCCCCCGCTGCCCTCAAGGCAGAAACCTTGGAGCCTGACTGAACTCTGAAACGAGCTTAGCCATGGTTTCACAGGCTGTGTTATCTGGGTGACACGACATGGTGAGAGAAACAAACACTGGAGGAGATGCGCTGAAGTCCAGCCCTGGCGGTAAAGTGGCAAGAAGTAACAACTTGTGCTATGAGGAAAGAGAGCAAAATGACTCCTAAGACGGCAGCCCGAAGCTACCGGGCCCTGGCACATGCCCCAGCGAGCCCACTCCTGGTTGGTACAAGCAGCATGCGTGCACATTAGCACTGAGACACCCGCTAGGATGCATGGGGCAGCCCTATCCCAACAACAGGAGAGATGTCAGGCAAAACGTTCTCTGACATAAATCGTAGCAATGTTTTCTTAGGTCAGTTTCCCAAGGGAATAGAAATAAAAGCAAACATAAACAAATGGGACCTAATCAAACTTACAAGCTTTTGCACAGCAAAGGAAACCATAAACAAAACGAAAAGACAACCTACAGACTGGGAGAAAATCTTGGCAAACTATGTGACCGACAAAGGCTTAGTTTCCAAAATATACGAATAGCTCATAACAGCTCAATAACAAAAAAAATTCCAATCCAAAAATGGACAGAAGGCTTAGACATTTCTCCAAAGAAGACATACAGATGGGCAACAGGCACATAAAAAGATGCTCAACATTGCTAATTATTAGAAAAATGTAAATCAAAACAACAGTGAGTTTCCACCCTCACACTGGTTAGAATGGCCATTATTAAAAAGTCCACAAATAACAAATGCTGGAGAGGGTGTGGAGAAAAGGGAACCCTCCTACACTGTTGGTGGGAATGTAAATTGGTGCAGCCACTATGGAGAACAGCGTGGAGGTTCCTTAAAAAACTAAAAATAGAATTGCCATATGAATCAGCAATTCCACTCCTGGGCAGATATCTGGACAAAGCTCTAATTCAAAAAGATAAATGCACCCCAACGTTCATAGCAGCACTATTTACAATAACCAATACACAGAAACCACCTAAAGTGTCCATCAACAGATGAATGGATAAAGAAGATGGGGTACATGTATACAATGGAATATTACTCAGCCATAAAAGAGTGAAATACTGTCATTTGCAGCAACATGGATGGACCTATGAATTATTGTACTAAGTGAAGGAAGTCAAAAAGAGAAAGACAAAACCAATATGATATCACTTATATGTGGAATCTAAAATATGACATAGGGACTTTCCTGGTGGTCCAGTGGGTAAGATGCCACGCTCCCAATGCAGGGGGCCCGGGTTCGATCCCTGGTTGGGGAACTAGATCCCACATGCATGCAGCAACTAAGATCCCACGTGCCACAACTAAACATGCCACAAAGATCCCACATACTGCAACTAAGATCCGGTGCAGCCAAAATAAATAAATATTTTAAAGAAATAGAATATGACACAAATAACTTATTTACGAAACAAATAGATTCACAGACAGAAAACAAACATGGTTACCAAAGGGGAACACGGGGAGGGATAAATTAGAAGTTTGGGATTAACAGATACACACTACTATACATAAAATAGGTAAACAAGGTTCTACTGTATAGCACAGGGAACTATATTCAGTATCATGTAATGTACTGTAATGAAAAAGAATAGGTTTAAAAAAGAATGCATACATATGTATAACTGAATCACTGTGCTGTACACCTGAAACTAATGCAACGTTGTAAATCAGTTATTCTAACAGGAGGGATGACAGCCTCTGTTGAGACACCAGTGGAACCACAGGAGGACACAGTTCTGTCCACGCAGGGCCAGACCAGACAGGCACCCAGCGTCCAGAAGAGGGCAGTCTGGACTGTGAGATGGGACAGTTGGGGGGACTCCCGGAGGGCCGGTAATGCTCCAGTTCCTGATTGGGTGTTGGTTATATGGAGTCACTTTGTGAAAAGTGACTTTTCTTGCACTTTTCTGTATATGGTATTCAATATTTACCAAAAAAGAAATAAGGACCTTTTCAGAAAGGTGTCCTCTTTAACACACCTGCCAGCGAGCTTATTGCCACGGCCGCCCTCCTCCCAGCTCCCTTCTCCTCTGCGAAGGCACCTCCTTTGCCCAGCGAGGAGCCCAGGATCCGCTGGCCCCAGACCTGCCCGCACGGCCCACCCCCCGCCGGCTGAGCCGGGAGCCGCCTGTCCCTCTACTGCCTACCCGAGCCTGCGGTGAGGGGTTCGGGGTCTCCCCCCACACCCCATCTTGCCCTCCTCTGTCGCCTGGCACACGTTGCCCTGTCCAGGAGCACCGAGGGCTCTGGAGGCCCTTCTTGGTCGTTCTGTGACCCATCTCGGCACAGCTCCTGGCGTGCCCGGGGCACCTCCTCTGTCGCAGTGTGGGCCACACAGCATGCGCTCGGAAGAGCCCCGCCCCGCCCGCCGTCGGGGAGACACCAGTCCTCACTCACCTCTCGGGTTCTGCTCCAGTTCGCAGCACGCGTCCCACCCCCACTTCGCTCAGGCTTCACAGAGCACGACTCCCAGGTGCTGGTCCCTCTGCTGGGCTGCACCCGTGGCCACGGCCTGTCGCGTGTTCTGTGTCCCCTCTTGGCAGCCGGCATGCTTCCCTCCCCACGAGTGGCCAGGCTGCCAGGGGACAGCGGGGCCGGGGAGGCCTGGGGACTGGATGGCGAGACAGCCCACAGGTGGGAACAGGCATGGGACATGCCTGGTGACTTTTCCCGAAAAACCCTAAACCCCAGTCCACCTGGAGGTGGCCCTTGCTGGCTGTCACGGTGTCCGCATCACGCCCCCTCCCCGCCACCCCGGAGTTCTGCCTGGGTGTCTACTGCGTGCCCATGTGCCTTGAAGATGACGCGGTCCCAGCCTACAGGTCAGCTCAGACCCGCAGCCACAGGCAGACGCACAGAGGTGATGGGACCCGCGGCCCGGCCAAGGCTCTGTTGAGAAGCCTCGCGGGGAATCCTCCACACCCCTGGGGACCGAGCCATCCTGCCCCTGAGGGACGGGCCCTAGGGCTTCCTTGGTGCCTGCCCTCCTGCACGGCTGCTTCCTCGGACAGAACGTCCCTTCCTCTCCACCGCCAGCTGGAGAGCAGCTTTGCGTGGTCCGCGGTGTGAGCAGCCCTGAGTGACACTGCTTTACGTGTTAACAACTAACTCAGTCCTCAGCTGCAGGCTGGACTCTCCCAGTTCACAACCTCTGACCCAGTTCAACCCCTTTATTATTTTTTTTAATTTATTTTTGGCTGCATTGGGTCTTAATTGCTGCACACAGGCTTTCTCTAGTTGTGGAGAGCGGAGGCTACTCTTCGTTGCGGTGTGCGGGCTTCTCATTGCAGTGGCTTCTCTTGTTGCGGAGCACGGGCTCTAGGTGCGCGGGCTTCAGCAGTGGCGGCACGCGGGCTCTAGAGTGCAGGCTCAGTAGTTGTGGCACACGGGCTTAGTTGCTCCGCGGCATGTGGGATCTTCCCAGACCAGGGCTCGAACCCGTGTCCCCTGCATTGGCAAGTGGATTCTTAACCACTGCACCATCAGGGAAGCCCAACCCGTTTATTCTTAAATGGGGAACTGAAGCCCAGACGGGGAAAGCCAACTGCTCTGGTCATGGAGCTCTTTTCTGAAACCAACGTGCCCACTCGCTGAGGCGGGGGGTAGGGGTGGGGGGTGGAGGCAGCACCCACTCAGCGCAGCTCCTACAGGTCGCCAGACGTGCTTTGAAATCAAAGTGTGTGGGTTTGAGGGCTTGGTTTCTCAATAGCTATTTAAAGCCCAGTTATCGGATTACTTAAAAGCTACTGCCACTAAGGCAGAGAGCACGTGACCGACCCCCAGCCCCTGGTACTGAAAAGACTGCATCTCATCTCTTGAGATGGGACGTCCCAGGGCAGCTGGGTCCACCTCACTGGGTTCAGGAACATTCTCTGGTGGGTGGCTCCCAGGTATACCCTAGGTATCCTGGTGTTTAAACAAAACTCGACGTGTAACTGACAGTATTCTGATGGTTGTGTGTGTGTAAAAACTACACATAAAAGTGTTAGGGGGGGGCCTCCCTGGTGGCTCAGTGATTGAGAGTCCGCCTGCCAATGCAGGGGACATGGGTTCGTGCCCTGGTCCGGGAAGATCCCATGTGCCGCGGAGCGGCTAGGCCCGTGAGCCATGGCCGCTGAGCCTGCGCGTCTGGAGCCTGTGCTCCGCAAGGGAGAGGCCACAACAGTGAGAGGCCCGCGTACCACAACAACAATAAAAAAAAGTGTTAGGCTGCTTTACCAGCTCCCACAGACCCCAGAGTCTGGCTGAGACAGAACATACTTTTCTCCAGTGTTATCAGCTGGTGTAAACAGTTTAGGAAAGATAGATGACCAGCCCAGTTGGGCGTAAGAACCTCTGAGATACGAAATTCCAGGGCTGTGTCTCCAGCCCTCAGGGAGGTCCTGGAAGGGCCTCATCGTGGTACCTGCTTCTCGACCATCACCCTCTGGATCAGGTTTCTAAATGAAATCTCGTTCTCTCTTGTGTGATCTGTACCTGGCCGATTGATACAGCAGCCGCTCACTGTATGACTAGATGAAAATACAAATTTAAAATTAAAAACGCAGCTCCTTACAGTTGCACTCTCCACTTTTCAAGTGCTCAGCAGCCCGTGTCCAGTGGCCACTCTGCTGGGCCGCCCAGTTCCGGAACATTTCTGCCTGATCCATAATCTCTCCGGGTTTGTTTACCGACGCACAGATGATTGGATCCTGTGTCTGCTGCCTTTGCAAGAGGCCATGACGACTAGGTGGCCTATTAAAAACAGGCCTTTTCACCTGCTCCCCAGGGGCTCTCTTTGGGGCAGAGCTGGTCCTTCTGTCCGCTCTGCTGTGCTCTTGGACTCCCACTCTGACTTGGTAGCGATGAAACGCGGTAGCTTGTGTAACGGACAGGTTGTAGGCAGCGGAGGCATCTGAGGGTGTACACCGCTGACAGTTGCAGCTTTTTCTTTGGCACTTTGCAGAGGATACTGAAATATTACTTCAAAAGATGAAGCGATAGAAATGGAATACGAATCAGTCATTATACCTCATGATGCGTCTGTGAACGCCCTGTACTTACTTTTGGGTTATTACCGTCTTCAGCCCAAGGTTAGATGCACGTTTACAGACATGGAAAACTGAACATCCAGAAGAGTCAGGGTGACTGGTTGAGAGGCTCTGAAATGACGGATGGCAGCGCCTCGTTCAGGAAGTGCACGAACCTTGTGGCCTTTGATGATTTTTAAAAGCCAATTAATATTTTCTTGTGGCCTTTATTAATTAGCATTTTCCATTATTCTCCAGATCAGAACATAGTAACCTATTGGTACGTCTTAAACAGCACACAGGTGACGGTGGTACTTGTCTCATCAACGGAGTTCTGATGGAGGGACACCTACATGCTGCTGATCCGTGAGGATGAGAGGGGCACAGAGGTGCTATTCATGGGCTCACAGGGTTCCTGCCACAGGCCTGCAGCTCATCACAGCCCAGGCAGCAGTGCTGGGGCTCGTTAGAAGCATAAATGCTTCTAAGGTGATATGAGAAAATGCTATGATCCCACCATGTGGTTGGGTGCTGGGGAGGGAGGGGAAAATATCTATATATCTAAATATATCAATATTTATCTGTATCTCAAAGGAAATATAATGAAATGTTAACAGGAGTTATCCTAGAAGTGAGATTATAAATAGAATTTTCTTTTTAATACTGTTGTATGTTTTCCAAATTTTCTACCCAAACAAAAATTCTCTGGATTATTTTTATGAAGTGTTATTTTTAGAAGTAGTATTTAAAATGAGATGTAATGATTAGATGTTTTAATTTTTACAAGGAGACCCTGACCAAACTTGGACTTTGCTGTTTAGCCAAAACCTGTAGCTTCGACTGCCCGCCGGATTTAAAAGGAAACCTAATTTCAGCATATGTTTAATGTACCCAGCAAATGGCAACATTTGAGGTGAAAAAATATTAAAACATACTTTTGTTTACTTAAAGCATGGGATGGATAAATATTAATTTAAGAGTTCATCCTTATTTCTGTCTCAAGAGTGGGATAATTTATCAGTTTGATTATTTGCAAAGTAGAATTTGAGATAAAAATTTTACCATAAAGCCATTCCTTAATAGTCAAATCATAAAATATATAAATACCTCCATGAAAGGCAACTTTTATCTGTTTTTTAATCAAAAGTGGGAAGGGGGTGGTTTCTCAAATTGTAGGTACTTTAACAAACCATAAGTAACTTCGTCTTTAATTAATACAATCATACTTATGGGACGCTGATTATTTTTAATTATTCAGAACCTCCAAAATAAATATTTATATTTTTCTAGTAGTTAAATGTGTAAGAATGTTTTTTCTTTCTAACGCTGGCATGTTAAAGATCTAATGTTATGTGCTCGTTATATAAATTATCCAAAAAAAAAAAGGCTCCAAAATATGTAAACATGAGTAAACCAGACCTGCTCCCAGAGCTGAGACAGAACAGCACTCTCTCCCGTGTAGGTACCAGCAGTTAGTCACTAGCTCTATCAGTTCTTCCCCTTAAGTACTGACAGATCCTGTCGCCCCATCCCCAGCAGTGGACGGGACTCCTACCGTCCCCTCCCTGGATGAACGAATGCCACCCGGAAGGATGGGAAAGGACGCAGTACAGCCCAGGCGGCCCGGCTCGGGGAGCGTCACCCCTGGCCTGCCCATCCTGCCGCTTCTCCGCCGTTGCCCCAACCGCGCCCAGCCACGAAGACCCCACGACACCGTCTGAAGGCTTTGGGTTTCATCAGAGCTCTTCCTTCAGGACTCGGCTCAAATGCTTGCCTCCAAGAAGCCACTTCTGATGCTTCCCAGGAGCCTGAGCCAGGGCCTTCCCCGCCTCCTGTCACCCTGCACCTTTTCCACAGCCCCAATAAACAGCTCTCACTGGACTCAGTTCCGGGGTTGATTCCTATTTGTTACCCTAGAGCCTAGCCCAGGGCCTGGACCGTAATAAGCTCGTCAATAAATGTTCCATGGACGAGTTCCAGTGCGACCTGCAGATCCCCTCTACAAAGTGTACCTTCACGTGCCATGTGATTGGGTTTAAAAAAGTTTCGTTGGTCACAGTAGTCTGATACCATAGAAATGTTTGTTGCCAACGTTATAAATGTGACCTCACTGTAACTATCGACTCTATACCTGTTCCCTTTTACTGCAAGGTTTCACTTATTATTAAGAAAAGTGTTCGTCCACATTCATTATTCTGACATTTGCAAAATCAACGCCAACTAATCGCCATTGGAATCACAGAAGGAGGGCGTTTTCATTACATATTTAGAGCTTTTTTTTTTTTTTTTTGTGGTACGCGGGCCTCTCACTGTTGTGGCCTCTCCCGTTGCGGAGCACAGGCTCCGGACGCGCAGGCTCAGCGGCCATGGCTCACGGACCCAGCCGCTCCGCGGCATATGGGATCTTCCTGGACCGGGGCACGAACCCGTGTCCCCTGCATCGGCAGGCGGACTCTCAACCACTGCGCCACCAGGGAAGCCCTGTTTGTAGATTTTTTGACGATAGGCCCCCTATTTCTGTCTTGCAGGCTGGAAGGCCTTTTTCAGTCTTTCATTTTAGTGGCCTTTATTTTTTTATTTCATATAAGAATATTTAAAAGCTCTAGGGCTCCCCTGGTGGTGCAGTGGTTGAGAGTCCGCCTGCTGATGCAGGGGACACGGGTTCGTGCCCCGGTCCGGGAAGATACCACATGCCACAGAGCGGCTGGGCCCATGGGCCATGGCCGCTGAGCCTGCGTGTACGCTGTGCTCCGCAACGGGAGAGGCCACAACAGTGACAGGCCTGCGTACCAAAAAAAAAAAAAAAAAAATCTACAAACAATAAATGCTGGAGAGGGTGTGGAGAAAAGGGAACCCTCTTGCACTGTTGGTGGGAATGTAAATTGATACAGCCACTATGGAGAACAGTATGGAGGTTCCTTAAAAAACTACAAATAGAACTACCACACAACCCAGCAATCCCACTACTGGGCCTATACCCTGAGAAAACCATAATTCAAAAAGAGTCATGTACCACAATGTTCACTGCAGCACTGTTTACAATAGCCAGGACATGGAAGCAACCTAACTGTCCATCAACAGATGAATGCTTAAAGAAGGTGTGGCAGATATATACAATGGAATATTACTCAGCCATAAAAAGAAACGAAATTGAGTTATTTGTAGTGAGGTGGATGGACCTAGAGTCTGTCATACAGAGTGAAGTAAGTCAGAAAGAGAAAGACAAATACCGTATGCTAACACATATATATGGAATCTAAAAAAAAAAAAGGTTCTGAAGAACCTAGTGGCAGGACAGGAATAAAGACTCAGACACAGAGAATGCACTTGAGGACACGGGGAGGGGGAAGGGTAAGCTGGGATGAAGTGAGAGAGTGGCATGGACATATATACACTACCAAATGTAAAACAGATATAGTGGGAAGCAGCCGCATAGCACAGGGAGATCAGCTCGGTGCTTTGTGACCACCTAGAAGGGTGGGATAGGGAGGGCGGGAGGGAGACGCAAGAGGGAGGGGATATGGGGATATATGTGTACGTATAGCTGATTCATTTTGTATACAGCAGCAACTAACACAACATTGTAAAGCAATTATACTCCAATAAAGATGTTAAAAAAAAAGAAATAGGGGGCCTGACCGGAGTGTCAGGGCAATGCTGGCCTCACAGAATGAGTTAGGAATTCTCTCCTCTCCACTTTTAAGGAAAGTCTGAGTAGGATTGGTATTAGTTCTTTAGACGTTTGATAGAATTCACCAGTGAAGCCATCGGGTTTTGGGCTTTGTCGGGAGACCTTAAGTTACGGGTTCGGTGGGGAGGGGCTTCAGGTGTGGAGCTCTGCCTGGAGGCAGCCCTGGGACCTCGCAGACCAGGATCCCCAGGGTGTGAGCTGAGGACCCCTGCACCTGATCCGGGGGGCAGGGCAGCAGCTTCCACGAGGGCCTGCCACAGAGGAGGCGGCCCCAGGGCAGCCAGGCCACCCTGGGCCTGGGGAGAAAGCAGTGTGCTTGAAGCTCTGCTGCCCAGCAAGTGGGAAGGGATAAAAAGGTGGGCACTGCGTGCGGTGCTGCTGCCTAGCTGGTCTCCATGCTTTTCAAGACAGCCTCCCAATACTGACAGTCTATTATGATCCAGCCAACAGAGAGGTTTAAAAATAAAGTTAGAGCTCATTTAAACTGCCAAATGCTTAATAATGAATATCATTACTGACTATATTGATATCTAAAACCAGGATTTTTCAATCTATCCATCCAGTGTGGTAAGAAGTACACCAATGCTTTCTTCATTGAGCTTTATCCACGTGGTAAAAATACTGAAAATTAAAACATGTTATTTTCTAAAATCGGTGCTGTTAGCTAAAATGTGTTTTCATTTGTACTTCCAGTGCTAGCTATGATTTGGGGGCAAGATTCTTCTACCCTAAAAGGCACTATACAGGCAGACCTCATTTTATTGCATTTCACTTGACTGTGCTTCACAGATGCTGCTCTTTTTTTTCCTTACAAATTGAAGGTCGTGGCAAGGCTATAGGCATCATTTTTCCAACGGCATTTGCTCACTTCATGTCTGCATCACATTTTGGTAATTCTTGCAATATTTCAAGCTTTTCATTATTATTATAGTCACAGTTATCTGTGATCAGTGGTCTTTGGTGTCACTACTACGACTCACTGAAGGCTCTGATGATGGTTAGCATTTTTTATCAATAAAGTATTTTTAAATTGAGGTTTTTTGAGACATAATGCTATTACACACTCAACAGACTACAGTATAGAGTAAACATAACTTTTATGTGCACCGGGAGACGGAAAAGTTCCTGTGACTTGCGTTATCGAGATGGTCTGGAACCAAACCTGCAACATCTCTGAGGCCTGCCTGTACAACCTACATCCATGGAGCCGGGCGGTCATTATCAATGGCTGCTGACATCACGGAAGGAAACAAGCAGACGCCTATACCCACCACCACCACTGATGAAATGCTCTACGAAACAAAACAGGCAAACTAACAAAACAACAACAGACTCTGATCAAGGCGGGAAATACAGAACAAAGGGGAACTCAGTAAAGGACACCATGTGCATGCAACCAGCAAAAATCCAGACTGGGGACACCCGCCAGGACCAGTAACCTGGGTTTTCTACAGAGAGATTACAAGGAAAAAGAGACAGGGGAGACCTCTAGATATGGAAAGACTCATCACGAGACTGAACCACCAATTACAATGTAGGGAGCTAGCCTGGGTCCAGATTCGAACAACTGTACTGTCAAGAAATTTTTAATGAGACAATCAGAAATTTGAAGTGACCAGGTGGTGATATTCAGGAATTATTGTCAATTTTAAAAGATATGATAATTGGCATTGTGGTCATGTGAGAGAAAAAAAGAGGATCTTTAATATATTTACAGATGAAATAATATGTTGTCAGTTGTTAGCTTCAAATTGATCTCGGAGTGGGTGGGGGAGAGATGAAACAAGATTTATAAATGAACTGTTGAAGCTAACCTGGGGGACCAGGTCATTAGATTATTCTGTCCATTTTTATGTTCGAATTTTTCCATAAGAAAAAGTTGCAAATCAAAGCCAGGAGAAGGCACTAGAGGGACAGGTCCCACCTGAACAACGGCCCTCACGTGCCTGGATTCTGAGCTTTGTGACGTGCAAATTGCAAAGTTTCTTTTTCCCCAGCAAAAGGAATTGTTAATGCTTTCAGAAATGCCTTAAGATCATTTCCAAAGAGTTTGAATACTGTTTTAAAATATACTCGGGCCTTTAATAAAATAGCATTTCACATGTGCCCTTCCCAAGCAGTTTGTCCAGTTTTGACATCTACTGCTAACAAAATGGAAAAGCTCCATTTTCTTCTGAAAATAATTTTTGGAGTTAGTTGGGGTGATTTGCAAACAATCACACAGTATATGCTTATTTAAGAGGAGAAGCCAAAGGCATTTTTGAATGAGATTTCAGAACAGTGCATTTCCTGGACCAAAACACGTGCTTCGGCCTGTGAGGGGGCCGGCACGGTCCCCGACACCTGCGCTCGCACTGTAGCAACGATGGGCCCATCGTTGGGAGCACTCCCATCTCCTGTAAGCGACCCCGCCCCCGCCCCGCTCAGAGCTGAACAGAGGCCCCCACTAGGGGTGACAACACACCCCATGGGAGGCATGGCTTCTGCATGCACCACAGGAAGGAGCACACGATAACGAAGGGTAACGGAAAACGAGCAGAAACATTGGCCCAGGCTTACTGCACCAACAGCTCATATCCCACTTCTCTCCGGAGCACGCTCACTTTCTCACTCTGCAAAACACCTCTGGCACCAATTCTCTTCTTTTGAACTTGTTCAGCACCTCCCTGCCCGCCCCGTCCGCTGGTGATCCGTCCTTCGGCACTGACAGACATCCCCCAACACAGCCCTCGAGTCTGTCCTCCCAGCTGCACCCTGGCCCCGGCCCTCGGCCTTCCCGTCAGCACAGTGGACCCGCATCCCTGCCCCGGCCAGCCGGCTCCTCCCCGTGTGCTCTTCTTCCTTCTCAGTCAGCCCCTTTCCTCCATCCTTTCCCCCTTTCTCTACTGTATAATCTACACTGAAAATAAAATTTAAAAAAAGATGAGAACCCCTCTGGAGGCTCCGCCACCCTGGAATCCTCACCTCCCTCCTCTGCTCCCTGAGGGTGCCGAGTCCACCACCCTCAGGACTTTTAAACTTTCTGCTCCTTCTATCTGGGAAGCTCCTCCCCTTGACCCCTGGGTCTCAGATGTCACCCCCCAGAGAAGTGCTCCGTTGCAGGCTCTGTCATGTGCTGCCCAGATCCCCTTCAGGACTGGGACTGATTCTGGCTGTGGGGAGATGGCCCTCGGCTGGCAGCGCTCCTCAGGAATCGCTCTGGCTAAGACCCCGGCCCCCAGATGCTGCCCCCAATCCAGGCAGCTCCAAGGGCCGTCCCAGCCCAGAGGTCTCGGCGGGGGCAGTGGAGGCTCCGGGCCAGCCTCTCCCTTCCATACGGGGCCCGGGCGGCTCTCATCAGCACCCGCACTCGCTCTCAGAGTCAGCTTCCCAGAACACCCAAACCCTGACCTCCATCCAAGAGGTCACCCGATCCCTCATCACCTCACCTTGCTACATTCCTCCATGTAGCTTCTAGCATTGATATTTGTGTTAACTTCTCATCGTCTGCTTCTTATCACTAGAACCTAAGTTCCAGCAGAGCCAGGGGCTGGTCTTGTTTATCTTTGCGTCTCCAGAGCCCACACCGGGGCCTGGCCCAGAAGACAGAGTTGTCAGAGGAACAGACGAAGTGACTCACAGCCTCTGTGCCTCTTACCCGCTTGTTTAGGATTACAGATAACGTACACACAGGGTTTACACAGCACCCTTTCTGAAGGTGTAATGATCAGATCACTATGTTCAACCTTAAGTCTTCCTTCAGAAAACAATATGAAAACTGAAGAAAATGCAGAAAAAGGTCACTACAGGTCTAAAGGACTGCAGCCATGAACAAAAGCAAGGAGAGCTTAAAACCTGATACAGTCTGGCAAATGATGGGCCTACTGTGTGTAAACTGTCATTTACAGATAAACTAAAAACAAAAGGGGGACTGAAGGTAAGGAAGCTGAAAGGCTGTGTGGCAGGGGAATCTGCAGGCCCTGGGAGGGAGTCTCCACCCCGCCTGGGGGTCAGCACCTTCCTGTGTAGAGGGAAAAGCACCCCACGTCACCAGAGCCTGCTGTTCAGGATCGCGGTACACTGGGCCTTACTCACAGGAGACGTGGTTTCTGGTTTGGACACTGGTGCTTTAAAGGTAGAAGCGTTTTGGAAAACCGCTCCTTTCTTTTCTGCAGCCGCCCCCATGGACGAACATTCTAAGTAATCCGGTGGGGGGATGACGACGCTGCTTTTCTCAGATAAGTTCATCGTGCTCACGCTCCGTACTGATACCGAGCTAGCGAACAAGAACCAGAGGATACAAGTTAGATGAGACCTTGGCCCTGCACCCCAAACATCCCCAATCTCCTATGGCCAGAACTGCGGTGGATTAATAATCTAATACGGTGAGGGAGGAGGAGATTACCCCCCCAACACACACACACACTGTATATGACACTGCAGTGTTTCTGCTGACTTATAAATGTACACTCAAAAGAAATCCTTTAAAAGACATGACAAAAGAAAAGGAGAGGAAAACTGGCTCAATTAGGGGCTGGCTCTTAATTCAAGGAGTTCAATAAGAAAATACAGCAAATGCCTTAAGCAAAAGCATCGAGCACTGCGGACTAAAGAGTCTCAGCATTTCAACATCCTAAAGATATTTAGGGGCTTCCCTGGTGGCGCAGTGGTTGGGAGTCCGCCTGCCGATGCGGGGGACATGGGTTCATGCCCTGGTCCGGGAAGATCCCACATGCCACAGAGCGGCTGGGCCCGTGAGCCATGGCCGCTGAGCCTGCGTGTCCGGAGCCTGTGCTCCGCAACGGGAGAGGCCACAGCAGTGAGAGACCCGTGTACCGCCAAAAAAAAAAAAAAAAACATATATATATATATATATATATATATATATACACACACACACACATATATATATATATATTTAGTTTCAGTCCTTGGCCACTGGCAGCTGAGCTATTCTGCAAGGGACAGAAACACACAGATGGCTCGGAGCAAGTATAATGGAAGGACTTGGGGGGGGGCATCAGGTGCGGCATCCGCGGTCCGCTGGGGACAGCGGGATGGGTCAGGACGGTTGCTCTGACATGGGAAACACTGTGGCCAAGACGATGCCACGTTCAGTTTGGACATGTTTCTGAGGACCCACACCACATACAAACATTCACGTCTTTCTTGGCTGGGAGAGACCTGCCTGGGTTAGTCTAGTCTTGGGTCCACCACTTCCAGCTGCCTGAGCAAGTTATTACACCTTTCCGTGCCCCCATCTTCTCAATTTTCAAGCAGGGACCTATCTCACAAGGTTGTATGACGATTCAATGACCTGGTCAGTGTAAGGCACTTTGGACAGTTCCTAAGTGATGGTGATAATGATCATTATCTGGATGGGATACAGACGTGAGGGGGCAGTGTTGGCACAGAGGTGCTGAGTGAAGCCCGTTGATGTAATTCAAGCTTAGGGGGCAGACACGGTGGCCCAGGAAGCACCGAAAAGGAAAAAGGGACTGAGGGCAGATCCCGAGGACACCTATGTCTAAGCACAAGGCAGAGGAGAGATCTGAAAGGGTACTGAAGATGGATGGGTGGTGAGGTGGAGGGAAAATAAAGAGTGCAAGGTCAAGAGAACATTCCAGATAAAGTGTTCATCAGTGTTAAAGGCTGCCGAGTAAGACCAAGACAGAGCACAAGGGCCTTGGAGGTAGGGTAGGAGGTAGGGAGAGTGCTTCTGAGGCTAAAGGGGGGTTCTGGGGCACGTCTCTTTCCAGCAGATGGTCAGTGAAGCGCATGGGCAACAGAAGTCAGGAAGGAAGCAATCACGGAGCAGCAATCCCCCGCAACCCCCCCCTACTCCACACCATCTGCGGCTTCCCCGTGGGCTCTGCTACACATCCAGATTAATTCCGACACGCCTGAGAACACGAGGTCGAGGTGCGTTTTCTGCCCCTGGGCCATCTGAGCCACAGGCAGGTCCTACCTTGGTCCGGGCACGCTCACGGTCTCCTTCTCGTTTTCCTCCAGCAAC
Organism: Aethalodelphis obliquidens; assembly: GCF_003676395.1. Lineage (NCBI taxonomy): Eukaryota > Metazoa > Chordata > Mammalia > Artiodactyla > Delphinidae > Aethalodelphis > Aethalodelphis obliquidens. Next base: position 5,155,222 of record NW_020837974.1, read on the forward strand.
TTTGTGTATGACGACGGGAACCAACCCCTCCTGCAGGTGAAGAGTGGGGAGAAAAAGACCTTGCTGGGATGCTCCCAGCAGACAAGCAAAGCATAAACACACCCAGGAACGCTCGGTCACAGCGCAGGGGCCGGAACAGCTCGGTCACGGCGCAGGGGCCGGCCGGGCCACTCTCATCGCAGTCTCTCATATACAGAATTACTCTTATTTGGATTCCCTTTTTGTCTTTGGTTTCCATATTGGTTTTACTTAATACCTGAATAATCTACACAGAAACTTGATTTAACCTACTTCCTGTAAAGCTTATGCACGTCCAGTTGAAATGATGACACTGGCATTTAAACCATTCACATGCTAAATCTTAACAAAGTATATCTTGAGAAATCTGAAGTCACGTGAAAAAAACATTTAAAACTACTTTCAGAAGCGACTCCTATATATTTACGCATCAAATTCATCTATATACGCACACACACACAGAGAACAGTTGGGGAATGACTGGGAATAGAACAACTGCAGTTAACTGTAACTGTCACTAAACTATGAACCTAACTGTGGTGAAAATGCTCATCTGCCCACAAGGAAGACCTGCTACGAGGAGAGACAGCAGCCCTCTCGGCGTGGGACCACTGGACCCCCTCCCGAGACCTACACTTTGGTGTCCTCATGCTCTCCATACAGCCAGCCGTCCTTCTCCTCGGAGATGAGCAGCGTGATGACATCTCCCTGCGCGAAGCTAAGTAAGGTCTGGTTCGCGCCGGCCGTGTGCGGAAAGATGGTTTTCACTTTCTGCTTTTTTACCCTGTTCAGTCCAGTGGCAACAGAAACCGATCGCTGTAAACTGGGGTCATCTGAAGAACCTGTCAAAAATGAACCGAGCAGTGATGGCTTTTCAAGGAAGGATGATCAGGCAAGTTCAAAGGAGCCAAGCCCAGGAAACCACCCGCCCCCATCTCTCCAGCACACTCATTCCACTGAGACACCAATCGGATTGTATTTCCACACCTCCACCCATGTCTGGATGGACAGGGACAGCAAGGGACAGCAGCAGAGCCATGGCCCGAGGCCTCTCAGAGGAGGATCCCTGTGGCTAAAGGCTCTTTTCCAGACCGAGAGGATAAAGTAGTGTAGCCAAGCTTCATCTGCACTGATTCAATCAGGACGGCTCTTAAAGAGGCAAAGTTCTCCACCACCAAGTGGCCCACTGCTTTCCTTGCCGCACTCCCCCAGAACAAATCACAAGGCCTGTGCCACAAAAAAGAGAAACTGGAAATGTAGACGTTCTTGCTGCCACGGCTGCTCACCTGCACGCGTGGCAGGGATGTAGTGAGGGTGAGTCACGTGTATTGACTCCTCCCCCTAGGTGCCCGTGGCAGAAGCTGGAACCAGATGGAACCAGATGCGGGCGGCCTGGCTCCACAGCCTAACGCTGCACTCCGTCATGTCTCAGCTCAACGCAGGCTGATATCGACCGGCACTACCGCCGCCACCCCAAAATTGGAATGGAAAATTTTTTTTCCATATTTTTTTTCCACTCAAATTTTGCTAGCCCACTATTTACTATAAAATAATGCAAAATCTCTTTCTGCATCATTCTCGCAAATTCTTAATAAGTACAATGTAAACTTTGCTATCTCTTCAACATGCCGCATAGTCTAATTACCTCGGCTGTATTGAATTAAATGGTTTTCATTTAGCTTTTACCAATAAGAACCAAAGAATCATTTGAATGACTGGGCGGCACACAGCACTGTATATTTTAACTTTATATTATATATAACTTATAGTTCTTCAAAGGCAAATGGCTACAGAGTATCATCTTTCCAGCTGACATTCTGAAAATCCCATCTCTTCCCCAAGAGCTGCACGCGCTAGACAGCCCGTGGGCTCTCGCGAGCAACACACTGTGTGACTGCCACGACTTCACACCCAAGGGGCCCGTGAGTCCCCCCCAAAAGAGACGGGTCTGGCGCCACGACAGTCTCGAGGTCCTGGGTGCCAAAGACTCTGTGTAGGCAGAGTGGAGCCTAACCAAAGCCACCTGAAATGCCTGCAAACAATAACTGGTCCCAGTCTACTGAAATAGAGTCAACCGGGTTAAGAAATGTAAGCAGTTAGAACCTAAGCCCCCAGAAACCATGAAGTGCTCTGTTAGAGACAATGAAAACACTGATTATAATTTAAACGAAGCTTACTGGTAAGACTGATAACCATTAATTTTGTCATGTGAACTTCTACAGTTTGTTTCATTGAAAAAAAAAGAAATTTTAGTCCAATTGCCACAAATACGTAACACAGCGTGAGGCTCTGTAAGTTATATCCCATTTCTTTTAAAATATAACACCTTTCAATAGGAATGTTCACTGTATGTAAACATCAATCTGTATATAGAATTGGCATATGTCAAAGCAACGTGTCTTATGGTTTCAGAATAAACCTAGACCCCATCACAAGGTGTGAGTTCCTCCAAGCCAGTGTGGAGGGGGTGCTACCATACATGTGTATTTACCTCTATCTCAAGGCACACTTATCCTAAATATTTAAAAAATTTTAAAGGTACTTTAAAAGAAATCCAACTAAGTATCTTACCTGTTGAATTATTTTTTCTTTCTGAATTCTGTGCGACTGTGGCTGGGTTATTAAACATATCAATCAAAGGGCTGGTTAACGCTCTGGCTGAAGGAGCCGAGGGGATCTTTGGTGAATATTTAGAAAGGGTGTCATAATCTCGCCCAACCTGTGAAACATTCGTTATTAGTTTAACATTAGTGTAACACAGCAATGGCATTAGACAGATCCCCGGACTGTTTTGCATTACATGCTTTAAATTCCATTTTCCCCCCAAATTTTTTGTAGGGCAATGCCCCTTTTTGAATTATTTCAAGAACACCATGTCCTTTTTTCCATTTTTGTCTTTTTTTTTTTTTTAAAGCAGTTACTCCCCATTTTCCCCACCCCTTGGAAAGCACTCATCTCCTTCCTGTCTATATGGATTTTTAGGCTCCCTTTTAAGTGCTGCTTGGCTAAAGTCATCTACATTTAAAATTATTTTTCCACAGAATTTTGAGTGCATTACTCCATTACTTTCTAACATCTTGTTTTCCAGTATCAGTGGGATTCTCTTTTCTTTGTGAGTAATTTATTTTTGCCCTCCCTGAAAGTTTTCAGAATCCTCTCTTTATCGCTAGCATTCTGCCATCTGTTGAGGTTCTGGTCTTTTCCATTCAGCCAGGATCACCCTGACTGCTGTGTTAAAGGCCAGGCTACCGCGGTCACCTCTGCCGGACCTCGGTTAGAGCAGGGTGGGGGTAGAAGTGGTGGGAAACAACAGTGTGTACCCACGGGCTAGCCATGGCCTAAGAGAGGGAGAGGGTCGATGTCCGGTGTCCGCGCTGCTGGAAGGATGGAGTCGCCATTTACTGGATGGGAAAGACTGAGGAGAAGCGGGGTTAGAGTGAGACAGCCTCAGGTATGTGGTTTTGGACACGCTGAGCGGGAAGATCCCCACTAGACATGCGGGCAGTGAGGCCCCAGGCGGCAGCTGGATGTACCTCCCACGTTTCAACCCAGCTAACATTGATAACCTCTTTGATTTTTTTTTTTTTTTTAAATCCTGTCTTTGCACTGTATTTTGGGAGAGTTCTTTGGCTTAATTTCCCAAGCTGATTCATTCTGCTAAGGAGTCCAGCTCTTGTTTTGGGGTGTTTTTGGAGGGGACGAGGGGGAAATGAAAAACTTTAATTTTAGAAAAATTTGGAACAGGTACAAAAGTAGAGAAAACAGCACAATAAATCTCCATGTACCCAACACCTAGCTTCGACAATTACCAATCCACAGACATTCTCGTTTCCTGTATGCCCCATCCATCTTCCTCCACAACTGGATTATTTTGAAGCGAATCTCAGACATACCATTTTAACTAGAAATAATAATCCTTTTAAATTTCCAAGACAGCTGACTCTTCTCTGTGGTTGTAATAGCCTTTCATCTCTTTTCTCCTCTGCCCTGTTGGCTCTGTTGCCCCCTTTACTCGTCATTCCAGTTTTCACTTTGGTGCGTCTTTTTATGACACTGGTTTCCCCCACTTGTTCAGTGACCGCTGGTTGTCTGTCCATCTTTGTACTGGGTGGCAGTCCCCATTCTTTTTACTGTACACGACAGTCTGTGTTTTCCCTGTGCTCCTGATCGCATGCGATGTGGGGAAGAGGCAAGACACACCCCCAGGAGTGGGCCCCACCCTTCGGTCCACACATGCTGTTTCAGTTCACAGACGAAAGCCCGGGCTGCCTGTGATTTAGCACAGGTGGGACAAGCGGAGGGACCAAGCAGCCTGGACAGTCTGAACCAGCTCCCCAGCCGACAACACTCAGGACACCCCAGTTTCTTCCCCGCTTCTTGGATCCACTGGCTCTGAACTGACGGCTCCACCCTCTGCAGGAACCTTGCCCTGCACATCTTCCCTGGGGCTGACATGTCCTTCTATTTTCATTCTCCACACGCTGACCTTGCCTTTCTCGCTCTGGAGACTCCTTTCAGTGTTTCTGGTCCATTGACAGCACCTGCTCTTTATTTTCCCATGTGGTTATGGATCTATTAGGCAGGTTGATGGCTGGTCATTAATATCTTTGCTGTCATTTCACAGGGCTTTATATAGACAGGGAGGGTGGACTGACACATGTGTTCAAACTACCTGCTGGATTTGAATCTCCTCACGTGTTTGTGAAAAAATAATAGAGCCCATATTCAAAGAACAGTGAACTACGATGCTTGAATTCATTACCTGGAATACTGGGGTGATTATTTTTTTCCTCAGGTGCCTTATGTAGTGATGAATGGCACCAGAGTTTTGCTAATCTGTGTTCTAAGACACTTTACGCTTCCTTCAATGGGAATAAACTTATAAAGTTGGAATCATTACAATTAAAAACAGAATCAGTAAAAAAAATCTCCAAAACAAAGATTACAGTGCTAACACAGTGTGAAACATTTTCACATCTAGTTTCAAATCTGAAGGTAAGGGGATAAAAGGAAAGGCAGGCCCTAGAAGTAGTACAGGAGAACCTGTGATTTCCACTAACAAAGAAGGCCTTGGTCTGTCGTGCAAATATGGCTGAAATCTTATTTAGCAAACACACAACCAAAATCTTGAGGAGACAACCAGCTCTTACCATGCTTCTTCTCTCGATCATGGGTGAAGGTAGAGGCGTTCCAGACATTGGGGTGGAGATTGGGGTCTTAATTTCTTCGATCATATTCATGATTTTCTCTGGTACTTTGGTGGCATCACCACATGTTTCTTGCCACTTAGGCAGTTTGGAATTGATCAATTCTGCAGACTATAAATTCAAAAGAAACAAAACCAAAGAGAAACGTGTACTGTTGGAAGGACTGACACAAATTACAACTACTACTAATGTATTCCTGGCTTACCACTGGAAGTGTGGGAACTATGAGTTCAATTCAGTGAGGAGCTTAAGCACCTATGGGGATCTGCTGTGTCTTATTTGCTGAGGATGTAGGCTCCTGTTCTGAAGGAATTTACATCTCCCTCAGGGTGAATACAGAGTTCAAGACTAATACAAGGATTGTACATGATTCAGAAGAAGTTCAAAAACTAAAAGGGAAGGCGGATCAATCCGTCTTAATCCCCATGTTTCCCTGCGGTCCCAGAACTGCCAATCCCCACTGTCTTCCTCCCACAAGAAGCACCTCTGACCGAGCGACAGGACCAAGAGTGGACTCTGTTTGTGTGTGTACGTTCGCGTGCACTAAACACTGTCCTAAGTACTTCATCCTTGTTAATTCACTGCATCTGCCCCACAATCCTAAAGTAGGTACCATTCTCATCCCCATTTCACAGATGAGGAAACTGAGAACTTTGAGAGGCTGAGTAACTGGTTAACACAGCCTTCCGTGGTAGATCCAGGACCCTGAGGTTTCAACTACTGGGACCTCAGGGAAACCGGACTGGCGTGTTAGAGGAGTGAATCAGACCTGCCCTGAGAAGTTCCTCTACGGGGACAGAGGGACTAGAAGCAGAGCGTGGTGGGTCTCCAGAGTCGGGGGAAGTGTTGAGGGGAAGCCCCGCCCACAGGCCGGCTGGGGCTCTGGGGCAGGCAGACCATGGGCTTTGCAGAAAAGCTGGATTGCAGAACAGAGAGATGCAGAAGGACAGCGACGAGACCCCTTAGCCCCAGAGGCAGAGGCATCTGTCCTGGTTCCCACAGCCTGGCTCTTCCTTCAACTGGACTCCCAGACTCCCCAGAGCCTTTCCGAGAACCCCTTTTTCCAGGGCGGCAATCTAGTTGGAAAAGGGAAGCAGGGGATCTTTTTTGAAACTATTTTCATAACAACCACACTGTTTTTCATCTAGGCTCTGTGTCCATCAGAAGTGGGCTGGGGGAGTTGGTGTAAATCCTAAGCCCCGCCCCTCACACCACCCTGTCCCCTGCGTGTGACGCAGACACACCGCGGACCAACTACTAAGCCTGCTTCATCCAGGACTGGGATCAGGGAAGGCACAAAAACGGTTTCAGAGACTTGAAGAGACTTCTGCTAGGGAAAGGAGGAGATCTGGCTTGCGTCACACTAAAAAACGTAATAGGGACTCAAGGTTAAGTGTAAGAAAGACTGTCACCAACTAGAGCTGTCTGGAAATAGGCCATGCTGCCTCACAACACAGCAAGGACCCCATTGCTGGGGGGTGGTGTCACCACAGAGAGCTTCAAGGTTGCTTCTGTGCCCCTCCGGCCCACGACCCTGCCCCAATAGGACAGTGTCACCATGGAAACATTAGTACGTATGCACTGGTGACAAAAGCGATCATCTAATGCAGCATATTTTTCTTTCCTGTAACAACCTGAGACCTTAGGTATTTAGATTTGGTAGCTGAATATTCCTTAAAGTTGCAAAAACTTTATGGAATATGTAACCTGTGATATATGCATACATACAAGTCCAAGTTTTCTTTCCCCCTGAAAAGAGGAAGTTGCACTATATTCAAGCTCTTACAAAGCTTCTCATATCATGGAGTGCTCTCTAAATTACTTTATTATGAATAACAATGAATATTTGACTTCAGTCAATGCTAGCTCTGGATGCTTACATAAGCCCAATAGAATTCATAATTTAAAAAACAAAAAAACAGAGGAAAGGAAATTTAACACACGGTTTGTAATGATTCCTGGAAATATAACCTCACAACTGCATGCGCTGAAGGAGAGGGATAAATCCAGTCACGCAGCTGATGCGACCTTGAACAGACACACAACCTGAGGAGGAGTGAAAAAGGAGCCCCGACCAGCTGTCCTGAGGCTGTGAATGGGGTCTGTGGCCTGGGATAGAATTTCCAGCAACACCATCTACATGGACCTCCAAGGTGAGCATCTCAGGCCACCCAGGTGGGCTGGACCTGGGGCCTGCTGGGACTCACCCCGTGGTTCTGGGGAAGACACTGATGTTGAAGATGCATCAGAAAGAGTCTAAGAAAAGCTGACTCATGGGTGAGAAAAGGAAAAAAGTGCCATTTCTCAGTTATTCAATAAGTATGAATGTGTTACTAAATTAAACATTATAAACAAGCATTTGACCATTTCATCTACATTTCTGAAAGTTTACACATTCAAGTTGGTCAAAAATTATTTCCTTGGGGAACTTCCCTGGTGGTCCAGTGATTAGGAATCCACCTTCCAATGCAGGGGACGTGGGTTCAATCTCTGGTCAGGGAACTAAAATCCCACATACCATGGGACAACTAAACCCACGCGTTCTAGAGCCCGCGCACTGCGATGAAAGATCCCGCATGCCACAGCTAAGATATCCCGTGTGCCGCAACTAAGACTCAATGCAGCCAGATAAATAAATAAATAACTATTATAAAAAATTTATTTCCTTGTGATCTTCTCCCTGGCAAATAAGCCTTTCGCTTTATATTTGGGCACGTATGGAAGGTGAAGCATTTCAAGGGCATTTAAATATGAATAAAATTAGTCCTCACAACGCAATTTGCCACCACACCCACCTGTAAGTGATACTGATGAATGTGATTTGCGAAGCTGCAGTGTTTGTCAACTAGGAAGCAGAAGCGCCTTTTCTCTTCAAGTAGAGCTTCTTTGCAACCATCTGCAATAAATTTCTGGATTTCATTCTGGCGAGAAGTGATGGTTTCTACATACTAGGAAAATAAATAGTAATTATACAAGTATGACATGAGGAATCAAATAGCTACACAGCCTGACACTTATCTTCTCCCATCTTTATGCTTGGTTTATTTTGATAATGGAGTAAGTGCTAAATGCAGATAAACATTAGACAAAACGACGTACTTGTAACCTGATCTGAGCAGATGGCAAATTCTCATTGAGATCCCTGACTCATGCTTGGAGAGAAGTTGCCAAAGGCCTTACATTCCACTGGGTAATTTGCACAAAATATTACTTTGTAATCCAGGGATATGATTATGTTTTACTGGAAAATCGTGGGACCAAAAAGTTCAGAACCAGAAAGTTCAAGTTCAAATCCCAGTTCCAAGTGCCAACCATGTGACTTAACCTAGCCCTCACTTTCCCCATCTGTAAAATGGAGATAGTAATGCTTATACTGGGGAGTCCCTGACCCTCCCTGAGTTGGGAGAAAATGCCAATGCTCTTGACTAATTATTAACTTAACTCCGGGCAACTCTGCGGCCTTCAGCTCCTACCAAGTCGAAATGCTTATTTTTAACTTTCAACAGCAGAACAGTGACGGATGAAGCATAGACTGACTGAGGTGAGCACGCTTCCCCGTTAACTGTACAAACCATCAACCCCAAAATAAAGTAAAATAGTGCTGAAAAGTTCACCTCCATCTCCTTGTGTTCATATTTGAGTGCATTTCGTCCTCCTTGACTTTTCCTTCTGATCTTCTTCAATTCAGCTTGAGATTTCTCCAAAGAATCTAATTTATTCCTGTGTTCTGCTTGGTATCTTTTGAGAGTCGCCTGTAAGTTAAACGTTGCACTTATTTTTACTGCAGCACCAGGCAGTGTCAGGCGGTTACTCTTGCTGCGTTTCCACTGGGCGTGGTGGCAAAAGGCCCACGCTTCGCGCTGCCCTGCCTGGCTGCAGGTACCCCCACTTCACACCACCCCACTCCGCTCCTTCGACTTCAATGTCCTGTCCTAAAGTTCCCCGTTTATATGATGAGCCCCTGACCAGAAGGGCAGCTTCTCGGAGGAAAACAATGTCGTTTCTTTCTTTTATTCCTTTTTTCTCCAAGGTCTTTGGACACTGGGTGGCCTGTAAGTGCTTTGGTGAATAAATGAACAATATCAACTCACACACTCCTGACTGTTTTATGACTTAACGATTTCAAGAAACAGAATGAACAAGAGCCATCACTTCCGGTGATTCTGAGGGCTGTGAAACAGTGTTCTGGAGCCTCACAGACCTGGGTTAGAATTCTGGCTTCATCCCTCATTTCCTGTGTGATCTCAGCAATTACTTAATTTTTCTGAAATCCATGCTTACCCTCTAATCTGTACAGTGGGGATATAGTAAGAGTACCTATGTTACAGAGTTTCTGTGGGGATAAAAATCAGACAATGCACGTAAAGGGCTTGGTATTACATCCTCCGGGCCACAGAGCACGTGCACGCAGGGCAGCAGGACGACTTCAGGGTGACCCCCACCGCTTACTGCCATGCGGGGCTTGTGAAGAAGGGGAGCTTCGGGCGGCCAAGGAAGCAGCTACTGTGCAGCAGAAAGGCGAGGCGGAAGGAGCAAACTGCTGGAATCGACACTGCCGTAGGGCAACAGGGGAGAGACACCACGATGGGACCGGGGCCCCAGGGAGCTCCAGACGGCGTCCTCCCACACGGCTCATGTCCACAAGTGTCGGTTTGTGAAAGCAACAGCTGCACTAACGCAGATGCAGGTGTCATCCACATATGCATGTTCCTTGAAAACAATGTTTTCCAGAAGTGTATGATTCCCTGCAGGATTTCCTGCTATGCTTTTTAGTAAAGATCCCAAGTGTTAGCACTTGGCCCACTCAGCCCAAAGGGACCTTGTCGGTGTTATGCGGCTGTGTACACACTCGACGGCCAGCTCCATCATACCTGCTGCTGCTGAGTCAGCAGTGGGGGAAGTTGTCCTCGAGCTCAGCCATCAGGCAAGTGCAGCCTTCGCGAGAGCTGGGCCCCTGGCCCCGGGCCACCTCCACCTACGGGAGGTGGAGCAGAACTAGGTACTCACGTTCATATATTTTACATCAAGCTCTGTCTTCTTCTCCAGCTCATGGATAATCTCCTTATGGAATTTTCTGAACTGTTAACACAAGGAAATGAAAAATTCAGACCAGGTTTGAGACTTGAAGTGAAATAAAATTTAAAAATAAGTATATTTGGTAAATATAAAAACAGTTCACATACATTTTCATCAAGCCTCTCGTTGAGTTTCTTGTGGATACTCGAAATCTCTATGAGAACGTGGCCTGTGGACAAAACCAGGTACGTAAGGGCAAAAAGCCACTGCGTGGTTTTTGTAAAGATATGAAGGGAAGTAAAGTGGTGGATGAAGCCCAGTCCCTGGCTGCTCCCAGAGCAGGTGGGCACCAGCCCCGTGGCACTGGGAACACCGGCTGCGTCCTGACAGCGGGGGTGGGTCAGATGGACACAGCTGACAGCAAACTTACTCCACAACATCGTTCATCAAAAGCTCGCCAACTTTGTCTTTAAACTCACGTTGTTCTCTGGCCATTTACTCATTCCCTAAGCTGAATCCTATTTATCTGGTTTAATTGTTAAATTCTCTTACAAGAGATTATTTTGGTCATTATAGTACTAACTATAGGAACAAATGACTTATTTTCATCTAATCCTGGGTAATCTGATTATCTGTCAGGCATAAAAGACAGAGGTTATTTTCTCTTCCTCACATTAGTTCTCGTATCATTCTGGAAAATCTCAACACCACAGGAAACTGCAGCAGGGACAGTGTTCTGCCTCGCGTCTCCTGGGGCTACACCGTTCTCTGAAATGCCTGCACAGAAGAGAATGTTCTGGGACAAAGGAGTGTCGCTCCAGAAAGGCAGCGAGATGGCCACTTCTAAAGGTGAACAAGAGCCCCCCCGCCAACTTCTCTACAGGAACCAAATGGGTCTGATATCCAAAAACTGGGAGCAAAAGAGTTATTTGGAACCACCACCAAATCATCCCAAACCACAAAACATGCCGAGCGGACCATCCTACGGTTCGGTGGGCAGATAAAAAGGAGTTCTTTGGGCAAACTGAAAGGCTGTGGATGAGGGAGAATGAAAAGGACGAGTATGGTAGACACGGGGGAAGAGGAAAAGATTACTGATTAGACTCTGGTTTCAGCGAGCACCTCTATGCAAATGACTTTAGTAGGCCCAGTTCTGGAAACACCTGAAGACATCTGACTCTAAGGGGGCAGCCCAGGCTCTCCCCCATCTTCTAACTCAGAAATTCTGCCCGTCCTGAACATGTCCACCTGGATGTCCCACTAGTCGCCCCGTATTCGGCAGGCCTACGAGTGAACCCCACCCCGCCCTCATTGTCTCTAATACCAGCTCTTGGCTGCCAGCCAGCCAGTCATGAGGGGTCGACACCCCGCCTACGGCCAATGACAGACTCATTCCCTCGTGCCATCACTTGGGCACCTCCAGCATGGAACCATGCCTCTTACTCATCCTGCTTCCTTGGGCAACAAATGTGCCAGCCCTCCCCTACCCAGGAGAGAAGGCACGTGGGGATGACGTGAAGTCGATGTTCACTCGATGACCTGTTCTAGGAGAGGTGGGCAGGGGTCTCCCCAGGCCCTCTGCCCCACATGTTTACACCTGCCAGTTGGACCTCTTAGGAGGCGCCCTCCTCCTTCAAGCTCTTATTTCTCATGACTCCCAGCTTGTTCTCTTCTGGATCTCCTCCCTCACAGGTGCCAGGGATCTTTCCAAATCTACATGTAAAATGTCACTCCCTCCCATGGGGTCCCAGATAAAACAACTCCTCGGCCTGAAGCCCACCATGAGCAGTGTTGCTTAAAATAACCATCGTGGGTGGTGGGGACAGAGAATCTCCTGGAAGGATATAACCATGTTAATAGGTTATAGGTACATGTAAGTCCCTAAGCACCATGTGATTCTAGGAACATCTGCTGGATAAGCATGAGAGCGAGGGAAGACACGTCCCCAGCACTGATGGTCCACGTGCCAGGGTATCAAGGTACCCACTCTACACCCTCAGTGACACTGACTCCATTTATCCCATAATTCAGTTCTCCTAAAGCTCAACATGAAACAAATAAACCAGAGTTCTTCACAAAGGAAGCCTTTATATGACCAAGAATATAATTACATTAATATGTCATTTCATATATTGAAATAATCTGAGTTACCTTCACATCTATTTTAAACCCATAACTCCGAGTTGGAGATGAAAAATAAACAACAACAACAAAAACCACTTCAATTAATTGCAAATCAAGCACTCTATCCTGGGCAAATCAGATCTACTTAAAAAAGAAAAAGGTCTAAAAATAATTTTGCTTAAATCATTCAGAGTGATTCAGGCTAGTAGCAAAGTGTTCACATTTTTTTTTTCATGTTGTCATGAACTTAATTTTTACAACCTTATATAACATGGACCTCTGAGAAGCGTGTCAAAAGTATGTGCTTGTGCAGTGCCCTCGGGAACGCCAGCGCTGCTAAAGCCGGCGCTCTGGCCTGAGGGCCCCGGCCACCCGAGCCCCCTCCTCACTCTCCCCCTCCCGTCCACAGTCTCTCCCCGCCCCGCAGGCGCCCAGTGAAAAGGCCCAGTGAAACAGCCCATTCACTCTGTGGGCAGAGACGGAACACCTGACCTTCCCCCCTGTTATTCCTGTCCCTCACAGTTCGTGGAATTTAAATGCCAACCTCATAGCAGTAGCCACTGAGTCCTCAGTCATAGAAAGGATTAAAAAACATCTTTACTGTGATTTTGCAAGCTGCCAAAAGAGTATCTTGAAACAGAAAATGAAAACAGCCTTTATGTTCAATCTACAGAAGTTTATTCTTAACATAGCAAGTGTTACTTTATGTCTGAAATGTGGTATCGCACGTTTTACTCTTAGCCCTGTAACCTACTTTTTCATAAATTACATTTGGGAAGAAAAAAAATTTTTGAAACAAGAGGGTGCAGTCGAGAAAACGGCCCAGATTCTAATGGAGCAGAACTAAGTAAACGTCTAAACAGGAATCAGAGTGTTGATCCCAGAAATTACAGCACCGTATGTACTGGATCAACCATTTCCTTTTTTCCCTTTTAGGTTCTGAGTCAATATTTTGGGAAGAAACTCATAGTAAGTACAGTAATGTAATTCGGTCTGAATAAATTATATTCTTAAATAACAATATTAAGGGAATTTAAAAATATACAAATTTTTTAAAATCATGAACTTGATACAACTAAAAGTCAATGTCTACCATCAATTTTTCTCTAAAATTCATACAAATAATAGCTCCTCATGGTATCACTCTAATTTTAGGAACTATGAATATGTCCAACATTTTGGACAATACTGTATGAAGATACACATCTAGCCAATAGGCAGTATGGACTTCAAAAGTTAAACAAAAACTAAAAAATATTACTAGTATGAACACAAAGAAAGTTTTCATCTGAAATATAGGTTAGTCATTGGACTATTAATTTATTTTCAACTAGATAATTCTTCATCAATTCACAGTATAAATTTAGAGGAACCAGATGGACACTACTAACAGACGTGAGTAGCACAGAACATGTAGGCATAAATATTCTTTTTCATTTATATTTGATTGTGGATAATCAGAACATTTATTATTTCCAGATAGCACAGAGCAGTGACAGGCGCACACTACTTCCTCCGTGTGACTTTGAGTGGAATCAGACAATAAAATGACAAGATGGAAGCCAACCCACTACTGGCCTAAAGTTACACTGTATGGATGAAAGGAAAACTGATAGAAAAAATGTCACTGGAAAAAGGATATACTTTTTCTGAGAGTTTTTCAAATACCCAGTGTGATGCAGAGAAAATATAATGAAAGTAAAAGCAAATTACACATAGATGGGATACGTTAAAAAACACAAGTATGTACTCAGGGTCACCAGCACTGTTAGCAGAGTCGGAGTAGTACCCACCAACATGTGACCCAGCTTGGAAGGCTTTGCCGGCATCTAAGAATAGCTCCCAATGGCTGTTCCCAAGTCCCTGGATGCAGGTGGAGGTGCTCTTCTCTCATCAGTATTGAAATTGTGCAAATAAACAATGTGCACATAGGCACAATGCCAAGTCAGTGATAGGGTGAGCATTTCATCCAACGTTCCTCCAAAGTCTAGCTTTTGACTTACCCAATCATAGTTCTACAGTTCTAATTAACACCTTGCATGGAGACTATAATTATTCTACCATTGATCATGATTTATCCCATCTGATGAAAACAAGTGAGACAAACTGAAGTTATACAACAGAATTATATAGTGTTCCAAAGTTCTTTCATTGTCAGAAATGAAAGTAAAGTGCCAAGTAACAACTGACTTTGATAAGAAAAGATGCATGGTGAAATCTCCAGGGTAGCCACTAAAAGAATAAAGTTCATATAACTATCAAGCTAACAGAGAGGAGAAAAAATAGTCAAAAAGAGGACTAGAGAAGAAATTAACATAGGACAGAGAGTAGAAAGCAAAAGTAATTACACTGGAGGTAAATGGAGTATATAGTTTAATTAAAAGACAAAGATTGTTAGGATTAAAAAAAACAACACCCGGGGCTTCCCTGGTGGCCCAGTGGTTTAGAGTCCACCTGCCGATGCAGGGGACACGGGTTCGTGCCCCAGTCCGGGAAGATCCCACATGCCGCGGAGCGGCTGGGCCTGTGAGCCATGGCCGCTGAGCCTGCGCATCTGGAGCCTGTGCTCCGCAACGGGAGAGGCCACGACAGTGCGAGGCCTGCGTACCGCAAAAAAAAAAAAAAAAACCAACACCCCACTATATTCTGCTTACAAGAAACACACTTAAATACAGAAAGGTTGAGAGTAAAAGGATGGAATCAGATACATGGCAAACACTAACCAAAAGAAAGCTGATGCCGGTACATTAAGACCAAACAAAGAAGACAAAATAGTCAAAGAAGGCAAGAAGCATTATTAGAGATAAAGCAGTCATTTCATAATGGCAAAAGGTTCAATTCATCCGGAAGATAGAAAAATTTTCAATTTGTGTGCATCTCAATGTAGTCTCAATGTTTCTAAACCAAAATTATAAAAAAGAAACAGATAAATCAATAGCCATCATAGGAGATTGTAATATATCTCTCTTAGTAAACTGATAGAACAAGCAGACAAAAAAATCAGTACAGATATAGATGACTGAATAATGCAATAAAGAAACTTGATCTAGTGAACATATTAATACTATATAATACATATAAAGAATACATTATCTAAAGCAGAAACTAACACACCATTGTAAAGCAATTATACTCCAATAAAGATGTAAAAAAAAAAAAAGAATACATTACCTATATACACCCTACATGTAAAGCTTATCCAATAACTTCATTTTAAAGCAAACACAAAATACTAAAAAGGGGGCTTCCCTGGTGGCGCAGTGGTTGAAAGTCCGCCTGCCGATGCAGGGGACACGGGTTCGTGCCCCGGTCCGGGAAGATCCCACATGCCGCAGAGCGGCTGGGCCTGTGAGCCATGGCCGCTGAGCCTGCGCGTCTGGAGCCTGTGCTCCGCAATGGGAGAGGCCACAACAGTGAAAGGCCCGTGTACCAAAAAAAAAAAAAAAAAAAAATACTAAAAAGGAACCACAAGAAAGCCTCCTGGTATTTCAGAAAAACTGAAATTATACTTAGAATGTTCTTTAAATGCACCACAATTAAGCTAGAAATCATTAACAAAATGGTAACTAGAAAATGTCCATATATTGGAAATGAAACAGACTTCTAAATAACCTGTAAGTCAAAGAAGAGAGCACAATGGAAGTTAAAGTGATTTTGAAATGAAATGATAAAAGAAAATACAGCATATAATACATGTAAGATGCAACTAAAGCTGTGGTTACAGGTAATTTTATAGCCTCAAAATGCATATATTAGAAAAAAATGAGTGAAAAATCAATGCTCTAAGCACCCATTTCAAGAATTTAATGAAATAATACCCAATAATAAAAAGAAATGAACTAGACATAAAAATATGGATGAATTTCAAACACATTATGCTCAATGAAAGCTACATACTGTATGATTCCATTTATAAAACATTCCAGAAAAGGCAAAACTGACAGTTATCTGATAAACAAATCTGCTTACCCTATTACCCAACAATTCTACTCCTAGATATTTTTCCCAGATGAGTGCATTTGTTCACCAAGACATGTACAAGAATGTTCACAGCAGTTTTATTCATCATATCTCCAAGCTAAAAACAACTCAAATGTCCATCAACATAAGAATGGATAAATCGTGGAATACTCACTCATACAATGGAGGAGCAGGGAGACCTCAAACTGTATGTAAATTCCCCTCAAATCCTTGACTAACACTTAAATTGCACATGCTCAGGGTGAGACTAGGAAATGCAGCAAAAGCAACAGTTGGAAGGTTGGAAAGCTTAGCGGATGTTCTCAGGATACACAGTGTTGGGAATATAGAGTTTGAAATTCAAGGTCTGGTAAACACCACAGGCTTCCCACTGAAACTGAGAAGTGCTATACCTTAGGAATGAGGACTGAGTCACAGGACTACGGGCAAAACCAAAATAGATCCACCAGAAAAAAGTCCAAAATTAAGCCTCCACAAAGTCAGGTGATTCATCAGTAATTTAACTGTCTGCTAGAATAAAACTCCACACTCTTAAGAGGAGGGTAACAGAATCCAAAGTCTCTACAATATTTTACCACAATATACAGAATAGGAAAAAAAAAAAAAAAAAATCAGTAGACAGGGTGAATGGTAAAACTACAAACAAACTGAACTCTTTTTCCCAAGAGTTAGTATGGTCATTTTTTGGTATTTAAAATATATTTCATAACTCTAATAATAGTTAAGTTTATTTATAACATAACAAATATATTAACATATAAATTTATAATATAAAATTATAAATTTATAAAATTTCTAATAATTCCAAAGCTATTTTAGATGTATTATAGGATTGAGAAAGTGTGTAAATATGTTGATGTTACCGGGAGCCAGGGTTCTCAAACATTTCCAAAATACGTAAGTGTAAGTGCATTTGCTCATTTATTTGTGTATGAATATATGTGTGTATACATATATACACATGTCTATTTTTGTGTATGTACACAATATAAGCTATACACATGTATATATTTCCTAGCTCTGTTGGCTGAAAGGACCCAGATGACATCTCAATAGCAATGAGCACACCTAGTACCCAAATCTTGGTTTCTAAAATCACTCCCCACTAAGGGGAAGCAACACTCCTCAGAAAAATGGCTGTGGATTCTGCAGCTGAGGCGTAAAAGGACAAGATGAGCCCAGAACACACTGTTACGCAAAAGAGTAAGGAAGTGCACAGGAATGAATGAATGAATGAATGAATGAGTAAAAGAGTCAGCTCAGAAGAGCTCCTACAGGCCAAACATGGGACAGTTTGAGCACCAAAATAAGGACAGTAATATATTATAAATCATTGAAAAATTCATAGAATCCATGAGACCATAGCAATAATAAATAGATAAATTTAAAAAGAAAGAAATGAGGGAGAAGGGAGGGCTCCTGCTAAAAATGGAATGCCAAGTGCCAACTGGTCAGTATGAAGGGAATGTTAGAGCTGGAAAATCATCACAGTAGAGTTTGCAACCATCACAGTAAAGACTGGTTCGGGCAAAAATCATTAATAGGTGTTAAATTTAGGATACAAATGTTGGTGAGGAATAAGATATTTACATAGTCTGAAAGTAGCAACAGAAAAAAAAAGCAACTGTACATTGGAGAAATCAGACAACACCTTCACTGGACAGTCAAAAATAATGCCACAAATGAGAGGCAGGTAACACTGTGTGTCGAAATTGATACTCTGAGCACAAATTGCCTTAGATAGCATTAATATAACCTGAATCTAATCATGAAGACCTGGCATTTGAGAGTTATTATCTTGCGTTCCTGACTATTCATCCCCTTTTAGGGTTTCTGATACATGGCTATCTCATGCTAGTTCTTTATTGCCAACATTAAATTTATTTGCTTATTGTTGGAGAAGAATAAAATGATTTCATCCTTCTCTGATGGTACATCCAGTACTAGCTGATAAAGGTAAGGAAGAGATGAAGAGGTCTGTTGACAGGGGAAATAACATCAATGTTCTACTTATTTAATAGTAAGACCTCTGAAAACCTCAATTTTAGAAAATAGTAGAAATGGCCAAAGATCTGAAAGTGACAAGTCCTCTGAGCCAAACAAAAGCTGTAACCACAAACCTAAACACCACCCCTGCCCCCGACCCCACCAGAGTGGAGTCCCTTTTAGATACAGAACGAACAGAACTTACTTTTATATAAAAGTCTACAAGAGATTGCCTAAAGGATGTTGGTTTTTCATAATAAGAGGCCAGCAGCTACTGCTGATCTCTTAGTGATAGAGCACAAGATCTATAGGAAGAAGAGCTCATGAAGAAGATGATAGGCTGGTAAAGGAGTCTGGAAAGGGCCGGGGTACTGTGAAAGCTAAAAGATTGAAGCATCTTCAGAAAGTGGGGTCCTCTGGGCTGTCATCACCCACAGAGAACTCAAGGGACACGAAGACTGGGCAAAGGTCAGAGTCTGCCAGAAGTTACAATGGTGCCAGACAAGCCTCTTAGCTGTGCACACCTGGGAAGTTACTTAACCTCTCTCCAGGTAATCTCACCTGTATGGTGATAACTAGAATACTTACTTCAGAGGCTTGGGGGAGTGTGATACTTTCTTGTGAGTTGAAGAGAAATACTGGCTGATAAGGTGTGTGCGTCCAGACAGAAGTAGCAAATTAGTTCAATAATGCATGATATATGCCAACAGCATGGGGCCCACACTCCTCAACACGCCATTTTCTGGGTGAGTACTTGTTTTCTAGAAATAAAATCCACATACTAGGTTGCCAACTTGTAACTAGTCACCGTGTTTCATTATTTTTTGTTCCTTATACATATACATCTATATATTCTTTAGTATGCTTTATTGTACTATGTTTAAAATGCTTCGGAATAACTCTTAAAACTTACAGAATGAGAGAAACAGACACTGACCTCTCCTAAACTCATCTCCTCCCTCCCCACCCCCGATTCCCAGGGTCCCCAAAGGAAAAACTGTTACTCTCCTATTATCAAACAGAACACAGTTAGAGAATACACTCTGCTTTCCTCCACCTCACAGCCTTTACAGTACTGTAGTTAAACAGTATCTATCAGGATTGATCCATGATGAGAAGAGATACATCTGACCACTGCGGGTTAGAACAAATTGCAAGGGCACTTCTGGTTTTGCTCCGACGTGTAAAAAGCCCGGAAGTCGTCACTCCCTTACTTACAACAAGAAACAAGCTAAACAAACTGAAAAACAACTCTTAGATTCATCAGAGAATTAAGTTCACAGGCGGATGTGGAAAATCAGAGTTTACCAGGAGCAGAGACCGATGCTGGAGCCATGGCTGCCAGGAACCCAAACGGTAACTGAGGATTTGCCGGAGGCTCAGTGTGGACCAGCTTGAGAGTTAAAAACAACAGGCAGCTCATGAGTTTTATCTGTAGGAGGCATCCTTGCCACCAGGTTTTTACTGTTAGGAACGGAGAAAACTCCTCTGGGGCTTCTGGCAGGGGGAGGGAGAAAATGACCGTTTTGAAAAATCTGCCCAGAGTTGTTCTGTTCTTGTTCTGTTCTGTGTAAGGAAGGCTAGCCCTCCAGGGAAACACTTTTCCTCAGCTTTATCTGATCTGGGGAAGGACAACTAGGTACCTGCAGCCCCTCTAGCCTTCCTGTCTCAATTAAGGGGAGGGGAAAAAAGGCTAAGAAACTCTTCCGAAGGTCACATCCCAGATACTGTGGCCCACTGTAAAAACCAAAAATACCCAACAAAACAAAACAAAACAATGGAGATTTAAACGTGAGATTATAGAATGGTCCCCCTCTCCAATATTTTACCACCACATCACCCATCAACAGGACTTCGGGATAATAACAGTGGATTACAACTGACACTCCATTTAGAAGGATTTTCAAAAGAAACCCAAAGACAACAGGGGAGACAAAGACAATGGAGAAAGCATAGTCCTTTCAACAAAGGATGCTAAACAACTAGACACCCACTTGCAATGAATCTAGACACTGACCTTATACTTTTCACAAAAAGCAACTCAAAATGGAGCATACACCTAAATGTAAAATGCAAAACTATAAAACTTTTAGAAGATAACACCAGAGAAAATACACATGACTTTGGTTTAGCAATGAGTTTTTAGATATAATGCCAAAAGCATGATCCATGAAATAAAAAAACTGGTTAAGTTGGACTTCGTTAAAATTACAAACTTATGCTCTACAAAAAACACTTAATAGAATGAAAAGAAAAGCCATAGATTGGGAGAAAATATTTGCAACACACATATCTGATAAAGGAAGGACTTGTATCCAAAATACATGTAAAAAATATATAAAGACTGCTTAAAGCTCAACCATAAGAAAACAAACTCAGTTAAAATGTAAGATATACAGATGGCCAATAAGCATATGAAAAGATGATCCATATCATATGATTAGGAAACTGCAAATTAAAACAAGAAGATACCACCATACACCTATCAGAATGGCTATAATCCAGAAATCTGACAACACCAAATGCTGAAGTGGAGCAAGAGGAATGGGTGGGAATGCAAAATGGTACAGTCACTTCTCAAGATAGTCTGGCAATTTCTTACAAAGGTAAACAGTCTTATTTGATCCAGCAATTGTGCTCCTAGGTGTTTACCCAAATGACTAGAAATATTATACCTACGGAAAAACCTGTACAGTATATGAATGCCTATAGCAGCTTTATTTATATTGCCAAACCCTGGAAACAACCCAGATGAGTGGATAAACAAACTGTGGTACATCTGTACAACTGAGTATTATTCAGGGATTAAAAAGAAACCAGCTATTAAACCATAAAAAGACATGAAGGGAGTTTAAATGTATGTCATTTAGTGAAAGAAGTCAGTCTGAAAAGGCTGCATAGTACACAATTCCAACTAAATGACATTCTGGAGAAGGCAAAACTACAAAAACAGTAAAAAGATCGGTGATTGCCAAGGACTGGTGGGGGGTGGCTGTTTATACATTTGTCAACCTCATAGAACCCCAATATAACCTATGATCTTTAGTTAATAGTAATGTACCAATACTGGTTCATCATTTGTAACAAATGCACCACACCAATGCAAGATGTTAAAAACAGGGGAAATAGTGAGTGGGGGAGAGAGTGTGTGTGAGAACTGTGTGAGATCTATTCAATTTTGTATAAACCTAAAACTGCTCTAAAAACTAAAGTCTATTAATTAAAAATAAATTCACAGCAGTCATCTGGAACCTGCAGTGATTAGGAACCAGCACCCTGCTTGGAGGAACACACACGTAGTGTCTGAATGTTTCTGGCAGTTACACACGGAAGAGAACTTGATCTTCTGATTCCGTTACCTTTGTGGCCCCAAGTGCCTGCCTGGAACACACCGGCCTTAAAAGTCTGGTTGTTAATGAATATACTGAACAAACAAATGAAAGGGTGACTGCAGTGAAGCATGGAAGTTCAGTGATAGCAGGAGAAGAAAACCAGCAAAAGCTGGACCTATCAGAAAGTGGCATCTGTAGTGTTTGATTTTATTGGTATAAATATATTGATTACAGAAATGCCTACAGGAAAAGTGACTTTTGCGGAACCCAAATGCCTGGTCCCTAACGTGTGAGCACTGGGCATCCATCTGCAGCCACAGCAGAGCCGGCTGGCTCCAGGTGGGGCTGTTTCCATCCTCAGGGCTCCAGGAGCAAGTTCCTGTCATCTTTCGTTTCCTATCACCAAGATTTGGTAACACTGAGGTCCAGTCTCAGAGGCTTCTGAGTCACAAACAAGATAATTTTTTTTAAAAAAAAAACAAGAGACATATTTGTTTATAAAATTTTCATTTTGCCAAGCAAGAAGCTACAATCCCAGACTCTGTGGGTTCAGTGCTGGACACCTGGCAACCTGAGTTGTGAGGATTAAGTGCCTAACAAGTGGAATGTGCTAAGAGCAAGACACACACTAGACACTCAGTGTTTGATTCCTTCCAGCTTCCTGATAAAAAGTGGGAGAGGAAGGGAGAGACGAGGGAGAAGGGAGGAAGCTGGTATAAACTACTTGTTTTGGAAGTTTGGCAATAGAAGAAAAGTGAATTTAGAAGGTAGCTAGAAAAAGAAACATTAAAACATTTTTCCTTTTTTAAGAAACATTTTCTTTTTCTAAATAAGGTCTGCAGAAAGAAAAAATGGAAACTAATAAACCCCATATGACTGACACACTGAATTAAATTTAAGCTTATGTAAGAATGCTTTTAAAAATAAAATATTACTATTATCCTAACAACAGGACTTAAATCTCAATGGGAATTATCACTAGAAAACCTTCTGGATATTTTAAAATCAAGTCTTTTCAGTTAGGTGTAAAGCAAATGCAATCCCACAATATCAGAGATCTAGTCTTCTCAATACCTAAGGTAATACCTAGTAGAGATGTCCCCTCAGAAAATTATAACCAAGTATTATGTCAAGGAGGGTGGAGATTCAGGGCTTAGGTGATAATTCTGTCATTAGATTGATTCAGGAAGCAAACTGAATGTTTATTATCCACTTCATTTTTGATTAGCAATTAAACTAATTTAGCCTACCTGCTACACATAAGTGCTGTCAAGTTAAACAAAGTACAGGATTTGCAATGAAAATATTTCCCAAGTTGGATTTTAATGTACTACTCTTCTTTTACCTAAAAGAACAATGTGAATTTGTTCAAGTGTATCAATTATATCACACAAATAATTTATCAATTTTGCATCCATATACAGATTATAAGCAGTTGTCTTCTTTACATTGAATGTAAAATACAGCATTAGAAGTTTTCCATAAGTTATTACACCAAGTGAGGTAAATTAACATTAATTATTTATTCTCCTTTTTCATCGATTAGTAGATTAAGGTTAAAATACAACCATTTTGATGCCAACAAAAATGAAAGCAGGTGTGCATTATCAATAATGAATGAAGCTGACAACCAGTTAGTCTTAGGAACCACTAATTGACTGCAGGCATTTTCACTGAAGCTTGAAAAATGCTACATCTGAAAAAATTTTAGGTTCTTTAAAATTATTAAAACAGGACCCCCAAAAACAAAGATGAGGACAATACACAGGTAGAGGAGGCACCAAGAGACAGTTTCCATCCAGTATTACTGAGTAAAACCATCTTAAATTTTTAAGTGAAGAAATTTTCCAAAAGACTATGGTTTTTTATTGTTTTCTTTTAAGGCAACCAGTTCTAATTAGGCAAGTTTAAAAACACAAAATAAAACTGGGCTACTGCTCCCAACTTTTGGATGGAAAGACATTAATCTAAAACCATACTTCCCACGTGGATGTTGGTCAGTCCTATTATGACGTGAATTTAAGGGAGATTCCACAAAATCCAGAATCTGTTTTATTATATCTCTTACTCCAAAGGGACAACTGAGCAAACAGGATAACTTGGTGCTTTCACAGTTCAAAAGTATTCCTCACCTTCTTCTACTTCAGACGGCAAGATGACAACTGTATGATCCTCATGGACAGCTTACAGGTGTCAAGTCCTTGCCTTGTGCCAAGCACGGTGCTAGCTGCCTTACAGAAATGGCCTCATTTAGTCCTCACAGCCCAAGAAGAAGTAGCTCTATTACCTCACGGTACAGAAGGGGAAGCTGAGACTTTGAGAGGTTAGATGATTTTCCCCCAAATTACAAAAGTACTAAAGGTGGTGGGGCTGGAATTTGAACTCATGTCCGACCCTGAGCCTGTGCTCTCAACTACTTTGCATCCTCACTCAAATATGCAAAAGGAATTAGATTTTCCCTACCGGGTACCCTAGGACAGAATGATGCCCAGTATGTGTGAATTACAGGGACAGGCATGTGTACCCAACATCCACCAGAACACTTTAATTATTAGGGCTGTTTTAAAATGGAACAGGCTACCTCTGGGGGGGCAGTATCACAGAGGCACGGCCGCACTGGGTGAGGGCCGGCCTGGTTGCTTGAAGCCATTTCAGCTCAATGTTTGGTTTGTGCAGGAAGTAAAACCAAAGTAGAGGACTGAATCCCCAAGGCAGCCCATGACAATCAGCCTCCCCACACCTGTCACAGCCCAAACACACCACACACACAGGCCCTAACTCCAAGTCAAACAGAGCGGTCGATGGCCACCTTGCCTGATGCACCTAAACTTTTGAAACAAACTAAAAACATGCTTTAGGAAAGGAACTAGGGAGGCATAAAAAGATGATGATCCACTGCAAACGGCAGGGAACCCCACAGCCTGCAGTACAGCTACACTGGGGAAGAACGCTCAGAAAAGGGCTGGGCTGCCAGCCCGACTGGCACGTTACTGTGGCTGTGAGGCTTTATGTGGGGTGGGGAGGGCTGGTCCCTGCATCCCTGGTTCATCTGTATGATGGACATGTAAACAAACAGCCCCCGATACGACCTGGCAAGAATCAAATGAGAACACAGAGGTGAAGCATCTGACTCGCTGTGATGCTTATAACTGTTGGTTTCCTTGCGACTGAGGGAAGCCACAGGGCACATTGCGAGAGCGAAAGAGGGCCCGTCTTGCCCACAGGGATAAAAAGCTACTCGTTCAATGAACTCCGGACCTACGTTTCCAGCTGCTGCCTCAACATTTCCGCTTGGTCTAACAGGCATCCCAAACCTAAGACATCTACGAACAAACCCTGACCCCTCATCCACCACACCCTCTCACAGGTGGCGGCCAGTGCACAGCAAGCCCACTGCCTCTCCCTTCAATCCCAGGCCGACCCAACGTTCTAGCTCACCTGCACTGGGACAACAGCCTCCCAGCCCGTGTCCCTGCTCCCACCCTTCTACAGCCTATTCTTTGAGCAGAGCCAGGAAGAACCTTGCCACTCCGGAGTCCAAAGCCTTCAGAGGCCCCTCACCCTCACCTCAGGTCAAAAGGCAACGTTCTTACCATGACCCACAAGGCCCCACAGGGCCTGGTCCCACCCGCGCAGCCCACCTCCAGCCCTCATCCCCTCCCTCCCCCCATCCTGAACTGCACCTCAACTGACCGGCTTCCCAACTGGGACCCAAGCTCACCAAGCCTCAGGAACGCTGCACTTGCCGGCCTCCACGGAACGGTCTCCTGGGACCGCTCTCCCTCCTGACTGCATGTCCCTGACGCCCCTCCCAAACCAGCTGCGCTCACCCCTTTCCTCCATCAGTGGCCCTTCGCCTCATTACTGCCCGGCAAATTAGACCTGTTTACCACCCACTAGAACGCAAGTTCCCAAGAGCAGGGACTTGTACGTATTGATTTATCCCTAAGTGATCAGAACAATGCCTAGCAGAGATGCTCACTGAATTGAGCATACTGTTATTTAAATGAGGAAAGAAAAACTACTGTAATCCCTTGATTACTGAATATTTGCTTTTATGTGCTTTTCAGAAAACCATAGAAGGACTTTTTTCTTTAGTTAAAGGACAATTTTTCACAAGAGCAAAGAACAAACCCTGTAGTCATCCCACTACCACAATGCTCACCCTCCTCCCCAGCACTGGGACTCCACCTCCATGCCAACAGAGGAAAATTTAAAGAAGTGAAATGTAGGCAGCCATCAAAATGATGAGTAAATGGATTACTTATGAATTCAAAGAAATATGTGTGGAATGTTAAGTTAAAAAAGCAGTGCCCCCTCAACGTTCATAGCAGCACTCTTTACAATAGCCAAGACATGGAAACAACCTAAGTGTCCACTGACAGATGAATGGATAAAGAAGATGTGGTATATATCAATATATACAACGGAATATTACTCCACCATAAAAAAAAGGAATGAAACAATGCCATTTGCAGCAACACGGATGAACCTAGAGATTATCATACTAAGTGAAGTAAGTCAGACAAAGACAAATATCATACGATATCACCTATATGTAGAATCTAAAAAAATGATACAAATGAATTTATTTAAAAAACAGAAATAAGACTACAGACATAGAAAACAAATTTATGGTTACCAAAGGGGAAAGCAGGGAGAGGGATAAACTAGTAGTCTAGGATTAGCAGATACAAACTACTATATATAAAATATAGGTACTACTGTATATAGCACACCGAACTACATTCAATATCTTGTAATAAACTATAATGGAAAAGAATCTGAAAAAGAATATATATATATATATATATATATATGACTGAATCACTTTGCTGTACCCCACAAAGTCATGCAACATTATAAATCAATTATACTTTGATTAAAAAAAAAAAGCAGTGCCCAAGATAGTTTATATAGCCACGGGTTTTAATTATTTTAAAACAGACATTTTAAAATAATAAGGAAACTGCTTCTTAGGTTCATTTTTCAGTAAAAGCATTAATTTTTTAAAAGCTTGAAGTGTATTTTAATACTCATTATAAAACAAGTTCTAAACTTCCTAGAGGATTCATAAGTTGTTTTAAAATATTAATATGACGTGCAAAGTTGGGCAGGATTGAGTAGAGAATAAAAGTGAGATATTAAAACATTTAATCATATACATATGAAGAGAAAAAAGAAACCTTAGTATGTCACAAGTTTCTACTGTTATAAAAATGGAAGCTGCTATCAGCTATGGCTTTGAGTTATAAATACCCGAGACATATACACATATTAGCTTCACTGCACTCAAGAGTTACAGGAATAGACTTATTCTGGACACTAAGAGTCCAGTTTTTAGTTGTAAAGAGCATGCCATTTAATTTGCCTTTTTAGTCATCTCATAATTTTTATCTTTGAACTCATGCTCCTAAAATATTAGTCAGCTTTTAATAATGCAAAACCTTTTAGTGCTAATAATATTCTTACTTCAATTTGAAATGAGACATACAAACACAGAATCTGTAGCCTATCACTCAAAGTAATAAGGCTCCAATTCTAACCTACACTCACAATCCTCTCCATGAACCCTGAATCCCAGGCAAACTGAAATATCCCCCGTCCCCTCCACCTGCTCCCTCCACCAGAAACCAACCCCTTCCTACTCAGGATTACAGCATCCCCTGACTCAGTCTGTCTCTACCTCCTCCACCTGCATGTGGGTGTGATTGCCTCCTCCCATGAAGTCCGGTAGCCTTTGTAACTTTTACTCTTGCACTGGGTCCTGTGTTAAAGCTATGTATGTATATATTTTCATAATCTCTCTTACTAAGCTGTAGATACCCTGAAGGTGGGGACCAAGCTTACTAATGCTGTAAATGACAGTCATGGTTTCAAGAAAGCCCAGAAAAACCTGATTCATAGAGTTAGAATGCAAAGAGCCCAACACCCTTATCTGATACACTCATTTAGTCCATCAACAAACATTTCTAAGCTCATCCTAGAGCTTACTTCTCACTGAAAGTTTCACTGAGCAGGGCAGTGGTGGCACATTTGTTGTAACTGCTGCCATCTCCCCCTCTGGAACCTCCCTAGAGCAGACACTGCTAAAGGACCATCAGGGCGGGGCCAACTAAAACCCTTCACAGGGGCTGGGAAATGTGTACCACTAGCCTCTTGAATCATTACAGTGTCTATTATATTGTTTTTAGTATGAATTAATTAGGATATCCCATATATTGGGGACTTCTCAGAGTGGCATACTTATTTTTGGGGGGTTTTTGGTGGTAGAATACACATAACCTAAATTGACCAATAGTGACATTTAGGACATTCACAATGTTGTACAACCATCCACACTATCCAGTTCATTTCACTACCTGAAAAGGAAACCCTGTACCCATCAAGTAGTTATTCCCCATTCTCCCCTCTCCCCAGCCCTCGGCAATCACCAATCTGCTTTTTGCCTCTTACGAATTTGCTCTAGAACTTTTGTATGAATGGAATCTTACAATACGTGGCCTTTTAATCTGGCTTCTGTCACTTGGCATGTTTTCAAGGTTCATCCATGTTGTAGCATGTGTCAGTACTCCATTCTTTATGACTGAATAACACCCTATGGTATGGATATACTATATTTTGTTTATCAATTCATCAGCTGCTGGACATTTGGGTTGTCTCCACCTTGTGCCTGCTGGGAATAATGCTAAGATTTTGTATGAGCGTATGTTTCATTTCTCTTGAGGAGACATCGAAGGAATGGAATCGCCGGGTCATAAGGTAAACTCTGTATTTTGAGGAACTGACAGACTCTTCCAATGCAGCTGCTCCATTTTACATTCCCACCAGCAATGCACAAGGGTTCCCATTTCTCTACATCTCTGCCAACACATACTATTGTCTCTTTGATTACAGCTGCTGTGGGGTGTGAAGTGGTATCTCATGTGGTTATGATGTGCAAATCCCTAATGGCTAATGGTGTTGACCATCTTTTCATGTGCTCCTTTGTCATCCTTACTTTTTTTTTTCCTTCAATTGAGGGATAGCTGA
Source organism: Aethalodelphis obliquidens (assembly GCF_003676395.1). Taxonomy (NCBI): domain Eukaryota; kingdom Metazoa; phylum Chordata; class Mammalia; order Artiodactyla; family Delphinidae; genus Aethalodelphis; species Aethalodelphis obliquidens. The sequence goes on from NW_020837974.1 coordinate 5,183,918, forward strand.
TTTACACTGGCATCCTTACTTTTAATAATTTTAAGGCATCCAGACCAGGAAAGAGTACCTAAGGAAGTGCATTTACTTCCAAGTGGCTGAAGACCAAAAACATTCAGAACCCCACGTGCGCTAACAAGGAATCTACCACGTCCCCCCCGCCAAGGCTGTCACTCTCCTCCGCAGCATGCCCATGTGCTTAGGAACATGTGGCCGGCAGGGTCAAGGCAGGCCTCACCCGCACCACGATTCTAACTACACCTGTCTCCACCGTGTCCCTCTCCCTTTAACTTCGTTGTCCTCCCCCCTCAACCTACTGCAGGGGCCGTACCCTTTGCTGTGTCTGGTGCTTCTGACCAGAGCCACTCTTTCTTGCTGTGAAGTCCCTTCCCCTATTTGTGTGTTAGAACTTTGTGTTTTTGTTTGACTCCTGATTTCAAGCCCAGCATAGTGCCATGAATAGAGTAAGACACCCGTGGGCATTTGTGAGAGGATGCGGTGGCTCTCGTGACTGATGTGAATGACGAAAGAAGCGGTCACGAGGCGGAGCCCTCAGGCCCCTGCCTCGTGGAGACCTGGACAGTTGCTGCGGCCCCCTGACCGCTGTTCTTTGGCCACAGCTGAGAGCCTGAGAATAAGGAGTCCTAACCTCTCCCCATCCGGAGTTGACAGGACACATGATATCCTTTGAGGAGAAAAAGACCAATTTAAATAATTGTGAAAACTGGGTTTAAACAAGATAATTTTCCCTTCACACACTTTAAAATTCAAAGATTTAAGAGAACGGGCAAGTATCATAAAGTGCATTGAAAAATAGGTAATGACATTCAGACTGACATTCAGGATGTGCCCATCATGCCGTCAGGAAGCATTAAATGTTAAAATGACTCATCTTGATTTGACATCTTAGCTTTTATACCTGTAGTTTTTACTAATTATAATACATCATCTGCACATATGGTTACTTCAAAGCTGGAAGAAGGAATGCTTTTCTTATAATAACTTCTGTAGGGAGGTACAATTTACAACACAGAACATCCTCTCAGTTTTAGAAATTTATATATACTTATACCAATATGCCTAGATGATATATGGACTTATATGGTATGTGCTTATACAGATGTTATAAATTATACATTTATAAATTATAAGCCTATCTTTCTCTACAGTTAGATCTTTTTTTGCTCCCAACGAGGTGCCACCTGAAAACTGAAATGGCAAGTCATTTGCAAAGTTGGAATAAATGGTCATGTAATAAATGCTAATACAAAATACAAACTCTTGATTATATCTGATAAAAACACAAAATACAGAATCATACTCACATGATGAATCAGTTTCAGACTATATGATGGTCCACTATTTAACACAACCTTTTATCTGCTGAACGATAATGGACAGGACAATCTGACTGCCATAAAATAAATCACATCAGAAAAAGCCCATCTTTTCAACATGTAGAAAATTAAATCAGCGTAACAGGCCACACAGCTGGCAGACTACCTGAGCTCAAATTAACCAGCCGTTAACCAGCTGGGTGACTTTGGCAAGTTATTTAACTCTCTTTGAACCCCAGTTTCCTCATCTGTAAAATGAAAATAATAATAATAATAGTACCCACACTTCAGAGAGCTATCACGATGAGTACTGGAGTTAATATGCATACGTCAGGTACAATGCTAACCAAATAAAATAAATTCCCTACTAACTGTTTCCTATATTTGCGGAAAGGATTTTAATCTCTTTAAAGTGAGCCTCGGGCTTCCCTGGTGGCGCAGTGGTTGAGAGTCCGCCTGCCGATGCAGGGGACACGGGTTTGTGCCCCGGTCCGGGAAGATCCCGCATGCCGCGGAGCGGCTGGGCTCGTGAGCCATGGCTGCTGAGCCTGCGCGTCCGGAGCCTGTGCTCCGCAACAGCAGAGGCCACAACAGTGAGAGGCCTGCGTACGGCAAAAAAAAAAAAAAAAAAAAAGTGAGCCTCACCTGCAACTAAAAGATAAATGGTTTTGGTCAACAACAATTGCTTTGACTCAACTTAGCTCTCTCATTGACTCTGGCATGAATTCTTTTATTTTATCTAGACCTTAGGAATCTATTTATGATATTTCTCTGAATGAATAACATCTAAAAAATTTTTCACGTACTGTTTTCTGCTCTTTTTTTTTTTTTTTTTGCGGTACGCAGGCGTCTCTCTGTTGCGGCCTCTCCCGTTGCGGAGCATAGGCTCCGGACGCGCAGGCTCAGCAGCCACGGCTCACCGGCCCAGCCGCTCCGCGGCATGCGGGATCCTCCCGGACCGGGGCACGAACCCGTGTCCCCTGCATCGGCAGGTGGACTCTCAACCACTGCGCCACCAGGGAAGTCCCTTCTGCTCTTATTTTTAAGACCCAAGACTGTCAGGTTGGATTTTGAGTGTCAACAAGACAAAACTGTAATAAATACATATTGTTTAATTGCATGACCAATGAACACTCTATCAATAACAAAAGAAAACCTATGATCTTCTAGGTTCCCTGATGGTGAGGAGATAAAATCTTCTGTTTTGTGATCAATTTAAGAAACTGGCCCAAACAATTTAACAGATGATTCAAAATAATGTGGGCTTCCCTGGTGGTGCAGTGGTTAAGAATCCACCTGCCAATGCAGGGGACACGGGTTCAAGCCCTGGTCTGAGAAGATCCTACATGCCACGGAGCAGTTAAGCCCGTGTGCCACAATTACTGAGCCTGTGCTCTAGAGCCTGCATGCAACAACTACTGAGCCCGCGTGCTGCAACTACTGAAGCCCGCGCACCTAGAGCCCGTGCGCTGCAACAGGAGAAGCCACCACAATGAGAAGCCGACGCACCACAAGGAAGAGTAGCCCCTGCTCGATGCAACTAAAGAAAGCCTGGGCACCACAACGAAGACCCAATGCAGCCATACATACATGCATACATACATACATACATAAATAATGTAATAGCTGGCTGAATTGGAACATAATAACACAGTCTAAACTTATGTAATGCTGAGGTCCTTATACCTCACAGGAAATTTGTCAACTCCCTGAAGAAAGTCCCCTGTTATTCCTTGAGAAATAAGTGAGAACAAGCTTTATTTTTCTATGGTTTAAAGATGAAAAAACTGGTTCAAAGTTTCTTTTGAATATTTTGCCAAAATATTTTCCCCTGACCATTTCTGTTTTCCCTTTCCACCATTTCCATATTTCCTAAGTCTTAGAAAATAAACGTCATTTGATTTAGGGACAAAACTGGAAGCTTTAGACAAATTTCAGTTTCCTCTTTTAAATGAGCACTGTTCCTTGAGTTGAACTGTGTATCTGTGATAAGGATTTATGTGCACAGCTACAGGTACACACCCTGACGACCTGAGTCACATGAATTATTATTCATATGACTTACTATTTAACAAACACAGTGGATTAAAATATTTTACTTGCCAAATCCTGACTACAGAGCTCTGGTCTTTGGCTTTGCATTTGTCTGTTCGTTTGTTTCTCCCAACAGGGCAAGGCGGTGTCGCCCCAGAGCTGCTTACATGCTGTGGTTATTGGGATCATGCTGTTAATGTGTGTTAAACCCAAGCATTTAGTAACAGACTACAGGAATGATCCTGGAAAGTATAGTCTTAATTAAACCCAAGCACTTAGATCGCAGATGGTAAGGAGCTGCTTTTTCTTTGGAGAAAAGGATATCAAATCCCTCACACGATGGCTCCGTCCTGAGTGGCTTAAGCAACTGGATGACCCTAAAGGCCTTCTGCTGTCAAGTAAGGGCCTGCAAGGGGCCAGGTTGTAAACAGTTCAGGTCTCCTCTGTTGCAACCGCTTAGTTCTGCCAGTGTAGCTGCAGACAACACATGAACAAGTGGGCACGGCCGTGGCCCAATAAAATTTTAGTTTCAAATCAGTGCTGACCAGCCCCTTGGCTCTTGTTTGCTCAGTTAAGGTACAACTGATAAAAGGTGATGCTTTAACAGAGCGAATTTGAAGGCTACTTCAAAATATATGCTAATTCTTACTGTTATCTTCTAGTGGTTCAGCGCATTTAACATAAAAATGACTAAAATTTGGCAATTCTCTTGAATCATTAGAATTTTCCTATTACTTTCAATTATAGTTGAGAAAAAGCAATGACACATTTCCTCAATAGTCTCTATAATAGGAGAACAGACTCTAGTCATAAAGGACCTTTCGTTTTCAAGAGCAAACCATCAGGAATGACTCCTGGGAGAAGGATGTGTATCTAGCCTATTTATAGAAAATTAAAACCTGCCATTATTTAAGTTTTAGATAATTAGAAGAGCTTACAAATTTTAGACATTTAAAGATATTTTCCATAAAATCTGAGTCACTTTCCCTGCAAAACTGGCAGAATACCTTTGTTAGTATGGATATGACAGAAAATAAAGGAGCATTTTCATTTGCACATTCTAAATATTTTACAAGAATTTTATCAAATGGTAAGTCATATTCCATCAACTATTTTTATTTTCTAAGAATTAAACATATTTAAATGAGAGAAGCTCCACCATTCCTTGGCATTTCTACTTTTCATTTCTTGGTGACTTCCAATGGCAAAACTTTTACACCTCCATAGGTGACCCCAACATGGAAGAGAACAATGAGATGACAATAAAACCCATACAGAAATATTTCCACATGAATGAGAATCAAGAGGCACAATAAAGCATCAGCAGAATTAGACTGTCAAGAACTTCAAACTGGGACTTCCCTGGTGGTGCGTTGGTTAAGAATGCCTGCCAATGCAGGGGATACGGGTTCGAGCCCTGGACCTGGAAGATCCCACATGCCACGGAGCAACTAAGCCCACGTGCCACAACTACTGAGCCTGTGCTCTAGAGCCCGTGAGCCACAACTACTGAGCCCGCATGCCACTACTACTGCAGCCTGTGTGCCTAGAGCCCATCCTCTGCAACAAAGAGAAGCCACTGCAATGAGAAGCCCGCATACCACAACAAAGAGTAGCCCCCACTTGCCACAACTAGAGAAAGCCCACGCACAGCAATGAAGACCCAACGCAGCCAATAAAGAAAGAAAGAAAGAACTTCAAACTGCATTGATAATAAAAAGAATCAAAAGAGAAAAACAAAACTTTATTAAAAGTTGATTGGCAAACTCAATAATAAAAAGACAAATAACCCAAGTAAAAATGGGCAAAGGATCTGAATAGACATTTCTCCAAAGATGATATGCAATGACCAGTAAGAACATGAAGATACTCGACATCAACCACTAGGGAAATGTAAATCAAAACTCAAATGAGGTAGTACCTCACACTCACTAGGATGGCTATAATCAAAAAGACAGACCATAACAAGTGTTAGCAAGGACTTAAAGAAGTTGGAACCCTCATACACTGCTGGTGGGAATATAAAATGGTGCATTCACTTTGAAAAATACTCTGGCAGTTCCTCAAAGGGTTAAATTTATTGAGTTAACATATGAGCCAGCAATTCTACTCCTAAGTATATACCCAAGAGACAGAAAAACGTATGTACACACAAAATTTGTACATGAATGTTCATAGCAGCAGTATGTTTTAATAGCTAAAAGGTAGAAGCAACCTAAATATCTTATCAACTGATAAAACAGATAAACAAAATGTGGTATATCTATACAATAGGATATTATCCATCCATAAAAAGAAAGGAAGTACTGCTACATGTTACAATGTGAATGACCCTTGAAATCATTGTGCTAAGTGAAAGAAACCAGTGACAAAAGATCACATATTGTATGATTCCATTTATGTGAAAAGTCCAGCAAAACCAACTCTATAGGAGACAAAATATATTAATGGTTAAATACGACTGGAGTTGGGGGTGAATGGGAGGTGACTGCTAATGGGTATGTGATTTCTTTCTGGAGTGAGGAAAATGTTCTAAAGTTGACTGTGGTGATAATTTAAAACTTTGTGAATATACTAAAAACCACTGAACTATACGCTTTAAACGGGGCAATTGTACTACATGTTAATCAGATCTCAATAAAGCTATTAAAATGATAAAAATTCACAGATTTCAAAAGAACTAAATAGAACTTATAGTAATGAAAAAGAATGACAAATTGAAATCTCAACAGAATAAAAAAAGAAAATAAAAAAATTTAAAACGCCATTTACAATAGGACAAAAATGTCATAAGTATCTAAAAATGCATGTATAAAAATGTGCAAGACTTCTACAATGAAAATTACAAAATGGTGCTAACAGAAATTAAAGAAGTCTCAAGTAATTAAAAGGATATACCATCTTCATGGATTAGAAGATTGAGTCAGTTCTCTCTAAATTCATCTATAGATTCAATCTATAGTCAAAAATCCGATATTTTTTTTTTAGTGAGACTGACAAGCTGATTCTAAAGAACGTGTACATGCAGAAGTCCTATAATAGCTAAGACAATCTCGAATAAGGTCTACTTACTTTACTTGATATCTCCTACTAGATATCAAGATTTATCATAAAGTTACAGTAATTAAGACAGTGTGGTGTTGCTGCAAGGACTGCAGATAGAGCACACAGACAGCAAAGTGTGTAGGTGTGTTGCCTCCCTGTTTCCCAGTAACAAACCCATGTGATGTGTTACAAATATGAATAACTGAAAGAGGAAGTACAGCAAAGACATTAAAAGTGGTAACAATGACTGTAAATGGAGTTACAGAAGAAATACCTGCCTGTGGGAACGTCAACACTGCTACTGTTTGAGAAACCCTGGATGTACAGCCACAAGAATGGAGTGAAGCCCAGAATCATCAACATAATTGAGGAAAGCGGTTGTGGTGAAAAGGATGAAGGTGTTTCCGAGAAAGTGATACCAGCCCAAAAAACTTCACATTAAAGGAACTCTCAAGGCTATCTCACAACATTGAAATCACCGAGGATAAAATGCTGGAAGCTGATCCAAGCTTAAAAGGAGCATGACAATTTGCGAAAGCATATTGTATCTTAAGTTATACAAGAAGGCGACAAGAGTTGTTGAAACGACTCGAGTTTTTTACAAATAAATAAAAATGCTTTAACTATCAGTGTTTCTAATGCTTTAAAGTACTGTGTACTAAATAAATATCAGTTTTATTTTTTCCATTTCCTTACACATTTATAACTGAAAGTGAGAGAGTTTTTAATGTTTCTGGCAAACATTTTTAAAGGTCACAGGACAATCATAATTTTCCCCATTGATTATTAAGATGGCTTTGCATGGTTTTAACTTGTATGGTCATCTTTGTGGGCCTACCTGTATTTAAAATTAATGAGTTAAATGTATCATTTCAGAAATTAGAAAAAGAACAGCAGAATAATCCCAAAGATAGTACAAGGAAGAAAACAAGGGTAAGAGTAGACATTAATGAAATAGAAAATGAAGATACAATGGAAAGAACTGAAATAATTTGTTCTTGAATAATCAAGCAAAAATGTATATTCTTACAAACGTATCACCTACTTTATGGAAGAGAATAATGTCAATGAAAAAAAATTGGTACTGATTTTTGAATTCTCAAATACTTGTGAACATATGAAGCGGCAACAGAGAGGCATCTTTCTGGTCTGTGAAACTTTAGAAAACACAAGGCACATTATCTCATTTCATCTTCAAACAACCCAGAACGTGTTGCTGTCCTCTCCCTTAGTCCTGCCAACCACTCATAAGGTGACGTGTTGCCCAGGGTGGTGTAAGTTGACAGCGGCACTGTAACAACACAAGCTTTACTGAGCATCTCTCAGGTGTTGGGCAGTCTCAGGGGAAAATAAGACCTGGCCTGGCCTCCCTGTCCTGGGTCACAGGATCGTTCCCAAGCAGCACCAATGCCGCCTACCATCCTCTCGCAGAGGTCATGACCCCCACAGCCCTTGCTCTGCCTTGCTTGGCTGCAGAGCACATGGCTAAGGACACAGGACCCAATGTGGTTGCCCATGGAGGTTATCTCACCACCATGCAGAAGGCTGTGACTGCCAAGTTTACCCTATGGTCTACCAGCCTCCCCAGGGAAACGCGGGGTGAGCATCCACTCTGCAGACCTCAGAGGAAACATCTATCCACGAGGCTCCTGAGGATGAGATGAGGCAACACACGAAGGACCCGGCACACAGCACGCACTTAGTGAGACCTGAGTTTCTATGTGAAGCACAGCTGTACAAAAGTCAAGCAATACGTGTAAGAAGGCATACACATGTAAGTAAAACTTCTGTTAGTTCCATCTTCCTCAACCCTGTAACACCTGGTGTTTATGGTCAGGACCCTAGTGAAGCCACCATTTCTGAGGGGGCCAGTGAGCTCCAATCACCACACCTGCCAGCCCCTCCCCAGTCTTCGGCTGCTCTGACACCAAGGATTCCCTCTCATCTCCTTCTTGAAAAGGTCCCCGTCGTGGGCTTCCTGTTTTCTTCCTCTTCAGCAACCCGTGATTGGCTGCCTCTTTCCTTTCCCTTCGCCTCAGTGAAGTGCAGTAAGTGCAGAGGTGAAGAGCTCAGATTCTCAAGTCGGACCACCTGCTAACTGTGTGACCCAGGCACACACTTCACCTCTGGGTCTTACGTGGAAAACGGAGACAGTGGAAGCGCCTGCACCCAGATCTGTGCAGGACGGCTCTGAGGACTAAATGAGACGCTGAACTAAAGGCCCTGTCAGGCACTGGGTCCTGCGCCCGAGGAGAGCAAGCACTCAATGTTGGCTCTTAGGCACAAACTCACCGGAAGAAAAGCCTGGAAAGAAATATGGCAGTGATGAAAGAGGCTGTGAGACCGTGCAGGTACGTCAGCAGAGAGGAAGATGAGAGGAGGAAAGAAAGGAGAGAGAAGCGGAGGCAGGGAAGATGCCCCAAGAGTTTGTGATGAAAAGATACCCAAAAGCTTGAGAAGAAAAGCAAAAGGACAGAAAAACAAAAACTACCCCACATCCCTAATTCATCTTCTGTGCTTGGGAGTCCCACTTTCCAAATAGGAATAGACTGGGAAGGATGGCTGTGGTCTACTGGAGAAACAACAATCATAAATAGAGTGTGAAGTACACACACGATAGTAAAACCACACAACCCATGTGGGAGAAAAACACTATCCCAATCAGAGACACAAGCAAAACGCAGCAGCACTTTGCAGCTCACAGCACAGCTAAAGCAGTAACGCGTGTTAAGTCCTTTCCTTTCACTAAAAGGCATTGAAACAAGACCTCTGATAACCAGAGCTGGCTGACTGGTGGCACCATCGGGTGTCCTCCTAACAGCTGTGCCCTCTCCCCCTCGATGTATCCCTTGGCCAACCATGCCTGGGAACAATGCTGCTGGGTCATGGGCGTGTGATCCAAATCAGGCCAGAGAGAACAAGAGGGTGTGTGCTGGGGCTCCTGGGAAAAGGTTTCCTCCTCTGTAAAGCGTGCTCCTTCCTGCTTCTGGACATAGTGGGAAGAGGGAGGGTGTGATGCCTGAGACTAGCAATGGCAGGGCAGCCACCCTGGTACCATGAGGAGCTGGGCTTTAGGACAGAAAGAAAGAGAGAAAGAACCAAAGTCCTTAGTAATGATTAACCAAGAACCCCCTGTTCCTGGCCTTCTTATGTGGGATAATAAACATCCTTATTGTTTACACTACTGTTAGTTGGGTATTTTGTTACTCGTGGGCAAGAGCATCTTAAATGATTCACACAGTACTGGGTGAGCTGATGCCGAAAGAGGGATATCAAAATGAAAACACCCATAGCTAGAAGTCAGAAATGGTACTGCTGCAGCCCTGTGCTACTAACAGAGGCTGACCCAGAAGACAAAAAGTAAAAGGCTAATCAACACCCACACACACACACCTTTTCTTTCCTCTAAAATGAGAAGAGACTGAAATGCTTAGCTTTGCCACCCTGATTTACATTAATAATGTATTTGGCCAAGTTTTCCAAGTTGAATCCTCACTACAAATTTCTATGAATTAAGTAAATATTTTTAGCCAGAGGGTATTTTCCTCCCAAAGCAAAAATTTTAAACGGAAAATTGTATAACTATAGGATTTTTTTTTGCGGGGGTGGGGCGTGGGAAAAGAAAGGCTTTTCAGAGATAATACTCTTCAGGAATGAAAATTTTGAAATGATTCATAATCTTCACATATGTAATACCCCTTCAGTTTTTAACAAATGGAATTTGTAACATAAGTTTCATAATAAAGTATGAAGGCCAATACCAAAATGTCAGTAACTAGATCAGAAAATCTTCTTGAAAAACAAGAAAGGTACAATCAATTTTAGGTCTCTCTTTTTTCTATGAATTGTCCAGTGCTCTTCCATACAGGTATTTAAACAGATATAGGGTAGTATTTTAGTCTAAACTTTAACAACAAAATAAAAAACTAAGCAAATCAAAAGAAGTAAATGTTAGGCCTCCAAAAGCAACTCCTACTAGGATTGCACTTTATCATGGAATGGCTGCAAATGAGTAGGAAATTAACTACATGATAGAGTGAATATAAGCAAAAGGACAACTTGGAACAAAAATGGCAGCAAGTAATTTCCATTCCCTCTGAATGAAATACAAACACATGAAAGAAACTGCACCATAGCAACATATTTTCCTTATTGAAACCGAAATTTTAAGCTCGTGTTTATAACAACACGGTTGCTGTGGAAACAGCTGATTCAACATTATGAACTCACAGCTGAATCAAATAAGGTGTGGAACAGAAGTCTTATTTAAACAGTGGCAAGAATCATAAAACATTAAAAAGGCAAACTGAATGACGGTGAGTCAAAGCGCCGTATGTTTTAACATAAGGGTCATACTTTTTTTTCCCCTGATGCCTGACACAAATAGGCTGTTTCTTTTTAATTTAGTTCTATTTTTGGAACCCTATAATCACCCCAATCATCCCTCAAATGTCCTAAATTTTACTGTCTGCTTCTGTCTACATAACACAGTGTGTATTTTATTAAACTGATCCACTTTGGACAGAGTTACTATAGTTCAGACCTTGCCAGAACAACAGAATACAAGTCAGCGCTTTGAAAATTTTCTACTCGTAACTGATTCTATTCAGTATCGCAGTACTGACTTATTCATCACCCAGCATCACTTCAGGCTTAGCTTTTGCCTACAGGTTTCAAGACTATGAACTCTTCCGGTACAAAAGCTGTCAGAGAATGTTAACGAGCGCCCAGATCCACTGCAGATGCAGCAGCCCAGCCCCCAACCCCAGAACCATCATCACACCTTGAATTTGTTCCTTGGCTTTTATGGGTCAGTTAGGAGTTTTCCAAGCAATCCTGAAAACCCTCAAGACACTTAACATACGAATGGTGTGAATTATTTGAACCTTAAACATATGCGCCTTTGCCCCTCTGCTTCCCTTTCCACGTTTTAATTGGAGAGGAACACACATTTCTTTAAAACACACACTTTACCAATCCTTTCCTCTGGTTTTCTGAACCTTTCAAATTCTGACAAACATTTTAAACTCTGAAATGTTACCCTCTGTCAAGTAAAACATATTTAACAAGTTATTAAAATGATGGTTATGTGTGGGACTATTAAAAAAAAAATCCACCTTTCCCCGCTTCGGAGATGGTACAGTGAACCGGCTCTGTAAATAGAAGCCTTGGTGCTGCCGAGGGTGCGGCTGCCCTCGCCCTCCACGTGTGCACAGGGGATCGATTCATACCAGCAAAACCGGAAAAATCACAACCGAGAGCAACTGTGGAAGCAGCGACAGCCAAGAGCAGAACGTAAAGAGGCTGGACTCTCTGCAAGGTGAGTCACAGGAAACGCTCTGCCAGAGGCCGGAGGCTGCGTGCACATCCCCTTCAGTTAAAAATGTGGCTCAAGGCTCCCCCGGCTTCACGCTTCAGGGATCAGCAGGGAACTAGGGCCCAAACCTCAGAGGCAGAAGCCCAGTTCCTAGTGGCCTGCGCTTAACTAAGCCTCCACTTTGGACAGACCACGGAGGAGTCAATCACCGCAGAGGTGAACAAACCCGAGTGCTGGGCTAGCCCTCTTTTCCATTCTGGATCCGGGCCACTTTGTATGTTCTCATCAGGGCTCGCACGACAAAGGCTCCGGAACCGCGCTCAAGTTGGGTGTATATGTAACGGACGGTCAGCTCACCCAGCTCTGTCGACACAGGGGACCCGCTGGCAATCTCACCGATCTTGGCCACTCCATCGTAGTAGGCTTTTCCCGCCAGAATCATAGCTAGACAGGGAAGGTGACACACACAATCATCACTTACACATGGAAAGGAGGAAACGACACAGAGGTTTTCTTCCAAACACCCCGGAGTCCCTCGCGGCTGAGGCAAGCGTGGCTCTCAGGGGGCAGGGCTTGAGCTTGTGAGCTGTGCCAGGGGCAGAGGTCCCTCCACTGCACTCCTGCAGGCCCCCCACCCACCGGAAAGCCCTCACGGGATCCTCGCCTCCGACCAGCCCTGGGGAACCTTCAGCAGCGGCAGAGGCTGGGGGTCCGGAGAAGGTTCTGCCTGCTCCTCAGGCCAGCTCCAGAGGGGATATGTTCCTAACACAGAATTGGGGCTGGAACACATCCACTGCAGCAAGCTGGTCATTCTACAGCAATACAGGTCTGCAATACTGTTAGCTAGAGGGGCTGGTGTGGGCTTGTCTAGGCGCCTGGGCCTTCTACGGCATTTTTACTTTTTCTATTGAAAAAGATATTCTGAGACACAAGCAACTACCATACTTGTTGCCAGGAGAGAAATCTATGAAATCTGAAATACATTATCATTTCAAAAAAAAAAATGAAATTACCTGAAAAATAACTGAATGCTCTGCTTTTCTTTCTGCTCTTTTTTGGCAGAGACAGGAAAACTCTTACTGCTATACAAGCTGGATTCTAATTATCTTAAAAATCACATTTCTCCTTTCAAACTGATTCTGAAAACTACATTATAAGGTACAGAAATATGCTTCTGATTTGTTTTTCTTTTCCTTTTTTTTCCCCTTTCCTTTTTCTTTTTTGGAGGGTGCAGGGAGGTTGTAGGTGGGAGTCAGGAGCAAGACAAATCTGGGTTTGAATTCTACTGTTACTTCCAACAACATGACCTTCTTGGACAAGTTAGTTATCCTTTTTGAAACAAACGGTTTGAATCTATAAAATGCCCTAACAGTGTGAGTATTGGACAAACTAATGGAAGCTGATAATACCCACTCCTTCTGTCACTTTACACAGGCTGGGTTTCAGGAGACTGAAGGTGTACAACAAGCAAGCTTTTCAATAAGATCTAGCCTACTTAGTGTGACTTTGGAGAAAATATTTTATCTTGCTCAAAGGCCAGCTTCATACACAGACATCACTTTGCCCGGTAGCTTTGGAGACCACAGGATTTGGGAGATAAAAGAGCCCTAAGCAACCCCTCTCAGGCTCCTTTCCTCTCACTGAGAGGAAAACCTGAGGCCACACCAGTTTATAACGGGTATTGTTTTTATTTTTATTTTTTTATTTTTATTTTTTTGCAGTACGCGGACCTCTCACTGTTATGGCCTCTCCCGCTGCGGAGCACAAGCTCCGGACGCGCAGGCTCAGCGGCCACGGCTCACGGGCCCAGCCGCTCCGCGGCATGTGGGATCTTCCCGGACCGGGGCACGAACCTGCGTCCCCTGCATCGGCAGGCGGACTCCCAACCACTGCACCACCAGGGAAGCCCATGGGTATTGTTTTTAAAAGATGAATTTTAAAAGGTATTTCAAGTTTTAAAAAGGTGGGGGAGGAGGTCACAGAATGAATTAATGCCCAAGTCCCGCTGAAGATACTGCAGGCCAAAAAAAGTAGTATTTTCAAGGCAAATTAATCTATTTTTGCAAGTCTTGTAGAATTAAAAAAATTAGGAAACTTACAGCTTTTACTACATATATATACAAGTTCATGAAATCTAATGCTCTACTATACTATTGTTTCATAAGACTAAGGATAACTGTAAAGCGTAATTATAAAAAAGAGCAGTAACAAATAGCATTTATGTAAACTTTCCAAATCATTACTTAAATTAATTAATCTACCACACTACATTAAGACATAGGGTGATGATGTTATCACCCCGTTTCACGAAGTGGAGCACAGAAGAGATATTCTGGGACATGCCCAAGGTCAATGGCGAAGCAGAGGCAGTGCACACAACCCCGGCAGTTCTAAATCATGGTGCTTTTTGACTCTTTGGTCTCAGCTAGCACTGAAAAAGAGATGACTCCACCGAAAAACAAGGTTTATAGCCAGTAAACTGTCAAGTTAATATATGTAGTATTTTAGTGGGAAGATTTCAAATTGCAAGGTGCTGATAAGCTAAAAAGCAAATTAACGGGGGGGAATGGTAACACAGGGCTACACAGCACTTACATAAAATTTTTGGTTTGCATCCACACATTGAAATTTTTCCATTAACTGCCGACTTATGTTTAAAACTGTTTAACCTTCTTAGTCTAGTAAAATATCCTGCTTTTATGATAAAGCTGCATTAACTTAAAAATTATAATTTATCCAGAAAAATAAACTAATATTTTCATAATTCTGTCCCCTTTTGTGGATATATTAGAGATTTTCTACCACTTACTGTTTTAAGGAATGAAGCTTTATTAATTTTTAGTGGTTGATCAACTACTTCATCAACCTAAACTACACATTTCTACCAGAAAAACTTTCCTTAAAATATCAGTATGATTTCAATAGGTTACAGTTCTGCTCAAAAGCCTTCAATGGCCTCCCACTGGCCACAGGGTAAGCCTGTCACACTCCACAGAGTTCATCGTAGATTTTTACAGTCATGGCCTTCAATGAATCACACCTCCCGGAATTCCCAGGTGGTATAATTGTCTAGGATGCTGACAGGCTGTTTGGTCATGTGACTTGCTTTGGCCAATGGGGTACCAGCAGGCATAACTCCCACGGGGCTTGTACTCTTGGGACAGCCAGCTATGCCTGAGAGAGGAAGTGAGCTCAGCCCCAGTCCACTGCAACCGCAGAGTCCCAGGGGTACAGACAACTGCACAGCCTTTACAGGACGACTGAAAATAATGAACTATTGTTGTCTTAAGCCACCAAGCTTAGAGGCAGTTTGTTATGCGGCAATAGGTAACAGATGCTGCATCCAAATGCATTCATAGTAGGACCTTATTCCACCTTATGTTCTACTGTTCCCTCACAGCTTCTCACCCATGCTAGCGTGGACCCCTGGTATCGGCTTGGATGCTGTCTTTTCTGCCTGAAGCACTAGTAAGCAGCGTCTGCCTACTGAAACCTAATGTCTGTCAGCTGGCTCAGCTCCTACACGGCCTCTGCCTACTCCATACTCCACCGGCCTCCTCTCAAACTCCTGTGCCGCTGCTCGGCCTATGCTCTTCATCAGCTGTGCTGCTGCGCTGGGCTATAATCTAACTGTTGAATGCACATCTGGCATCCTCGACTATACTACAGATTCTTACCAACGACTTTACACATTTTATTGAAGTTTCTCAATGGCTTCAGCCAAAAACAGATGGCCTGCAGAAATCCTGGAACACATTATGAAACGCAGAATAGGCCCCAGGACGTGTTAAAGTGGTAGAGGCTGCTGGGGAGAAGCCCTGTTAGCAGGAGGCTAAGCTGTGGGCTCTTCACTGCGTCACCTTGTAAAACTCTGCCTCAGAGAGGCAGCTCGTGCTAGAAAGAAAAAAATCACTGCAGGTCAGAGTGATTTCCTTCCCGGGGATGGATAAAGCGATGACTTTGTGGTCTTGTGACTAGGTAATCATCAGGAGAGAGTCAGCTTCCAAAACAAGGCTCCAGTTCTTTGAAGGAGGGAGGGGGCACCCATAGAAGTCACTGGTACGGCTAGAGGGAGAGGGAGGGAAATCTCAGGCCTGCTGCATTTCCTGACACTGAACACGTCTGGCCAAGAGCACAGAGATCCAGAAGGAAGTCAATAAGCAGTTTACTTTTGCAGTGACTGAAACGATAGTTCGTCCGTAATCCAAAGTCCTGAGTCTTGCCAGCACCTCCCCTTTCCTGGAGCAGGCTTACTGAGGGTGTGAGGGCGCAGGTTTATTTTCAAAACATCATCAGGGAGCAGCCAAAGGTTGGGTATCGTGAAAGAGAGAAAGAAGAGGGGAAAAAAAGACACAAAGCTTGGTCTGAAGCTTTCTTCAAATCTCAAACCGCTGGAAACTAAATTTTCTACTTATGTTACGTGCTGGTCTTAGTGAACCAGGGTAGGTGGTGAAACTGGGGTCTGAATATTTTGGGGGTGACACTTGCTACATATGGAGAATTGTTCTGACCATGTTAGAATTTGGTGATTGTTAGCATCTTGAGTTTTCAAGGTGATCACTGATAAGGGACTTCCCTGACGGTCCAGTGGTTAAGACTTCACCTTCCAATGCAGGGGGTATGGGTTCGATCCCTGGTTGGGGAGCTAAGATCCCACATGCCTCGGGGCCAGAAAACCAAAACATAAAACAGATGCAATACAGTAACAAATTCAATAAAGACTTTAAAAAAATGGTCCACATCAAGGTGATCACTGATAACGTTCCCCTTTTGCGAGGGGAATGCATGTGTAGATGCACATTGGCTTCCTCAGATGAAATCTGTTCAAACCAGCAAACAACTCTGGTTCACAGAGAGACAAAAGCCAATGCCTGAGTTCATTTTAAATTAAGCACTCATTTTGAAATGAGAATCTAAGTTCAACCTTTAATTTAGATGTCTTTCCATTCAGGCTAAACATTTTATTTCTCATATTACTATCATAAGTGATACACCCAAAGACAAGAAATTCTTCTACATAAATAGAAAGGAGAATAATTCCTATGCTTCAGGATCTTAAAATTTTAAGTACACTTTTTATATATGTTATTAGTTTACAAAGAATTTGGTGTAAAAAGTAGAAAACATGTTTATGTCAATGATATAAAAGATTAAGCAGTGTCAAAAAGCAAAATCTGATATTTAAGATATGTCACTTTTGGTAGCCTATTATTCAACTTACTCATTTCAAGTATACTAATATCCTATCATTGCAAAGTTCTACAGATTAATTATAAATGGTTTCTACCAATTTAAAGATATTTTAAAAATTCAGTAGCATTTAAAAATAATTAAGTAAAATATTTAATGAATGGCTTTCATATGCATTCTATATTTATAAATTTAGAAAACAGACTTACCATTAACAGCTTTTTCGTAATTTTTTCCTAGGTTTATTAAATTTCGTAGCCCAGGATTGAACTGTTCCATAACATTCTGACAAACAAACAAAAATAAATAAATTAATAAAATAAGCGAACAGCAGACCAAGCAATCTTTAGATGGTGTCACTGCATAGCCTAGGATCCACACGTGTGCCTGATGGTACCGTCCACAAAGTCATGATTTGAAAATGGTGAAGAGCACTTCCATCCTAACTGATGGAGTAGTGAGGTGCATGTGACCCTGGCAGTTCCCTGCCTGCCCAGGAGCTGCCTAGAATTTACTGTAAATGAAGCAGGTAGCAGACATTCCATCTCTACAAAGTACACCCTGTGGGGGCCATGAGTCCAGAAGCTGATGCTCCCTTTTGGGTTTAGGTAAGTTAATGGCTGTCATGATAGTGCTAAGAAACAGGGGCGCATGATAGGAACTTAATTATATGGGCAGTGTTTTGGCTATCAGTAGAATGGGAATTTCCAAGAGATGTTGTTTTTGCTCTGCCTAATTACTGGGGAAGGGATGGGGGTGGGTGTTGCTGACGGCCCTAAGACATAGGCTAGCCTAGAACTTTCTTTCTAGGTGGTCACTGGCATTTTTTTTCCCAGCCATCAGTTCATTCATTATTCATGGAGTGTGCGGTAGGTCCTGTGCTCATGGCAGTGGAGGGGGAGACGTGGTTTCCCATTATGGACTTCATGATGCTCTATCTCTGCAGATGTCATGGTTTTCATTTTTAAAAGTGTCATTTCTATATCACTAGAAGGTCATAAACATAGAAGTGCTGTGACAAGTATAAAACAGGCAACTATTTAGAACATTGGCCTAAATTTAAAATGCTACCCTAAATCTGAAGTACAGACAAGAAATCATTCCTGTGGGTCTCTGGCTTCGTGACCCAGAACACACGGTGACAGTACATCTGTCACACCTACAAACCATAAGGTTCACAATATGAATCATTCCAGATAGACCAGCCAGATCCCTTTACCCCTCTCCCAAAATGTGTACCTTGTTTGTAGAGGACCAAGCAACAAAAAGAATAAAAAACCATACAACATCCAAAGCGGCAGATACTTGACACATTACTCTTCGGGATAAAAAGGTCCTCCATTATGAGTTAGTAGAAAAAGACTATAATAACTTTATTAGACAGTATAAAGGCTTATCGTGAAAAAGAACCCCTGCCCCAACCCTTCCCCACCCCTGGCCTTACACCCACATAACAGCTTGCTTGCAAGTGCTCTTTTGTATTTGCTGCCATAGTTTTGATGAATATTCTTGGCTTCTCAATTTTGGACAATAAGTACTGGATTTCTGCTACGGTAGACAACCCTACTTTCCCTTTCTCAGTCTCTCCTATATAATTAAATAACAGTTTCCTGGTAAATCAACAGTCAAGGTTTATTATGACTTTGTAAATACTGGTCACTACAATGCAAGGAATGTAAAAGAATTATGCTTCCTTTCTTGATATACTCTTTGTTTCTCCTGGGATTAATAATTGTCTCATTCCCACCCCTGCCTTAGATTTTTCTATGTATCTACCTTAAATGTTTCCACACGCTCCGTCGGATCTCATAGGAGCCTATCACTGTTTTTCAAATGTACAAAGCTGTCAGCTAATCTTCCATTCCATTTTTTCCCCCAGAACTTCCTCCAAGGACTCTCCGTCCTCTTACTCAGTCTGGCCTGACCGTGCCTGCCACACTGTTGCCCTTGCATGTCCCTTTCTGGTCCCCTGTGTGACAGTCTCATTAGCTGGATTCCACATCTTCCTCCTTCTTCATTTATTTTTTTTATTTTTATTTTATTTGCGGTACGCGGGCCTCTCACTGTTGTGGCCTCTCCCGTTGCGGAGCACAGGCTCTAGACTCGCAGGCTCAGCAGCCATGGCTCACGGGCCCAGCCGCTCCGCAGCACGTGGGATCCTCCCGGACCGGTGCACGAACCCGTGTCCCCTGCATCGGCAGGCGGACTCTCAACCACTGCGCCACCTGGGAAGCCCCCTCCTTCTTCATTTATTGCTATCTGCTGGAGATCATTCTCCAAGAGTGACCTAAGAAATGACGCAGGAGGTAAATTTGAGTCCCCACGTCTGAAATTATCTTTACTTTGACATTTAACTGGTATTTCGCTGGGCTGTGTATTACAGGTTGAAAGTGATTTTCCCTTAGGATTTTAAAGATATTGCTCCAGTCTTCAATATCCAGTTTTGCTATTGAGAAGTCAGCTGTCATTTGTATACGACTTTTTTTTTTTTGGTGGGGGGCAGGTGGTGGGAGGGGGCTTGTTTATCTCTGGAACCCTCCTCTTTATCCCTGTGCTCTGAAACTACCCAGTGGTCTGTCTCAGTGTGGGTACTTTTTTCATTTATTTCACTGGGCACTCAACAGACCCTACCCATAGAGAAAATTATGTCCTTCAGGTCTGAAAAGTGTTCCTGTTTTGATTCTTGCCTCTTCATTCTCTGGAACTCTGAGGAGGATTTTATATGACCTGGATTTATTCTCTAATCATCTTACCCTTTTCCTCTGATTTTCCACTTTTTGTTCTGTCTCTGACAGATATCCTCAACTGTACATTCTAACTCCTCTGATGCTTTTCAAACTTTTGATATCATATTTTTAATTTGGGCTCTTTCAGGTTTTTTTGGTTATTCATTTTTAAAAGCATCCTGTTGTTTTACGGATGCAGTATCATCTCTTATCTGAATAAACTGTAATTTGGGGGATATTTTCTGCCAGTTCCCCATACTGTCTGGTTATTTCTTCTCATTGTTTGGTATCCAACTGTCTTTTGTGTTGGAGGCTTTCCCCAAATGTCTGGTGATCCTTGACTGTCAGTTTGTATTTAGGAGTAAAGCCCTAAAATGTTGGCTGGAAGTGTGTGCGCGTGCATACAGGGTGGCTACTGACCAGTAGGCTTCATTCAGAGTGACTGGACAGCAAGTCAGCTGTAAAGAAACTGGCCAAGTGACGGTAACCAGGGGCCACTGGGTCTCTCCAGAGAAGTTTCTAATTTCCTATCACTGGGCGGGGGAAGGGGCAATCACCAGGTGGTCAGCTTTCCCAGGTCTGGAAGGGGGTTGGGAATCCCACAGGTTTCCTGTGCTGATTTTTCCTGAATTCCAGTACCTCAGCTGGTGTCTCCAAGTCAAGAGTGCCTCTGACTCAACACATCCTGAGACTGAATCTCCAGGCTGCCACGCCCAGGGAGCAGCTGTAATAGTGGTGGCTGGGGCAGGAAAGGGGACCTGGCAGTTTAACCACCTGTGTAACTCCTATTCTAGCCCTGCGTGTCCCCTCCATCTCTACCTTCTGTGGGGCCTGTTCCCCAGCCTTGGGGGTTCTCTGGGGTGAAGGGCTCAGCTCTCACTGGTACTCATCTCTGCAGTTTCTTTCAGTTCTCTTAAGGCAGTTTACCACACCTCCGTCCATTTCTAACAACCCAAATTTCTTTAGGCCTTTTGTCAACTGATATTTCCTTTTTCAGGTCTCTACACTATGGATTTACAGGCGTTTTCTTTAAGTTCCTTTGCCATCATTTTAATGTATTCTCAAAAGGAAGAGAAGAAAAAGACTTGAGGTCAATAGGCCATGCTTAACTGGAAGTCCACTCAGCTTGTTTTCCTGGAGTCAGTCAGCTGTTTGAGCCTCATTCACAACCAGCAGCCATGAAGCTCCAGAGCCAAGGCTGACCCCTCACCAGTCCCTCTGCAAGATGGTCAGCCTCAGTACCTGATCACGGGGACCTGTCGCCACAGCTGCTATTTCTATTATCTTTCCTCAAGTTCTTTGTTTTGTTTTTAAGCTTTTAATTTTGAAATAGTTTAAGAGTCACAAGAAGTTATAAAAACTGTACAAAGAGTTCCCATGTATGCTTCCTCCAATGGTAACTTATATGGCCACAGTACATCGTCAAAACCAGGAAACCAACATTGGTACAACACTATTAAACTACAGACCTTATTTGGATTTACCAGTTTTCATGTCTCTAATCTGCACGGTGTGTGCTTTGTTTCTATGACACCTTATCACACGTATAGATTTGTGTAACAGTCACCATCACCACAGTTATTATACAGAACTGTTCCATTAGCACAAAGATCTCCCTGATGCCACCCCTTTACAGCCACACCCTCCCCACCAATCCTAAGCCCTGGCAACCGCTGATCTCAGTCACAATAGTTTTGTCACTGTGAGGATGTAATATAAGTGGGTCACCGTATGTGACCTTTTAAGATTTACTTTTTCACTCAGCACAATGCCCTTAAGAACCATCCCAGTTGCTGGGCGTATCAAGTTTGTTCCCTTTCTTTGCTATCAGTGGTCCAGAGAATGAATGTATCACAGTTTATCCATTTTACTGTTGACCATTTGGGTTGTTTCCAGTTTTTGGCAATTACAAATAAACCTGATATGGACAATCATGTACAGGTTTTTGTGTGAACATGAGTGTTCATATCTCTAGAATAAACACCTGGGAGTTCAACTGCTGCGTCACATGGTAGGTGTACATTTAACTTCATAAGAAACTGTCACACTGTTTTCCAGAGTTGGCTGTACTATTTTACATTCTCATCGGCAATGTACGAGATTGCAGTAATTTTTAAAATCTAATAACTTCATTAGAAAATGGTTGCTTTCTAATAAAGAAAACTATTTTTCAAATACCTCATCTACAATCCTTAAAATAATCTTACAACACCGAGTCTAGATGGTAAGAATATAAGTTCTAATAAAAAGATAAAACTATTTTTAAAACATCATTTAAAATTCTTAAAATAATCTCACGTGGCTGAGTCTAGATGGTAATACGTATAAGGAAATCAACAGAGCAAGCTCCGTCCTCTAGCAGATAAGCAGTTACAAAGAGAAGCTAAGATCTGTGTTTTTTCTTAAGATTATTCTTTGTTCAGCGTATTCAAATAATGGGAAAGTATAATTTGATTTCTTGATATAATTCTTGAAATGTTTACATATAACTCCCATCTTAAAATTTCAAAAACAATGAAATAATGAGAACTTCCAAAGTTAATACCAAGCATAAACCACTATCCAAATGATTCAACAGGAAAAAAGTTCAACTAAGACGTGAGACTACAATCAGCTTCAGAGAAAATATAAGAATTTTTAAGCTTGTAAGTTCAACATACACTTCAATTCTTTATTTTAGGTTTAGCTACAGAAATGTTTCCCTTGGAAATTCTGGCCTCTCTGAACAGTGGAAAATCCATTTCGACACTGGCTGTTGGCCATTAATCTAGTTATTTTAGCTGAAGTACATGTTATTTTTAAACCCAGGAACAAAAAAGCAGTGCGCTGTCATATTCCACAATCCATAAAATTTTTACAGTGCATGTCCTTGTGAATTGGATGGGTCCTATATTTTGGAGGGAGGGCAGCAGCTGGGTCAAAGGTCATGCTGTGTCAAGGCCTGGCAAGACCTGAATTGTTTATAGAGCCTCAAATGTAGAGAGAATCACCAGCAGTAATGAACAAATCCATTTTAAGTTTGGCACTAGGAATAAAAGGTTTAAGATTCCAAGTACAGAAACAAAATAAATTATAAAAGGCATTATCGGGCCAAGAAGCACTATTTTGTTACCATCTATAACAAAAGCTTAGGATGTATCCCAACAGTTACTGCTTGGCAAGGAGGATAATGTGGCAAACCACTTTGAACCAGAATGAGTTTCATCTTCATTCAGGGAAGAATATGGATCATCTAGGCTAAAATAAGATGACTGGCAACATCTTGTTGTACCTGTGCTGTGTCTCATAATGAAGAGGGTTGGTCCTATCACAAGAGCTCCGCAGCACTGGAGAATCAGTGCTCAGCTATTTCCAAAACTGCTGAGGAACAGGCCACTCAGACCCTACAGGCACTTTCCACCAGATTTCTAGTTGGTCCATTTATCTCATACATTTCCTCTGCCTCCTGTACCGTTACAGATCATAATTTTAAAACGAATCATACAATCTTACGATGGTTTTTAACTTTCTCACCATTTAGATTTTTCTTTCATTACTGAAAAATTATTACCTTTACCAGTATGAAACTATAGACTATGAAGCATAAATACAATTATGACTAGCTAGCTAGTTAAACTGAGCTGATTTTAAATTCCTAAGAATTAGTTTCTCTTTCCATTTCTTTTTCCAGTTCTCTACAAGACCAAGGACAACTTATTTGATATTTCAGTGCTTAATTTTCTCAGTTGAAAAGTGTGGGTTATATTTACACTGGAATAAACTTTAAAAGTGATTTAAGAATCTCTAACACAGAGTTTTTTTATAACTTGATTCAGGTACTGTATGTCTCTGAAAATTTCGATATTTTATTCTAAATAATCTCATACAAATTAATCTAGCAATGTCACAAATGCTTAAACTAATCAAGGCACATTTTAATTTCATGTGACAAGAATACCTGTTCATAAGGGCTAACTGAGAATACTTCTAGATAGAAGTCATTTGTAAAAAATCTCACTTCCTCTTGCATGTGTTGTCGGAAGCTGCTGTTCCTAGACTAACATCATCAGTATGTAATTATGTCCCCTGCCTTTAGGGAAAGTACTGATGAGTAAATTTGGTAAAAAGGCAGATGCCTGTGGGCTAACTGATGGTCAGAAGAGCCATGTTTTTCATACCCATCTTGAATGGGGAGCAGAAGCCAAGTAAAGGAAAGTTAGACAACTAAGATGTTTTTTGTTTGAAATATTGAGGTAGAGCAAAAATACTCATATTCGAAGATATAAATACACAAAAATGCTTCCTGTCAGTCAAACGTGAACAATGTTTTGGCCCCCTAGTCTGTATGATCTATCTAGGCTACCAGCTAGCAACCTGTATTATGTATCAATTTGTATCATTTATAATTTGTAACATGCCACCCTAGTAGCAATGAACCTGAGGGGTGGGGGACTATTGCATAAAAAATACTTTGGCCTTGAGTCCTCAGGCAAATCGCATCCCTCCATGCTGAGCCTCAGTCTCCTCCTCTATATGGGAAAACCTCTAATTTCCACCTCATGAGGGGTACAAGAATTCACTGAAATAATAACTAATATTTATGGAGCAC
This sequence comes from Aethalodelphis obliquidens, assembly GCF_003676395.1. NCBI lineage: Eukaryota > Metazoa > Chordata > Mammalia > Artiodactyla > Delphinidae > Aethalodelphis > Aethalodelphis obliquidens. The sequence goes on from NW_020837974.1 coordinate 5,208,143, forward strand.
CTATTGTGTGTTCTTCAAGGCACCTGACAGTGCACTGAATCAACTGTAGTAATTAACGTTGCAAGACAGAAGATAGAAAATATTAGTCAACTCTCCAGATGGATGAGCATTCCTATTTACACAGAAGTCTCCAGGCACTACCGCTTCCTTTCTGTAACATGAAAACAAACGATCCGGGCTCTCCTGCCTCAAAGCGTCACGTCAGGATGAGAGAGACCGTGAACGCAAAAACCTCCAGAAGTCTGCAGTACAAAGGAAACTGGAGGTGTAATTATTATCTGCTTTATTCAGTTCAAAACTCTTTACTCTTTTTTTCCTTTTGAGATACATTTTGACACTCTGCAGCCTACATTTCAGGCTCTGTGCCTAGCACTTCACACGGGTTTGCTCATTAGATCCTAACAAGGCGATGGTTATCCTCCCCATTTTACAGATGAGACGTGAAGCTCTGAGATGTTAAATGTAAAAACCTCGTCGAAGGGCTTCCCTGGTGGCGCAGTGGTTGGGAGTCCGCCTGCCGATGCAGGGGACACGGGTTCGTGCCCCGGTCCGGGAGGATCCCACATGCCGCGGAGCGGCTGGGCCCATAAGCCATGGCCGCTGAGCCTGCGCGTCTGGAGCCTGTGCTCCGCAACGGGAGAGGCCACAACAGTGAGAGGCCCGCGAACCGCAAAAAAACAAAACAAAACAAAAACCTCAGCGAAGATCCCACAGGCAGTGAGAGGCAGAGTCAGGCCTGGGCACTAACCTTTGCGCGCACCACTCAGGCCTCCAGACAAGTTCCTTGAGAATTGTGCAATAAAGTGGGATGAAAACGCTTTTATGACAGAGAGCACTATTTTAGGGTGAGAAATTATGGGAGTCTCTACAATATTTTTTCTTTTTGGATGCCTGCTTGTAATCTTACTCCTGATTTTAGATGAATATAATTAATCTTCCAATAGCATCACAATATGGACCAATTCTACATGGGCAAGTATTTCTGATCTTCTCCTTTTCTTTCCCTTAAAAAAAGGAGGGAGTGGGGGAGAAAAAGAAGATTCTCCAACTACCTGCAGTCCTCCCAAGAATTCATAATGGTTAACACTGTCATATTAATTTCCTTTGCTGAAAAGAAATCAAAACGTTACAGAACGACACTGCGAAACCACAAGGTGTTTCGGCCACCCTATCCAAGTCTCATATCCCTTTTTCTTCTCCCCAGAGAACCACTAGTTAAGACTGTAAACTTTCTAACTCATATTTATACACACATATAGTCAGGATTGATAAATAATTTTGCTTTGTACATTTAATAAAATAAACAGTATCATGTAATACATTTTACATCCTTTTTTAAATTCAGTGTTATGCTTCTGAGACCTGTCTACCTTGATATGTATTAACTGGGTTTATTCCGATTTAACTTCTGTATGGTATCCCTTTGTGGGCTAATTTTATGTGTCTGCTACAGTACCTAGTCAATTGAATACTAATTTCGGTGCGGCCGGGTAGGAATTGTCGATGTGGCTAACTACCAGTAGACTTTAAGAGATTACCCTCAGAAATCTGACTGGGCTTCCTTCAGTCAGCTGAAAGGCTCTAAGAATGAAACTAGGGTTCCCTGAGGAAAAAGACCTTCTACTCGTAGACTCCAGGCTGCCGGGCTGCCCCACAATTTCACACCTTCCAGGCCGCACAGCAGCGTGAGCTGGTTTCTGGACTTCCTCTACCGAGAGACATTTAGGCGGCTTCCAGGTTTTTGCTAACACCAACTGTGTGGCAAGAAGCTGTCGATGTCTCCTTGTGCACGTGGGTGAGAATTCTCTTTGAAATACAACTGCTGGGGCATGGGGTACGTGAAGATTTTTCGGGTTTGTTACTTTCTCCGAAGTGGCTGCTGCAATCTGTGCTCCTACAACCGCTGTGCTATTTTACCACAATCACCAACACTTGGTGTCATACTTTTTTTGCCCAATGGGTGAAAAACAGTACTTTTTTTTTTTTAAGTACAGTAAACCGTTTCCCTTGTCAGCATTAAAAAAAGGACACAGGACTGGAACTATCTAAGCAGGGGAAGAGAAACAATGAAAGGTGGTTTTTATCCTCAGCTCTCAAGTCTATCATGGAATAAAGTCATTAGTGACTTTTGTCCTTTTCACCACAGGGTAAGAAGAGGCACCAAAAGCATGGATCATGCCTGCAATCAAGCCAGTCTGGGCTGTGGCCTCCCCTCCCTACCCCCATCTCTGCGCTCCAGGCCAATGGCCTCTGGGCTGTGCTCGGAACAGGCCAAACCAATTCCACCGCAGGGATCCTGCACCTGCTCTCCTTCTGCCTGGAGGCCCTTCTCCTGGATACCCGCCCACCTGGGTCTCAGAGACAGCTTCCTCCACCCTCCTCCTCCCGCCCTCTCTCCAGCTGTTTCTTGCTTCTCTTTCATCAAAAGGTTTGTCACTACCTTACAGGATATTACCTGTTTACTCTGTCTCCTTAGTAGAAACTAAGGAAATTAAGTAAATTAAGGCCAAGGACCACTGCACCTCCAGCACCAAGAACAGTACCTGGACTATCTAATGCCCAAGGTATACTCGCAGCAGCAGTTTTTGAATTCTTTTAAAATTATATGAGATGTATGTGCTCGTGGACGAATCAGCTGCATCACGTGCCTTTAGCTCATCTGAACACACAGACACAATAGCCCGGGGGGCTGATTAGCCACAGCAAGGATTGGTGGAGTGAGGTAATGCACTGCTCGCAGATTCATTAGCTCAACGTAACAGCTCCAACAGAGGCTCATAGAAGCTGCAAGATTCTGCCCTCTACCTACTAAGGCATAACAGGCTTACAAAATCTCCAAGTGCCACATCTTTCCTTGTGAACTTTGCTCCCCAACCCTATGTTTTTCCAAGTTGACATTTAAATTACTTTTTAAGTATTAGGCAATAACACAGTCCTTAAAAAAATACGTTGCTGGAAACAACCCAAATGTCCATTAACTGGTGAATAGATGAAAAAACTATAATTTTATAGTTTATAAGTTACACCTCAATAAAGCTATTAAAAAAAAAACAGCAACAACAACAATCCAGCAACAACAAAAACCCTGCTCTTCTCGACATCCCAGGCTGCTAAGGGTTCAGGTCTAAATCCGCAATGCTGAGAAATGCCACAAAGCTGTGGTTTCTAACTAGCCTGCCCACAGAAGACCCAGATGTGCTGAGATGCAGGTCATCCACTGTCCTCTGTGAACACTGGTCCAGGACCAGAGAGAACAATGCTCCTGGTCAGTAGAGCATGTATGCCCATGTAGCTGTTAGCAGCAACTTCCGCTGCTCAATCAGTTAGATCCATTAGTAGAAAAAGATAACCCAGCTATTTTGAGACCAATCTCCTGCTTGGCAGTTATCTTTCCAGCTATGATTGGGGAAGGAGTTTGGCAAAAATGTTCCTCCATTTTCTTTTTCTCTGGCAAAAAATCATTACCGTGTCCCTCTAGAAGGACAGTGTCATAGGAAATCTTCAGCCCACAGAGGGAACCCCACTCCATGAAACTTTCACTATGACTTAAACACTGTTTTGCCTTCCTTCTTCCTTTCCTTTCTTTATTCATAACCAGGCTTTGGTTTGTAGATAATTATTTCTGCAAAAGTGGTCCTTCATTCAGAGGGCAAAGGGCATGCCAGAAATGAAGCCACGAGGCGCCAAGGGTTCCATGGCTCCCCCCCCCAGCAACATGACCTCTGCACCAGAAGCCACTGGGCTAGTGGTCAGTAAAGAACAGGGCCACCTCTTTGGGCTTTGCCTCTCCTAGAACATTCTGAGAGAGTTCTGAGAGCATCTGGTAGATCCCAAGCTCCTTTAAGAACCAACCAAGTGATGAGAACCAGTGTGATCAGAACCAGAAAGGTACGTCTTGCTGCTTCTTAAGATCTGTTACTAGAAGCAATTACATCTCCGGGACCTTTTATTTCATTGGTTAAAGAAACAGATTTCTGTGACAAAACTCCACCTTCCCTACTCATTTAGGCAGCTTGAACTGCTCTGAAGCCAAAGCACAATTAAGCAAAACAAAAAGGTCCCAACATACTGGTGTGAGAAAGAAGTGTGTTCTATGACTGTTCAAACGTTTTGGAAGAAATTATCAAACGTGTCAAGAAAATGAGGTCCCAGAGCTATCCCACCCAGTAAACTAGTGTACTAGTTTTCAATTGTTATTTTTAAAGAAAATTGTGGAGGGAGAACCATGTTATAGGTAATCAGTGTTCATGACCATCTGATAACATAACTTGGGGAAAAAAAATGGCCTGAACCCTATTCAACACTTTCAGTGAAAGAAAGTTTCATTTTACTTTAAACACTAGACAAAAGTTTCACATGTGTCTATGAGGGGAATCATTTGAAACCACGTTTCCTTGTAGTTTTTTTTTTTTAACTTATTTTTGGCTGCATTGGGTCTTCGTTGCTGCGCGCGGGCTTTCTCTAGTTGTGGCTAGTGGGGGTTACTCTTCGCTGTGGTGCGCGGGCTTCTCATTGCGGTGGCTTCTCTTGTTGAGGAGCACGAGCTCTAGGCGCATGGGCTTCAGTAGTTGTGCCACACGGGCTCAGTAGTTGTGGCTCGTGGGCTCTAGAGCACAGGCTCAGTAGTTGTGGCACACGGGCTCAGTAGTTGTGGCATGAGGGCTCTAGAGTGCAGGCTCAGTAGTTGTGGCACACAGGCTTAGCTGCTCTGCAGCATGTGGGATCTTCCCAGACTGGGGCTCGAACCCGTGTTCCCTGCATTGGCTGGTGGATTCTTAACCACTGTGCCAGCAGGGAAGCCCTTCCTTGTAATTTTAAGTATAGATGATTACACTGGGTCCAAGGTCCAGCAGGTGCTATAACTCCATATAGCTGCACGTATTTCCTGGCAGCACTAAAAACCCTTTCCAGGCTGAGAGTAGGCAATCCTAGCTTACTAACTGCCAATGCTATCAGACATGGTAGCAATGTCTGGCCCACACTGGCCTCCATCAGCAAGAGGATTTGGGGACCCTACCCCAGATTTCAAGCAACTTTTGGACCTTGAACTTCAGAGGAAGTAGTACCTGTGAGACTAAAGTAAAAAATCACTTCTTGGGCTTCCCTGGTGGCGCAGCGGTTGAGAGTCCGCCAGCCGATGCAGGGGACACGGGTTCGTGCCCCGGTCCGGGAAGATCCCACATGCCGTGGAGCGGCTGGGCCCATGAGCCATGGCTGCTGAGCCTGCGCGTCCAGAGCCTGTGCTCCGCAACAGGAGAGGCCACAACAGTGAGAGGCCCGCGTACGGTAAAAAAAAAAAAAAAAAAAAAAAAAATCACTTCTTGAAACTCCAGCTATGATAATATTAGCATTCATTTTTGCTTGGTTCCTACAGGTCCATGTTCTTATTTGAAAGAATGGAAATAATCCTTCCTATAAGCCACAGTGCTAGGACAACTCTTACATAACTTTCGATCAGAATCTGGAAATTTGCTTCTTTCCTGGTATTTTCGCGCGTGTGTGTGTGTGTGTGTGTGTGTGAGAGTGAGAGAGTGAGAGTGAGAGAGTGAGAGAGAGAGAGAGACAGAGGGAGGGAGGGAGATCATGGCAAGTACTAGAGAACACGTACTTATGTATCACTCCACTAACTTGTAAAGTCCTCACGTTTGGGCCTTTGAAACAACTACACACTTGTTCACTCTTTATTACACACATACAGTGAGCCTAACCTTATGTTGGATGTACAGAACCCAAAGATGAATGAGGTAAGAGTTCCAGCCCTTGAAAATGCATGGTCGGGACTTCCCTGGCAGTCCAGTGGTTAAGACTTCGCCTTCCAGTGCAGGGGATGCAGGTTTGATCCCTGGTCGGGGAGCTAAGATCACACATGCCTCACAGCCAAAAAGCCAAAACATAAAACAGAAGCAATATTGTAACAAATTCAATAAAGACTTTAAAAATGGTACACATAAAAAAAAAAAAATCTTTAAAAAAAAAAAAAAGAAGAAAATGCATGGTCTAAGGGAGACAGGTATGAAAAAATACCCAGGCAATCTAGATTGACATGGTGAAAGTAAGAAATGCAAAACACCTTTAATATAACTTGAAAATCATTTAGAAATATATAACTTTACCACAGATAGATGGCATGTATTAAGGAAACAGTAACTGATTAGTTACTGGGTTTAAAATAGCTGTTGACAGACATACACTTTGAAGGCTACAGGGCGCGCTAGACCATTTGGTTAAGTGTTCTTGCCTGCCTGGTTATTATTAATTTTAAAAGGTGTGTCACGGAATAAAAAGCAAGCAATGAATTTACAGGAAAGAATGTCTCATGTGCTCAGTTGCATTTGTTTAGAAAGTCCCCAAGTACTTAACAAGCAACAGGAACTTTACCAGATCAAAGTATAGTTGACTCTTGAACAATATGAGGCGTAGGGGTGCCCATGCTCCCCAGTTGAAAATCTGAGTATAGATGGCCCTCCGTATCCACAGATTCAATCAATGCAATGGTGCAATACTGTAGTATTTACTATTGAGAAAAATCCAAGTATAAGCAAACCTGTACAAATTCAAACCCGTGTTGTTCAAGCGTCAGCAGTAAACTGCTGATTTCATATCGCAAGCGACATTCCTTTTTTTAGTTCACTAGTTCTTTCCAAACACCACTCTTACATAATATCTGGAATAATTCTAATGAACTGCCCTCAATAAGATCCTGTGAGACAGGTCGTTCTGCTTTGCATTAAAATCCCAGCCCTTGGGACTTCCCTGGTGGTGCAGCGGACAAGACTCCATGCTCCCAACGCAGGGGGCCCAGGTTTGATCCCTGGTCAGGGAACCAGATCCCACATGCATGCTGCAACTAAGAGTTAGCATGCCACAACTAAGGAGCTGACAAGCCTCAACTAAGGAGCCCGCCTACCGCAGCTAAGACTCGGCGCAAACAAATAAATTTAAAAAAAAAAAAAAAAATCCCAGCCCTTGCAATCTGAGAAATATTGTTCAAAAACCCAAAATAATGTAAAAATAGTTCAAGTTTGTTAAATACAGTTCTGATACCAGCAAGGGGAATCAAAACTTCTAAAACTTTTGTTGTTTTGTTTTCATCTACTTCTCTCATATAGCCAACTTTCCAAAGACTTCTTACAAACTGCCTAAGAAACTCTTCTTGACCTTAACCTGCTCATACATCACTCTTTTCCTCCTTTCTTCCAATACTGGGACAAAGCAAACAAAGTCTGAAGAACGGAACTGGTAAAGGCAGGACGCCTCTGGTACTGCTGGAGGTGGGGGGAAGGAGCAAGGACGCAGAAGTGATGATCCCGGGCAGGCCAAGGCGGAGGGGAAAGGCTGGCATTGTTGTCCTGTCATAAATTATAAACTTTAGAAAAGCACAGGCTGTTTCTTCTCTAGGGTGGTTTCCAGTGGTGACCACAGTGCTTGGTACAGCCTGGGGCACAAGAAGAGAGCTGCAGAAGGAATAAATGTAGGTGGGAAGCTTAGTTAGTGCATCCCTAACAGATGCTCAGAACACGGTAGCTGTGATTGTTAGTGCCATCTCAGTTTCACTGGCCATGGAGCAGGTGAGGATTTAGTTACAAACTGTGAGATAAGCATACATCCGTACTTATTCAACAAATATTTGAGTTCTTACTGTGCCATCAGCACAATGAGAGATTTCAAAAAATCCTCAAGGAGTGTACAGCTCGTCGATTGAGAGACAAATTTGTGCCAATAATATTAATACTATTCTTTTACCTGCCTATGTGTCAGTCACTCTACTAGATGCTGAGGATAAGCAGTAAACAAAACACATGAAAATCAATGCAGGTAGGGTGGTATGGTCCAGCAAACACAAGCTACTACTGCTCGCAGCCAACACACTGTTCTAAGAGCTTTCGTTCATTATTATGTTTAATCTTCACAACAACCATATGAGGTGGGTACTATCCTCACCCTTGTTCACAGATGTGAAAATTGAAGGCAAGGTCAAATGGAGGAATATGGCATTATCAAGTACATACCAGAATGTGGGGTAACACAAAGGATGGACTGGTTTGCTGAAGAAGTCATCTGTCTCAGGGGCACAACAGTTGGACTGTCATGTAAGAACAGCGTTTTGCATGTTTAAAGTGTTTACACACTTAGAAATATATTGTACCATCAGACATAGTTACGGCCGGCACCTCAAGCTGCTCCCAGTGTAAGATGAAGCCCGCAAAAAATACACCATTTGGTCAATTGAAACCATTAAAAAAGTTTTTTTTAAATTGCAGCACTTAAATATAAGGAATTATCATTGCGATTTTCCTGATTCTCTTCTGTCACTTGAGTTTTTGCATCCAGAAATGGATTGGTCTGTTGGCTTAGGTCTCAGGCATCCGAATCCAAGAGGTGACCAGGGTTGTCTCTGGTCCTCCTCTCCCCTCCCTTCCCCCAGCCCCCCCAGACTGGAGCTTCTCTTCTCCTAACTCAGGAGGGGGCTGCTCCATCCGGAAGGTCAAAGGGAAGCACTTAGGGTGGCTAGTAGCTGGACTTGTCATCTGAGATCTGTCCTGACCCACACCCAGGTCTTTTTCCTGTTTATTATAGGCAATATGTTCTTATCATCTGAACTTTTATCCCTTCTTACTTTGGCAGGTTGTTAACACCAATTTTGTACCTTTTCTGGTCCATCTTACTGCTTTCGTACAGTTCAAGGATACAGCTGCACTCGAAGTGGATCAGCTGCTTGCAACATCAGGAGTAAGACTTTGAAAAGATAGTTGTAAGAACTAGAATTTGGTTCTCAGTTTTGTTGAATTTTTCTTCTGTTGCACTCACAGTCTCAGGTTAGTAAAAGTTAAAAATGTACCCGCATAAGTAAAAATTAAGAGAAAATGGTAAGATTTTAAATTAGGTTTACCCTCAGAAGGTTAATTTGCGAAACAGAGGTAGAAAGTGGCACACTTTACCTTAGTTTTTAAAACTTTTTATCCATTAAAATGGAATAGATTTATCAATTTCTAGGGGGGTTTTTTTAGCTTAAGTATTATAAAAGTAACCCGCTCACATAAAATGTAAACACCCCAGAAGGTAGACTGTAAGTAAGAAGTAAAAGCCCCTTGCCCCCTGCCCTAGAGCTAACCACAGCTAGCCGTTAATATTTTTATTGGAGGAATTGCTACTGTTTAGGGACTTTTAACCTCCAAATTACCATACAAATAAAACCAGTTTAAGCAACAAACCCAGAAGTATCTTCACCCACTGGCTGTTCTCTCTCAGAACACAGCTCTAGAAGGCCCTGAGCAATCCCTTACATCTCTGAGGGGTGCTTATTTATTTTGCTTCCTAGATTGGGAACACGTTCTGGTAATATTTTTCATTTATTTTGGAACGAGAGAGAAACCAGTAACATTTCATCTCATTTCCACAACTCTTACCTTTAACCATAAAGATCTGAGTTACAACCAGAACACAGTCCTTAAAATAATGATAAACCAGAAAGACCGACTCAAGGTCTGGAAAACATAAAGAGAAGTATAAAATCAAGGCTGAGGAAAGTAAGAACAGAAACATACAGGCCTCAGGGGCCACAGAGCTGTAATTACTCTGGACACATCTACAAGTACAAAGTTTATAGGGGAAATTATACCCGGTAGTGCTAGACATGAAATCTAGGGTGTTCTCCCAGCCAATGTCCACAAGCTACTCTATGTTATAGGTATACATGTTCTACTACTTTTTTTTTAAACCCTCTAAAGGTTATAAAAAAAAAAAAAAGAAAAAAGGAAGCAGTTTTAAAAGACCTACTTAATTGGTTGAGGTTCAGGAAAGGTACATTCTCACAGGATCAGATTACAGCATAAATTGGGGCAAGTCTTCTGGAGGGCATTTTGCAATGTATCACAAATATGCTCTACAATGTTGACTACCCTTTGACCCACAACTCCTGCTGGGGATTTAGCTTAAGGAAAAGATCCCAGATTTGTGCAAAGCTTTACCTGCAATGATGTTCAGTGCAGTACTTTAATAGCAAAGCATTGGCAACCATCTTACATCCAAGAAAAGGGGAGTGGATCAATAAATTCTGATGAAGAATGGAGAGTCATCAAAGTGATGAAGCACACAATACTGACTGACATGGAAAGATGTACTGACAGATACTGGAAAGAGTGACAGTAAGAGTTAACTGTGGGATTCTGGGTGGCTTTTACTTTTGGTGTAAATATTCATAGAAATTTTGGAAATTCTCTGGTATCAGAAAAAAATATAGTTTTAAAGAGCCTCTGAGGTTAAAACCAACACACACATGTAAATTAATAAAACATGAATGACTGTGGGAAATGCTGAGAAGTATAATCTGGGGGACTTGTTCACAAACATGTACAATCTAAGTGGGGAGAAGACCCAAATTAAAAATAACAGGGACTTCCCTGGTGGTCCAGTGGCTGGGACTCCATGCTCCCAGTGCAGGGGGTCCAGGTTTGATCCCTGGTGGGGAAACTAGATCCCGCATGCACGGGGGATCTACTAACTACAGTGGAGTTAGATCTACTAACTACAACTACTACAGTGATATGGATGAATCCAACAGACACACTGGGTGAAAGAAGGCAGACAAAATAAGCCAAACTAGTTAGCGCTGCTAGAAGTCAGGAGAGCAGTTATCTTGGAGGGGACACAGTGACTGGCAGGGGCCATGAGAGGGACTCTGGGGGCTGGTCGTGGTCTACTTCTTGATCTGGGTGCTGGTTACACACGTGGGTTCAGTTTGTGACAATTTAGTGAGCTCTATACACCTAAGCAAACCTTTCAGTGGGCATATTAAAGTTCAATAAAAAGTTTTAGAAATAAGAATGGATAAGCAACAAGGTCCTGCTGTATAGCACAGGGAACTATTAAACCAGAATGGAAAAGGATTTTTAAAAGAATGTACATATATGTATAACTGAATCACTGTGCTGCTGTACAGCAGAAATTAACACAGCATTGTAAATCAACTATACTTCAATAAAAATAAGTTTTAGAAATAAAAATATATACATTTGCAAATGTTAACAGATAAGTTAAATGAATATTTGTGCTGCTTTTATAATGATTTTTACTTTTGAAGTACAGAATAAATACCTGTGTGGAATGTTGAGGGGAAAAAAATCCAACTGGTTGCAATTGCACAGACATTAGGTTTCCCCTGCAGGTCTGCCTGCAGCTCATTACCATAAAAGTGCAAGGCAAGAATTAATGCCTAATCCTGGAATAATGTCACAAGTGTAAACTCAAAAGCAACCTGAAACTCGGTGTCACAAGTCCAAGTGGCCCCAGCCTTCATTAAAAAGGATGTTGCTCTGTCTGCTTAGCAATGTTATTGTAGTTCTAAAACCTCTTTCCAATCAAGAAAAATGTTATGACAAGAAAGGACATTCAGTGTTTGGCTTTGTGTTTTCATTTTACCATACAAAAAGCTACAATACTGGGCTGTGCGGTTTAATATTCGATACCTGGCACCGCTTTCTGCCGCTACCTGGCACCTGATTCTTACAATCCCCTTTTTTAGTCATCATGGAGCCAAGAGCAAGTTGTCCGGTCTTCTGCAAGTCCCATTTTATCTTCAGCATACCTGAAGAAAGTAGTGTTATGGCGGGAACACATGAAGATATCAAGTAGCCTACACAACAACAACAATAAACATAAATAGCAACTGAAAGCTTCAAAAGCTAGACCTATATGCCACGGTCCACACTGGAAGCCAACCAGGCAGGGACTTTCACTTACATGTCCCCACTTAAACCCAAGTCGAGAAAATAAACCACCCTTACACAAACAAAACCTAGCACATAGGCCTAGACTGCTCGCTTTACCCAGTGAAAGAACAAAAGTACCTCATTTTCTTATTTAAAGAAAGGTTTGTTCAAAACATGTCAATGAAGATGAGTTAACGATGACAGACTTCTGCGTGACATCTTAGATGACTGAAGTATGAAAATGCATTTGGTTTGTGCATTTGTTGGCCACTACAAGCTAAATTTCTATACAAAAAAGGAGAGGGATGGAGGCTGGCAGGGGAACTGGCATGTGGGCACTGGTCTCTCACAGACTTTGGGCCTCACCTTCTCAATGGTATACAAGATCCATGTCCACCTAGACGGCTGATGTACACTTCGAATGAAACACAGTGTCAAGGGAGGGAGAGGGGAGACTGGCACAGGACAGGTGCTAACGAAATTAATTAAATGTTCATTTATTCAACAAATATGTACACCTGCTAGGTGCCAGGAATTGTTCTAATTGCTCAGAACACAACCAAGCAAAGCTTCTTTCCTTTGGGAGCTCACATTCTAGTTGGAGTAGGAATAAACATATATGGTAAGTAAATATATATTACATGCTAAGGTCATAAGCACTGTGAGGAGTGGGGGAAGGTAAAGTAGGCTTAGGTGGGACTGGGAGATGGATGGCATCATCTGGGATTTTAAAGCTGTGTGAGTGGGACTCTGAGAAGGTGGCATTTAAACAAAGACCTCTGTGTCCCCTTCCCCATCACTGCTGCTTCAGCAAGATTAATGTAGGGGTGACATCCCTGGATGACATCACATCCAGCCCTCCTCAACTTCCTAAGACCAACAGTTCTAACTTCTAGGAAGGTTGTGGTTACTTTTTGCGTGTGTGTGGTTACTTTTAATTAAGGGTTTTTTTTGAACTTTACTTCTTCCTTGTACCACTAAAGCACGTACTCATTAGAAAACCATACAAAATCACAAGCAAGCTGCTGTGGGAAAATTATGGGCATAGTATAGGCTGAAGAGTGGGGAGGGAGAGGGATCTTTGGCTTAATTCTAATTAGCAACAGTGACACTACCTGACATTTTGGGACTTACTACCATGCCATTTGTTTGTGACGCCATAAAATACACATCTTCCCGGGATTTAGCATGGCTCTCCAGTAATCATTTGTCTAAGTATACATTTTAGAAAACTCAGCAAATGTTTAAATAAATATTTAAAGGTATTTGATACTGCATACAGAGGATCACACCACTTTATAATTCCTCCTTTTCTCTAAAGTATTCCTTTTTTTCAAAGTTAGAAAAATTTGAGTATTAAAAAAAAATCTAAAACCCATGTAAGTCATAAAATCTCATTTGCAGGTGGCTTTTGTAAACACACCTGGTTAGGTTGTGTTTCTATTAGTAAAACATTCTGGTTTGCCAGGTAACATAAAGGAGACCTCTTTTCTAGGTTCATCAACACTGCAGGGAGATTTTTACCATATTAAACTTAAATTGTTTTCAGCTTTCGTCTTTGTGGGGTGGGGTGGGGGAGGGGAAAAACCCAAAGAGGAGGTGGTGAAAGGATGGTGGGCTTTCAATCAAGACCTGTGAACATAAAATTTCACTGTGCATTTCCATCATAGTCAAAGCGTGAGCTAGCAGCATCCACTTCATAGATTACATATAAACTTGTTATCTGGAGATGTAAATTATTATCCCACCATCCCAACCTAAACATGACCCCAAACATTAACGAGGAAATGGTGATTAAAGTCAGTCAATAAACATCTGTGAGCTTTTTGTATCTTTTAAGACACCTGGGAGTAGAAAGCAATAAGGTACTGGTCTCTAATCTTCAGTGTATTACAGCCTTTCAAAATATGAAAATGATTTACAATGCTTTATGTCTATAAATACACATAACCAAAACTATAAAATCCACACTTTTTCCCTCCTGCCTCAGTTCTTTGAGTAATGCGACATTGGCATTTGTGGCACTGTAATTCACTTGAGTACAGTCCCTCCACTGAGTCACCACTAAAAGTGAAAGTCAGGAAGAACTGGGAGAAAAAGCAGAGAAGAGTGACTTCAGGATTGCATGCCAGATTTGGTATCTCAGGTTGGAAAGATATATGTGTCTGTGTTTTGGAGGCAGGAGGAGCACAACTCCACTCAAATTTGCAATGATCTGCATTCCTCACAAAAGTACAGTTTTACCGTCCTTAACTGGACAGTCATCAGAGTAGCCACTACTCCCAAGTCCAAGAGTAAAAATGTTATATTTACACACTTTATCAACATGCCCCACTTCCTACCCCACCATCTTCAGGATCATTTAAATATTAAACAATCTCAACCCAAAGGTAAAACTTTAACATTCAAATTTCTGGGATTTCTAAAAACTGCCCTCTATTAAGGAAACATGAACAAGGAACGGATTTGGTCACATTTACTTACTGAGCCCCAAAATACCATGACAACTGTACCTACTGTATCTACCTATGCAGTATAATCTACATATGACAGTATTTGTGTATCCAGATGAAGGGAGCCAATCTTTTAAACTTCGAAGGATTATGAAACTATTTTCATGCTTTTATCCTTAGCCAACAAAAGTCAATAAACTCTGATTTCAGGAATTCACTCAGACCTTGCAAAACTAGAAACTAAATTTTAGGGTTAAAAAAAAAAACTATAAAAAATGACCCAACTGTGGGTCTTAAAAATGGCTACAAATGAATTTAGGGAACTTGAGTTCCATGAGCCTAAGCCGAATTAAAACAAAAGTTGTTTTGTATTCTATTAATATCAGATGATTAAACACATATCTTATTTCAACTGGAATTCATTTATAAGTACTTAAACTTACTAAACTGGCCACTAATCCTAAAACTGTTCGTTTCTGGAAACATTCGCTCGTAATAAGTGAAAGTTACGAGAATGACCATCGACGCATTCCTTGAGGTTAGGTCTATTTTATTCAAACCTCGGGCGTTCTTTGACTCCCATAACCTCACAAAATAATCGACGTCTAAAAAGCCAAGCTGAACTTAAAGCTGCGTGAGGCAGGGTCTCAGAGGGAGCGCCCCCCGGAGGCCCCCGCGCCGAGCTCAGCTCACCTGGCGCTTGTTAATTACCTGGGAGTTTCCCCCCTACATTCTCAGAGGAAACTCGAGCTTGGCTCTTTGCTCTCCGAGAGCTTAATCGCCGCAGCCACACCGGCGCGGTCACCGACCCCAAGGAGAAGCTGGGGAGGAGGACGCGCCCCAGGGGCGACACAAGACGCCCCCGCCCCCAACTCTCCCCACAGACGTTTGCTTGTGAAATGTGTAATCTGTTGGGCGTCTCCAGCGCTGGGAGGGGAGAGGAGGGGGAGGGGAGAAGGGGAGAGGATGGGGGAGGGAAGGACATTCCCGCGTAAAGTCCCCTCCTCACCCCGAAGGTGAAAAATCCCGACCGTCTCCCCCGGCGAGGACTGCCGGCCGCCGGCGGGGCCTCCCCGCTTCCCCGGCCTCGAACCCCCGTGCCTCCACTGTCCCCGGGACTCCCGCCCTCGAACCCCGAACCCCGGCACTCCCAGGGTCCTGGGCCGCCCCGGGCCAGCTTACCCGGTAGGTGCTCTCCGTGAGCCGGTTCACCTCCTCCGGCCCCCGCGACATGGCTGCAGCCGCCGGGCTGGCGAGCGCGGGAGAACGCGGCCGGGCCTCGTGGCCGCCCGACCCTGGGCGGCGGGAGCGCCGGGGCGCGGCTGAGGGGCCCTCGAGGGTCAGCCGCCTCCACAGCCGTCGGCCGGGGAGTGCAGGCGCGCGCCTCCGCGTCCGAAACGTCAAAACTTGCAGCGCTACCGCCACCGCCGCAGCCGCCCTGGAGGAACTGAGGAGAAGCGGCCCAACCCTTCTGGAACGAGCAGGGCTGGCCAAGCGGCCCCACCTGAGGCGGGCGGGGTGGGCGGGGCGGCCGCGAGGCGGGGCGGCCCGAGTGGGCGGGACTACCCCACCTGAGGCGGCAGGGGCAGTGGGAAGGAGGCGGGCCGAGCGGGCGGCCCGTGGTGGGCGGGTCAGTGAGGCCCGTGTGGGCGGGGCAGAGGCGCGCTGAGCCAAGTGAGCCGAGCAACTCTTCTTGAGGCGGTGGGTGGGCGGAGTGTAGCGGCCCCCATGTGGGCGGGGCGAAGGTGAGCTGGGTCAACCGTCCCCACCTGAGGCGCACTGGGCCGCTGGGGCGCTGGGGCCCGGACCCCGCGAGGCTGTTCTGCTTGGAGCCCATACCGAAGTCCGTCAGGCCTTTGTGGTCCTAGAGCCCTGTAGTGCCCCTCTCAGTGCGGGCGACGAATGCCCTGACACCCACGCTCTCCGCGGGCGCTACCCTTAGCTGCCTTTTGGGGACTCGGAAAGAGGGTCCCACGTCCCCCAGTTGTATTGATTTCCCTGCTTGACCCCTTCCTGCGCACCCGTGTCCCTGACCTCAAAGATCTGCGGGACCCCAGGACATAGGCTCTCATAGGTGGAGGAAAGGGGCTGCCACTTGCAGCCCTTTTTGGAAGCTCCTGATATATGAAAAAATTAATAAATGCCACGATCTGGTTACAGAAATAGCAGTACGTTTTTAAACTTTGCTCTAAGAAGGACCTTTAATTCAATGCGATGTAACCGTGCTATTCACAAGATCGTGCTATTCACAAGATCGAGATTTAGAAGACCGTGGTGAGTGCAGGTGTTGTGGAGTAACTCCCCGTTCTGTCTCCATCCCAGCCCCAGCCCAGACCCTGAGGATCCAGAAAAGTTTCCCGTTTTCCGAGCGGGAAACACGGCTTCGTATCTGAGACACTCACCCAACAGGGCAGGAGATCTTATGCTGGATTTTAAAAACTTCTATCTGGGTGCAATTTCATCTTTGATGGGCTTGTTAGGTCATGAGGCTTCTAAACTGCTCCTGTTATAAAATTCACTGGGAAATGTACACAAAGAAAGCACTGTGTGACCTAGGTGGGAACACCAGAGCATGAGATGCAGCTGGACTTAGAACCAACAACTTGGACTCTGGGACAATGTTATCAGGTTTTGCAAGCTATAAAGCATATCATGCTTGGGAACCAAAAGGTTATGTGTCCTTGGGTGTTGGGGGAAATAACACAACAGCCCTAGGCTTCAGGCAGTGGAAGCAGCTGCCTCTTTCCTAACAGGTTTCTAGCATTTGACTCATAAGATTTGCCAGGTGGGTTTTATTTGCCATATTGAGTGAACTGATGACCGTATCATTATCACCGTTACCTATTGGGCTCTTCAAAGATGTCTGTCGGTTTTTATTTAAACTTGAAAATCGCTGCCTTAACTTTGCAGGTCAGGTTGGTTACCTTTTGTTTTAGAACCTCCCTCTGTGCCTTCTGATGAATGGGGTCATTTCACCCTTTGCTGCAAGGCAGTCAGCCGAGGAGCTGGAAAGAGAGCAGAGGCTTAACCTTTAACACCCCACAGCTCAGCATTGTGGTTTGGGGCAATTAATAAACCACCATAAAACCAGCACATACCTCAGATGGCCCAGTTTGATTTCCAAGGTTGGAATTTGATTGAAGGACCAGGTTCACAGTTGTATGCAAATCTTCAAACAGATATTTAACTGTCATATTGAACTCTTTAGAAGCCTTAGAGGATGGTCAGCTCTTGGTCTATACCGACATCAGGACTAGGGCCACTCAGTCCCAAATAACAGGAGAGTATTGATTATCTGCTCTGTGCCAGGGGTTCTCCTAGGGGCAGGAGGAGTGCAGAGCATACTGGCCTTGACCCAAGCCTTTCATACATGTACAGGAGGTAGAATTTAAGGAGGACTGCAATGAAAGCTGTAGTAGAGGTACAGTCAAATGTGCTATAGGTTTAAAAAGATGGGCGCACTCTCCAAATGCCATTTGTATTAGGCTCTTCAGGTGTGTGGTTTCATGCAAACTTGAAAACCCTCAGTCTTAGTTGTTCTGAGATTTCATGATGCTCAGCGTGAAGTAAAGTGAATCAATAGAAAGGAATGACTCAGGAGAAGGTGAGAGGCAGATTCTGCCTGCTGAGAAAGCACTGCAGCTGCTCTCCAACTGCCCGGAACCCCGGCCTGAAGGGCTGACCTGGCCTCAGAGGAGATCAGCTCCACACCTTCAGGGGCAGGCAACCAAGCTTTCCTCTCTTAGCTCCTGCTTGTGTTTAAATAACCAAAAATCCTGTTTATGTTAACAAAAGTTGTAAGATGCAATTGCTGGTGACAACATCAATAAGATTTTGAAAGCCCCACTCCAAACTGTCTCTTGTTTTGAGGTTTATGCCTTTTTGTTTTTGGCCGTGTCGTGCAGCTTGTAGGATCTTAGTTCCCCGACTGGTGCCCCTTGCATTGGGAGCACAGTCTTAAATTAACCACTGGACCACCAAGGAAGTCCAAGGTTTATGCCTTCTTCTGAACTTACTGTGGGGCCTGCCAATGGGCTCTCTGCCTTGATGGGTGCCCTGGGATGTCCACAAGAATTCCACTATGTTTTGTGACCGAAGGGGTCCAAGCCGATAATAGTAATTTGGGGCAAATTACCATTTAAAGACCCAGAGATTAGATGTGGCTTTAAGTGTTCCTATTCTGAAAAAGCAAATGTAAATTGAAAACTCACTTGCCTTTCTGTAACTTCCTTCCAATCCAAGCAACACTAACTTCTCCAGCATGCCAAATTTATTTCTGCTGTAGAGTTGGGGTTTTTTTTCCCCTAAGTTCCCCAACCAGGGATTGAGCCATGCCCTCGGCAATGAAAGCACAGAGTCCTAACCACTGGACTGCCAGGGAATTTCCCTGCTGTAGAGCTTTTCACTAGCTGTTCCCTCTGCCTAGAATGTTCTCCCCACTACAGTATTTCCCTGTAATGTGGATTTCAGCCTACAGGGACCTTCCTTCACAACCACTACATCTGCTTTCTGTCTCAGTAAATTTGCCTATTATGAACATTTCATATAAATGGAATCATACCATATATGGTTGTTACAATTGGTTTCTTTCACTTAGTACAGAGTTTTCAAGGTTCATCCTTGTTGTAGCATCTAACACTACATCATTCCTTTTGATTGCCGAATAATATTCCATTGTATGGATAAACCACATTTGTTTATGCATTCATCCATTGATGGACATTCAGGTTGTTTCCACTTTTGGCTATTGTGAATAATACTGCTGTGACCATTTGTGTATAAGTTTTTGTGTGGATGTATATTTTCACTTCTTTTATGTACATGCATGGGAGTAGATTTGCTGGGTCATAAGGTCATTGTGTGCTTAACATTTTTAAGAATCACCAAACTGTTTTTCAAAGTGGCTGCATCATTTTACATTTCCACCAGCAATGTATGAGCATTCCACATCTTTGTCAACACTTGTTATTGTCTTTCTTTTTGATTATAGCCATCCTACAGGGTTTGAATTGTGGTTTTCATTTGCATTTCCCTAGTGGCTAATGATGTTGAGCGTTTTTCATGTACTTCTTGTATATCATCTTTGGAGAAATGTCTATTAAGATCCTTGGCCCTTTTTTAAAGTGTTATTTTATCTTCTTATTGAGTCATCAGAGTTCTTTATTTATTCTGGATACAAGTCCCTTATCAGATACATAGATTCACAAATATTTTCTCCTTTTCTATGGGTTGTCCTTTGAAGCACAAAAACATTTAAAGTCCTATTTATCTATTTTTTTCCTTTTGTTGCTTTTGATTTTGGTGTCATATCTAAAAAACCATTGCCTAACCCAAGGTCACAAAGATTTACCCCTATATTTTCTTCTAATAGTTTTAGGTCTATGATTCATTTTGAGTTAATTTTGGGGTGTAGTATAAGAAGAGGTCCAATTTCATCCTTTAGCCTGTGGATATCCAGTTGTTCTAGCACCATTTGTTGAAAAGATGATTCTTTTCCCCATTGAATTGTCTTGGCACTCTTATAAAAAGCCACTTGAGGGCTTCCCTGGTGGCGCAGTGGTTGAGAGTCCATCTGCCGATGCAGGGGACACGGGTTCGTGCCCCGGTCCAGGAAGATCCCACATGCCACAGAGCGGCTGGGCCCATGAGCTATGGCTGCTGAGCCTGCGCGTCTGGAGCCTGTGCTCCACAACGGGAGAGGCCACAACGGTGAGAGGCCCACGTACTGCAAAAAAAAAAAAAAAAAAAAAAGCCACTTGACCGTAAATGTAAGGGTTTATTTCTTGACTTTCAATTCTGCTCAATTGATCTATACATCTATCCTACCACGACACTGCCATACTGTCTTCATTACTGTAGCTTTGTAGTAAGTTTTGAAATTGGGAAGTGTGAGTCCTCCAACTTTGTCTTTTTGTTTGTTTGTTTTTTGTCTTTTTCAAGATTGTTTTGGCTACCCTGGGTGCCTTGTACTTCCAAATCAGTTTTAGGATTTGCTTGTTAGTTTATGCAGGAAAAGCATTAGGAATTTTGATAAGGATTTTATTAAATCTGTAGATCAGTTTGGGAAGTATTATTATCTTAACCATATTATACCTTCTGATCTATGAACACAGAATGTCCTTCCTTTTATTTAGGTCTTCCTTCATTTCTTTAAACAACGTTTTATAGTTTTCAGAGTACAACTTTTATACTTTTGCTCAATTTATTCCTAAGTATTTTATCTTTTGGATGCTATTATAAGTGAAATTGTTTTCTTATTTTCATTTTCAGACTGTTCATTGCAAGTGTACAGAAATATAATTGATTCTTGTAACCTGCGATATTGCTGAACTTGTTCATTAGTTCTAGTAGTTAGACTGAGGAAATTCCCTTCTATTCCTAGTTTATGGAGAGTTATTATCATGAAAGAGTGTTGGATTTTGTCAAATGCTTTTTCTTTGTCTATTGAGATGATCATGTGTTTTTTGACCTTTATTCTGTGGATTTGGTGTATTACAATGACTGATTTTTATGTGTTGAATCCACCCTGCATTCCTGGGATAAATTCCACTTAGTCATGGTATATAATACTTTTATCGTTCCTGGATTCAGTTTGCTAGTATTCTGTTGATGACTCGTGTCTATATTCATAGGGGATATTGGTGTATTGTTTTCTTGTGATGGCTTTGAATGGTTTTTATATTAGGGTAATACCAGCTCTATAGAAGGAGTTGGGAAGTGTTCCCTCATCTTCCATTTTTTGGAAGAGTTTATGAAGAATTGGTATTTATTTTTCTTTAAACGTTTAGTAGAATTCATCAGTGAAACCATCTAGGTCTGAACTTTGCTTTGTGAGAAATTTCAAAATTACTAATCCAATCTCTTGCTATAGATCTTTCAGTTTATTTTTTAGAGTGTTATTTCCTCAGGTTTCTATTCCTTCATGTCTTTCATCATTTACGATATTACTTTATAGTCTCTACCAGATAATTCTGTGTGGTTTTTGTTTGTTTGTTTAATCTTGCTGGGTTTGGTTGTTTATTGTTTCTTTCATCCATGGTTGTATCTGCTGATTCTCTGGCATGGTGGACCCATCATTTCCTTACCTATTTTGGTAATTTTTAATTATGAGGTCATCTTTTGTAGTGATCCATTTGTCATTAGGAACCCCATGTGACCTGAATTGTAAAGTATTCCTCCAGAAGTGTTTTGTATTTGTTCCTGCCAGGTACTCCAAGGAGCTCCCCCAGCAGACTGTAAAATTCAGACTCTGCGCCTGCCCCATGTCACAGGCTTGGGCTGTTAATTTCTCTTGGGATATATATATTTTTTCTGTTCAAGACCCCAGTTAAGTCAAATTCCCATGTCCTCCCCCTGGGCCAATAAGTATTTAAGTATTTTTGAGTGCCCCTCTTATTGACACGTGGTCTTTTGAGGGTCCCACCGTGTGAATGGGTCTTAGTGTCTGCTCTCCTTTTTACACAGTCCTCATGTAGGTAAAACACCTAACATTCAAAACACCTGAACATTTGGGTCCATTTCCAGCTCCCATACTCCCATCCACACCCCTAAGAGCTGCCATAACCTCTGTTCCAGGGCTTGGTTTTCTTCCCTTTGTGTTTTTGGTATCTGTTTTCCTTTTTTCTTGCAAACTCAGCTATGTATTAACATATTTTTCCTACGTTTAACCTATAATTTAAAGTATTTGTAGCTGGAGAAATTCTGGGTCAGTCAGCCAGAAACCTAAAAGGGCCTTTGTAGTTTCCTTGTGAGACTGCTTATGGAGTGATAAAGGCTGGGCAAGCAGGAAGGATCGTGTACCAGTCTGTCTCTATCTGTATGTGGGCCTGGGCAAGGCATTTTTCACTTCTTGGTCTCAGTTTTTTTCACCTCTGTAATAGGGTAGTTGGTCTTCAAGTTACTTTTAGTTCTAAAATTGTCTGTGTTTTTTTTTTTTTTAAACTTCTGTCCACAGTGCTGATTCTGAAGTCTTTCTTTTTCTCTAGGTGCAGGTTGGCCTCTGTAAAGAGAGGCTCTTTGCCAGAGTCCAAGATAACCTGAGCATTCTTTATTTTTCCAAGGGCAGAAAGGGAGACACTGGTCTGTTGTCCTGAAAACACCACAGTGAGTTGGCTTCACGGGGAAATGGCCAATCTGTGGAAGTGGATCTGCCTGGCCTATCTTCTTCTGCCTTGTCTTGATTTTTCCATGGGAAAGCATCAGCAGAGAGAGCTCCAGACTTTCTTTTCCTAAGCAGATTTGTTTTCTGTGTTTAGCAAATTCCAAACATCGACCACATCTGCAAGTTTCCTCTTTGTAGGACTTAAATCGTTGCTGGGTATGCCCAATATTTTCCCTTGATAAACAAGCACAGTAAGTTCTGGAACAATTTTACCTTCACTTGGGAATTTTTCTGAGAGAGAAGACTTGGGGAAAGATGCTCTGAAGTGCTTTTACAGAAATCTATTGAGCCAGATAAGCAATTCTCATTTCCTTCCCTGTCCCTGCTGTGAAGCCACAAGGAAAACACCTGGATTGTCAAGCAGTTCCACAACGTGAACAGCAGGGGGCGCTGAGGGGGTGGAATAGAAGGGAATATTCTTTTCCACTAGGATGATCTGTCTTTCAATGGTTCAATTCTCTTTCAGGGAGAGCAGAAGCCTGTCTCTGATGAACTTTTTTGTTTTGTCTGCAAGCCCACTTATCACACACCCGTCTTTGTATCCATGTGCCTGCTGGGTACCACCTCATCACATGGGGCCCTTTCAACTTTGGGCCCTGGCATTTCCAGTGAATTTGTTTCCAGACCAGCTCAGACCTCTGTAACCTTTCTCTCTGTCTACACGATGCCTCTGCTCTGACTGTGAATTTCCATGGATCTATGAGAGCAATAAACGATGAGAGAATGCAACCTTTTACTAAAAGGGGAAGTATTATCCCCGTGGATCTTGAAATTCAGCACAAAGTGAAAATTTCCATTAGGCAAATGCATACAATTATAAATAATTAAGCAAAGGCCTTGAGTAGTAATTTATGTGTTTCTTTAAAAATGTCCCCAACCTACTGACATTGACCAGGAAGTACAAGAAATCTTGAGAATCAATGGAAACTCTGCTGAGTGCTAAAGGCAGACTTTGCCACGTAAGCCGGTTTGTAATGTCCCATTAGTATCCAATGACTATAAAACTTTTAGGAGGCGTTTGGCTATGGTGTCAGGCGGTACCTGGGGCCCAGAAGTAGGAGTCACAGATTCATGGTAGAAAGAGCTTTGCTATTTTAATTCTCTCAATAGGATGCACTTAACAATGAAAAGCATGCATTCTAGGCTTCATCTGTTGTGCTTACAGATATTGAAAGTCTATAGTTGCTATAACCTTGGTAAGGCAACAAGCAGGCACATAACGGCAAGTTTTCTACCATGTGGGCTGGAGTTGGGAATGGCAGAATAGACACAGTTCTGGCCAAAGAGATGAAGTAAACAAAGATCTGCTGAGGGGGAAAAAGCAAAAGAGTTGGGGGTTCAGGCAGCCATTTGCTTGGCTCCCTAATAGCTTCCCAGAAAGCAGATGTGACTTCGGTGCTGCCATCTTCCAAGCTCGAATTAGCAGATGAGACTGACATCAACAAACTGAGATTGGCAAGTGGAGAGAGAGAGAAAAGGAGGACCTGACAGTATCAGTGAGCACAGAGTTTTCTGTTCTTTGTTGCTGAAAGCATTCCTAAAGTGACGTACATTGTCATTAAAATTTGGGAGAATTTGAGATTGTGTTGAAGTCAACAAACACAAATGAACCTTCAAATGAAAAATCCAAATGGTGAAAAAGAGCTTCTTGAAACTTTAAATATATTTACATTTCTTCATCTGGGGGGATGACCATCTTTTGGAGAGAAAACAAAAAAGACCCATGGACTGTCAAATAAGTACGTGATTATAGAGACCAAAGGGGGAGAATGTTATTAAAATTGGGACTCTCTTGGAAAATCCCCTATTGTGAGTTTATATCCTTAGGCCACTTTCCAAGAGCACTTTTATTTTACTTAAATTGAAGAACACAATTTTACACCCACTTTTCCAAGAGACACATTTCTGAATCATTTTTCAAAGTTGGCAAATAAAAACCGTGTAGAGAGATAAATCCCCTGCTTTGCTTTTGAGTCAGCCATTGTTCCCACCAAACAACAACGATGACAATATCCCCAGGGGCCCTGAGTAGAAAAGTCTTCATGCATTATTGTTAACTAAAATAATAGAACCATCTCTAGGGCTGTAATTGAGTTCATAATTCTTGGAAGATTTTTCCCATAGTAGCAGCTTTCTTCTAAACGCGAAAGGAGATGAGATTTTGGCACAGAATACCAGAGCTTCTGAGGTCACGAAACATTTGGATCTTTGATATTAAGCAGACAAAATATTTGGGTGTATTTCCTTTCCTTCTGACTGAGCTAGATGTTGGGTTATCGGGTTGACCCTTGGGTGTAGACTCAACGGATTCTTCCTCCATGTAGAAACAGCAGCTGGGAAAAAGGAACAGCGTTTGTGCCTTGTAATGTTGCCAGGCTGTTGTCAGCCTGACTCGACATCGGGGTAGCCCTAGGCTCCTGAGGCCTGTCCCCACTGTGACTTGGTGACAGGGGTCTCCTGCTGCCACTGAAATGGGACAGGGCACCAGGATGGTGTGCCTGATATGGCGGGAAGGGAGTTGGATGGTAGGCCTGGTGAATTTCATTTCTGTTTAGTGATAACAGTCCCTATGTGACTTGGAGCAAGTCACATCCTGTCCCTGGGCCTCCATGTCCTGGTAGATCGGAATGAGGGTGGACAGTCCTGCAGATGACCCCGAGGGCAGCGAGAGGCCTCTTTTGTGGCATTTCTCTAGAGACGCAGCTACCCGGCCAGGCTCCCTCTCAGAATACACAGGAGCGAGAAGCAGCTGTGTAGGCCAGCCAGTCACCCTGTCCTGGGACTGCTGGCTGAAGGGAGGTCACGGGTTCACATTCTGAGGCTGCAGCCTGCCCCTTCCCTCCCCTGCCAGGCTGCCTTTGATCTCCAGATCACTTCACTCCACCGTCACAGAGATTGCAGCTCACGCTGAGATCTGCGGGGGGCCAGTTCTTTCCCCCTCACCTTCAGGCCCTGAGCCTGTTGGTCGAGGCACATGGAATTTCCACACCCCTCACAGGTTGTGCAACTACTGTACAGATGCATTTTAAGTTTAATTATTGTTATCATTACTTTGTGCAGAGTGAACACTTGTTGATTTATTATGTTTTTCGATGGCCCACCCATCTGAATCACCGATATTTAGCAATTGTCATGGGAGAGAAAGGGCCAGGTGACCAGGCTGAAAGCAACCATTCCTGGGTAACCGTCTGGAGAAGACTGCTTTGGAAGAAGCCAGGAACCTGCTGGAATTTGAACCCACATGTAAGAGATCTCCATTCCCTGATAGATTTGTTCTAACCTGGTTTGCCTGCCTCTCTGGAATACCTCTCTCCCCTTTCTGCCTTTTGAAATCATTTCTCCTGGCCTGATTTTGCTGCCTCTGCACCAGTGAGTAAGCAAACCCTCCGGTCACCTGCTTGCTGTGTGTCTTTGGGCAGGATACTTCCCCACTCTGAGGCTTTTTTTTCTCATTTGAAACATGGGAATGAGATGCTGTGAGCCTTACACACAGGGCACTGATGGAGGCTGCCACAAGGTGCTGAGTGAGGGGTGGGCATTCTGAGACGCCCCTTCGTCGACCTTCCTTACGTCAGCAGCCGTGTCTCATCTGTAGGGTTTCACTCCAGCTGGGTCACTCCAGGGAGCCACATACTTCCTTGTTTGGGTGGGTCACAGTATGACTCACCTTGACCAGCAGCTCACCCTTGAGTCACCAGGAAGCCTGGGATGGATGTGACATCATCGGTAAACACAGCCAGTCATGGATATGGGGGCAGCTCTGTTTGTCTTGGAGATAAACGCCACCACTCTGGCTGGTGCTCAGTGGAGGAGATGAAGGACGGCAGGCCCTGGGCATTAACTTGGTGTGATGACGTGTCTGTGGAGGGACCCCAGCATCTCAGGGTGGGAGACATCCTCAGGGGTCACCCTGTCACTTTGCTACAGGAATCAAGAAGGGGGAAGCTGTGTCCTCAGCCGTGCAGGGAAAGGGTGCCCAGAGGCAGCCGTTCCTGTTGCCTGGTTTGCTGCTCTGAAGCTGAGCTCTAGTCTCCCCTGGGGTTGCTGTTATTTAAAGTCCAGGCAGAGAATCCCCTCATGCCCTGCTCCTGTCCTTATGTGTCTTAGCTCGACTATGGTGGCTCCCTTGAGGGCAGGGTGGGCTCCGAGCTCAGTGCCTGTGTCCACCACGGCAGAGAACGTATGGAGACCAATCTTCTTCCCTGGGTAAACGGAATACCCATTGGGACTGGAGTTGGCCATTTTCTTCAGGGCCATATCATTCTTGGTGATGACATGCTTCTGGACCCCAGGCTCTGGCCCAGCCCGGCCCCTGGCTGACGTGGCAGGTGCCCCTGGCTCCCTCCAGGGCTCTCCCGGGGCCAGGCTGGTGAGGCATAGGGCCTGTAACATGCCCCGTGAACCCTACTGGAGTCTGAGGCGGATGGAAAGGTCAGGAAAATGAGCCCATCTTTCTTTGAGGATTTGCTATTTTGTTCGTCATAGTTTTTTTTTTTGCAGTAATTTTGATTTTCTAAAATGCCGCATTAAGATATCTTGCTCACCGAGTCAATTCTGTGCTGAGTCAACTGTCACCCTCACCTCACCTGTCTAGTCCTGTTCTTCCTGAATGTCCTTTTGTTGCTGTCCGTGAATCAGAGAGGTGTGGATGGACAGAAG
Organism: Aethalodelphis obliquidens; assembly: GCF_003676395.1. Classification (NCBI taxonomy): domain Eukaryota; kingdom Metazoa; phylum Chordata; class Mammalia; order Artiodactyla; family Delphinidae; genus Aethalodelphis; species Aethalodelphis obliquidens. Next base: position 5,235,124 of record NW_020837974.1, read on the forward strand.
GAGATGATCGCCCTGGGCCGCCCAGCCCTGGAGTTCCAGCTTGCCCTGCAGGGAAGGTGAAAAGGACGGTCTTGCTCTGGGGCTTGCATAGACTTGGAGCCTCTTAAACCTTCCTGAGCACCAGCTGCCTCCCAGGGTCCAGGAGGGCCTGGTGTGTGCCCGCTGCCCTGACTGCCCGCTCTGCCCACTAGATGGCGCGCTGGTTGCACGGGTGAGCACGGGGCCCCCTCCACCCCTGCCCCACCACCCCAGCTTTTGTGAATTGCTGGCCAGTTTGGAGAACACCTGTCCAGTTGATCCCCACCGCGGGCCCAAAGCATAGACGAGACTGAGGCACGGAGAGGCGAGCTGAGGTGACACACCTGATGCCTTTAACATATTAACATTGGCTGTGGGGTCTGGCATTGTACCTGCCATAGCCAAACTCCCCTTCCTCCTGGATCACTTTTTCTTGGTCTGTTTTAGAGGCACCTGTGCCAACCTGGTGAGAGCCATTGGACCCCTCCTTGGAAAAAGTTTGAAAATAATTTCCTGGGCTTCCAGAGCAGCCCAGGAATAGATGAAGCACCTCTTTCCTGCACGTTTGCAGTATATGCGTTTGATTTGGGGTTTAGAGTTAACTCCTAACATTCTGTTTCAGATACGAATTTAACCATGCAATCCATCCATTCCTTGAAGAAATATTTATTGAGCACCTACTATGTGCAAACCACTAGAGATACTTGCCTTTGTGGAGCTCATGTTCTGGGGAGTTGGGGGTGGCAAATGATAAAAACAGGCAAAATTATAGTAGTTATTAATGCTCTAAATAGTCTCAGTTCTCCCTTTTCTGGGCGCATGGTAGGATCTTACTCCCTGGTCTTGTGATTGCGTGAAACCATGTGGCCAGATCTGCCCAATGAATTGAGAAATGATGTTACTTCCAGGCCAAAGCATTTAATTGCTGATGAGAGACCCTCTAAAGCCTTCCCTCTGCCCCTGGACGTGGAAACTAGAAACATTTCAGATGGAGGCTGTGCAGTCAGCCTAGGTCCCTGAGCCTTGTAGCACAAGTGAGAAATCAACATTTGTTTCTTTAAGTCACTGAGATTTTGAGGGTGTTTGTTATTGCAACAACAAAAGAAATCTTAAATAATTACTCAAAAGTAATTTGGGGGCTTCCCTGGTGGCGCAGTGGTTGAGAGTCCGCCTGCCGATGCAGGGGACACAGGTTCGTGCCCCGGTCCGGGAAGATCCCACATGCCACGGAGCAGCTGGGCCCGTGAGCCATGGCCGCTGAGCCTGTGCGTCCGGAGCCTGTGCTCCGCAACGGGAGAGGCCACAACAGTGAGAGGCCCGTGTACCACAAAAAAAAAAAAAAAAAAATGTAATTTGGCTAACTTCTCTTCATTTATTTTATATTTATTAATACGTTACTTCTATGATGACAATAAAAATGATATTCTTAGGAAAAATAAATAAAATGTCTACTAGACCCCAAGTGGAGATGTGTGGGAGACACTGGATGATTGAGTCTGGAGTTAGGAGAATATAAATTTGGGAGTCATTGACGGAAAGATGGTATCAATAGTTTAACGTCTCAAAACACTTTGGCTGGTTATAAAGAGAAACTTTGAAGTGCAGCGTTATAGCCAGGGCCGATTCTAAGGGCTTAGATGAGGATTAGGGAAGACGATGTGGTGAGCTTACTGTCACCTTTGATGGTGTCAGGGAGGTTATTCTGTTCTCTTTGCTTTAGGAATGTCAAGGTCATGGTCCATTGCATCATGCAATGCTCCTCCATCCTAATAAATTTCATCTTTTGCTAAATCCTGGGAGAAGTTCTGCTTTCCCTGAGTAACTGACATGCTTTCTCTTTCACCAAAATGAAAATCATGAAAAGATTGTGTGTCTCTTTTCTCTTCAGTTGCCAGGGAGCTCAAAGCCAAATTTGAAACTCAACTTTACTACATTAACCACTTGCACCTGTAAAGCCTGCATATTTGTGTTTTTACTTTCCCTCCCCCTGACATCTTACTTTAAATTCCCAGTCTTAGTTTTTAAAATTTTTATTTTATCATGTGTTCTTGCTAGAGTCATCTCAAGTCTATATGGAATGAGGTGGAGTGTAAAATAAAGAAAGGAATGTAACTGAATAGAGTTGCAACTCATTTATAAGTGAAAAAGATATTGAAATTTTGTCTCTAAGATAATTTCCTATATGCAGTCTTATATTCCAGCTGAATTTCATTATAAAATTGAAAATGTGTTCCTCAAGGAAAAAGAATCCTAGTTCTGAAATGTTATAAAAATCACACTTTTAAATTGCAGCAAATATGTAAATTCACATATCTTAAAGAAAGCAAGTTATTGTAAGATACTGAGAATAATATGCAAAATAAGTCATAGAATACAAATGCAAAAGAACTAGAGTTGTTTTGATGTTTTAGGACAAGGATTTAAAGCTTGTGGGAAAAAGAATGTGAGTGTTGCTAACAGGACATGCTGCTCTGTGAGACTCCACAGCCCACCTTTTTCCCGGAATTACTGAAGCAGGTTTCTCAGGGCTTAGTCAGCCTTGACTTTGCCACACACCTATAAGCACCTGATTTATTAGTCTGTCAATATTGGCTCTTCAAATCATTCATTTTTTAAACTTATTTAAAGAGGAACTGGTCTAAGTAATATACAGTAGGTGTGAATTCATGGATTTGCTGTTTTCTTAATGCACATTAAAATCAATGCATAGCTATTAAACGAAAAAATGATATAGTGTGTTCCCCTAAAAGCACCTCTTTCACCACATGCCCCCCCACAGCACGTGAGGGGTTCTGCTCCCAGCCTTTGGAAGTTGCCAGTGGGTCTTGAAAACAACTAGATAAACTAGGCTGAAGGGAGGAGGGGCCCTGGCATCAGCTGAGATACATGTGTAACTGATTCAGCAGAGGCGGGAGGCTCCCCCCAGTTAAAGGGAAAATGAGGTGAAGTGCGGATATTCTTGCAGAACACACATGACAGAGTCCTGCAGAGTGAATGCTGAATGGAACCCTTGAGAAAGATCTTAAGAAAGCCAGCTGGGATGAGGACACTGCACTGCAATATGGTCACCACCCGCGTCTAGTCCCCCTCCGGCTCTTGCCTGTTGCGATGCTCACCCATTTGGGCCAGCTGTACAAATACATCATTAGTTTCCAATAGTAAATCTTACTCTTGGCTTTTAGAACTGTGGTTCTCCAATGCCGTCCCTGGACCAGCAACAGCATAACCTGGGCACTTGTGAGAGATGCAGACTCTTGGGCCCCACCCTAGCCCTGCAGGGATTCCGATGGATGCTGACGTTTGAGGACCACTGTTGTACAGTCAACAGAAGGCCATTGGCAAGGAGACCTGGGTTCAATGTCCAGGTCTGTAGCCAACAAGCTGTGACCTAACGTCAAATCACTCACAGACTCAGTCTCCTCAACCATAATGTGAGAAAACGCCTGGTTCTGAGCAGAGGTTCCCAGCCCAGAGGTCTATTAGAATTACCTGGCATCTTCTCAAATATGATGCTGCTACACCAGCTGCTGCAATACAGTCAGCCCTCCATATCCACGGGTTCCACATCTGTATTCAACCAACCTTGGAGATACATAGTATTTCCAACTATTTACATAGCATTTACATCGTATTTACAACTATTTACATAACATTTACATTGTATTAGGTATTATAAGTAATCTAGAGATGACTTAAAGTATACTGGAGGAAGGGCAGTAGGTTTTATGCAAATACTACACCATTTCATATAAGGAACTTGAACATGCTTGGATTTTGGAATCCTCTGGGGTCCTAGAATCCCTCTTGGATACAGAGGGATGACTGTACTTTATGATTCTGTTTATATTAAGGTCTGAAACAGGCAAAAACAAATATGTAATGGGAACAATCAGAGCAGTGGTTGTCTGGGGAGATGGGAGGGGTGATTGGGAAGGGGCAGGAGGGAACTTTCTGGGCTGATGCTGCTATTCTGTCTCGATGGGAATATGGGTTACACAGGTGTATGCAGTTGTCAAAAATGTATTGAATGGTACGCTGAAGATTTGTGCATTTTATTGCATGCATATTTTACCTCAAAAGAAAAACAAAAGGGCTGTAAACAAATATTGGACTCTAGTTAATAGTTTATGTGCCGAAGTGTTTAGGGATGAAATGCACTGACATCCCAATTCATTTTGAAATACATCAAATTATTAGATGGCTTGTTGACTGGACAGAGAAATGGCTAGTTGGATAGATATGTGATAAAGTAAGTATAATATTCAATAAGATGTTAGTTGCAGAATCCAGGTGGTGGGTATACGAGTAATCACTGCAAAGTTCTTTCAATTTTTCTTTAAGTTTGAAAATTTTTATCATAAAATGTTGGAGGGGAAAATTCTGATGCTGGTATTCCACACTCACGTCTATTAGCTCAGGATCCTTCCTACCATTGGAAGGAAGGAAACTTCTACTGTTGGAGGGAGGTACATTTCTTTCTACAAGGTAGCAGTTTTTAAGCCATTCGTGCAGACATTCTGGGGAGAGGTGACACATGGGGAGACTGTTGGTTTTTACTCCTGACAATGAGTTTATTGGGCTGGAATCTTCCAACAGGTAAGGATAATGGGAAAGGCATAGGTGGTGCACCTGAGCTTCATTGCTGTTAGAGCCACCCCGCCCCTCAGCTGCAGGCATTTGGGGCCCCGGTTGCCACCTGTTCTCTGGGTGCAAGATTAGGGCTCCCCCCTGCAGAGCTTCTACTTGCCTCCGCCACCAAGGGGAGCTGTCACTCCAGCAGTTGCCTGAAGTGCCAACAATATTCAAACCCAGAGCTTGGAACGATTCTGATTCTGTGCCCCCTGAGGGGATTACAGGGCTCTTCCCATCATGCCTCGCTTCCCCTGTTAATCCATAACCCTAAAAAGGACCAAGCCTCCGAGCCATGGACCGTCTTTCCAGATCTGCATGTTCTCTGACTCAACGCACCTCCCCACCCCCATCCTTCCTCAAACTTGACTGATGGCACCGTGAGATCCATGGCCAGCAAACTCCCTTCTGGGTGTGTTCTCCTGGCTCTTACCTGGCTCGCCGCCTCGCCTGGTGCCCACTCATGGGTGCTCTTCTCTTACACCCCGCGCACTGCAGAATCCTGCAGGGGTCAGTATCCTCCGTGCTCCCGTGACATCTCCTTCTCGTTCAAAACCCAGCCATATCACCTGCTGTCCGTCTGCTGGTCATCTCATTCGCTGGGGACATGGTTCCTGGCTTACTGTTTCCTCCATCCTCCTGTCTTATTCTCCAGGACCCATGTGGATGGACCATCCTACCCCCTGGTCTCTCGCTACCTTGATTCCCTCACCTCCAGTGATCTTTCCAACACTCCGATCCAGTCACCCCTTCCTGTAGTCACACCCGGGACCCTGACTTTATCTGGAAAAGAGATCCAAGCATCTCTCCTGCCCCCCACTCGCTCTAGCACTCCCGCCAGCCTCATCCGGAGCTCCCACCATCTCACGGAATGACTCCCTCCCTTACTCATCACCCCTCGTTTAATCACCTCCCTTGTCTCTCTCCTGCCGTCATCCCCCACTGAGCACACCCCAGCGTGGTTGACACACACACTGGCTGGCTCTTCTCCATCTTCTCCCAGCATCCCTGTGCTGCCCGGCAATCCCACTACTTTCCCCGTAGGTTGTTCTCCTACTCTCTGCAATGAGGACTTCGTACCTCCTCTTCTCTCCTCGGCTGCCCAAGCTCCTACCCAACCACCTTCTGCTTAGCGGACGCCCCCGTCTCTAACTTCATCCAGGAACGACAAGCCAGCAGAGTGAGCTCTCTCCTTCCTGCCACCGTCTGCCCGCCGCTTTCCATTCCCACTTCACAGCGGAAGAATCGTGCCTTCTCCTCCGTGAAGCCAGCTGCCCCCCTAGATCCGGTGCCCATCCCTTCTTGCTGCTCAGGCTTGTCACTCTTACCAGATCCCTGTTTCCTAGTCAACTGGAAACTTTCACTAGAGGGAGGAGAACTGGCTCTATAGTTGGGGACCCAAATGTCACTGAATTTTACTAATTGCCACCTGGCTAAGGACAGGCCTGGGGGGGCGTCTGGTCTTGGTACAAGTCTTTCAGGTGACCCTGGTCTTTGGTCCACACATGTCCCTCTCGGGGTGGCTTCTGGGAATTAATGAGCTCTGACACAGAACAGCGTCTCAAAGTTCTTCCAGACCTGCATGTCCTCATCCAATCCCCCCACCCTCACCCCGCCCGGTCCAGGCATTCTCACCCCCGGCAGGTGAGGAAAAGGACACCTCTGTGTCCACGGAGGACATACCTGAGATAGCACAGCCAGAGCTCCCAGCACTCAGAAGATGCTTGCTACCCCGGGATGGTCGTGCAGGGGTGTGTAGAGGGCATGTCAGAGGATGCTCCTCCACTATCACTGAGCCCGGGGAGGTGAAGGCGCTCTGGGTGTTCTCGCTCAGGGAGGGGTCAGGCAAGGCGGTCAGAAACCCAGCAAAATATTGCGCAGCAGCCAGGGTAACGGGTTAGATGAACGCAAAGCAGCATTTTTAAAGCCGAGAGCTGCCTGGAAACGGAAGGACGATGAGGCCCACAGTGCTTGCATTTGTGGCCATTAAAATACCTGCACCAAAAACAACACAGGTGTTTCAGAGCACACATGAAAACAAGTGTACACGTGGAGCCCATCGGAATGGTTATCTGTGGAAGGGGGAGGTGGGGTAACAGACAGAGACAGGAGTGGGGTCTTGCATGGGGTCCTGCTGCCGTGGGCCATGGGCTGGACTGAGAGTGAGGTGCACTCGGTGTTCTCAGCTGAATTCCCCCCATCTAACGCAGCAAGGTGACCTCACCTGTGACTCTTACTCCAGTCTCCCCTGTGAAGTGTGGGTACAGCTCAGAGACCCACACTTTCCTGGGCCTCACAGCCCCTCGGAAACAAGCTTCTGTTGGTAAAAGCCAAGAGGCCACTCGTTGCTGGGAACATAACTGAGGTCCCAACCATTAAAAAGCAAAAAGGTTCCAGCACCCACCACCTGCTGGTGCATTTCCCTATTTCCAGTGACAGCGTCCAGGTCTGGGCCTCGAACTCCTGGGGTCTGGTCGGCCCAGTCCTGGGGAGCCACGAGGGTTTGTGTGTTCAGTGGGGGTGGGTACTCCTCGGGGGAAAGGTATCGGCACGCCTACCTGAGACGACGGGGCCCAAGGGGGCTGGTCTCAGAGCCGGGGGTCCTGAAGTTAGTGAGCTGGGCCTGGAGGGGGCGTCCAGATCCCTCTTGTCTGCAGACCTGTGGTCTCACACCAATGAGCTTCCCGGGAACAACGTCTGATTCCAAGCTACCAAGGTGAGTGAGGAGTTGGGAAGAGTCGCATGTGGTCAGGGGGCTCTTGGGGGCCTGGAAGGGCCGCGCCACTGCCCATGCCCTGCCATGCCCATGCCCTGTGGCAGGAGGGGATGGAGCTCCAGAGGAGGAGCGAGGGGCAGCCGAGGGGCCATTGCCGTGCTGTGGTAGAGAGACCCTCACTTAAGCTAGACCCGTCTCCTCAGACCCTCATGAGGAAAGTGGAGGTTTGCTCTACTTTTATGTAGAAATCCACCCAGATTGGACATTCTCATGAGAATGTCACTTAAACAGAACAGACGTCAGTTTGCAGGTGAGAACTTCTGTGTTCATAGCCCTGGGACACACACCCGACCTTTTCATGGAGGAAATCAGGAATTTGGAAAATCGCTGTCATTTTTTGTGCAAAGGAAACTCAAATGTTTCCCTCTATAGAAACTTGTAATTAGAAAAGAAGGCAAGTTGCCAAGGGGGGGTTGCAGGGGGGAGGGAAGGACTGGGAGGTTGGGATGAGCAGATGCAAACTATTATGTAGAGAACGGATAAACAACAAGGGCCTACTGTAGAGCACAGGGAACTATCCTGTGACAAACCATAATGGAAAAGAATATAAGAAAAAGAATGTATATATATGTATAACTGAATCTCTGCTGTACAGAAGAAATTAATATAACATTGTAAATCAACTATACTTCAATAAAATGAAAAAAAAACAAGGCAGAAGTCTGATCTCCTGTTTCTTGCAGGTGAATTAATCGCTTCTCATCTTGTAATATTTACAGGATAGGGATGATGAGCTGAGGGGAAGGAGAGAAAAGAACCTCTTAAAAAAGAGGAATTTTTAGGCACAAAAAGGAAACTGTATTAATCAAGGTTCTCCAGAGAACGGGACATATATATATATATATATATATATATATATCTCCCGTGATCCAGCGAAGTTGATACATATAATTAACCACCACGGAAATCATACCTGTTAAGGAAGACAAGATGCTCCTTAAAAAGGAGGAGAGGGCTTCCCTGGTGGCTCAGTGGTTGAGAATCTGCCTGCCAAGGCAGGGGACACAGGTTTGAGCCCTGGTCCGGGAAGATCCCACATGCCACGGAGCAACTAAGCCCGTGTGCCGCAGCTACTGAGCCTGCGCTCTACAGCCCGTGAGCCACAACTACTGAGCCCATGTGCCACAACTACTGAAGCCCGTGCGCCTAGAGCCCGTGCTCCACAACAAGAGAAGCCACCACAATGAGAAGCTTGTGCACTGCAATGAAGAGTAGCCCGCGCTCGCCATAACTAGAGAAAGCCCGTGTGCAGCAATGAAGACCCAATGCAGCCAAAAACAAACAAACAAATAAATAAATTTATTAAAAAAGAAAAGGAAGAGACACAGATGATGAGGTTGGGTAGGAGCCTTGAGTGGCTGCATAGGAGAACTTCTGGGTGTAGACCAAGTGGGTCCTTCTAGAACCTTCTAGGAACTGTTCCTCTCATGTTATGGTCTAGCACGCCTCAGCGTTGGAAAGCACAGTTCCTGCTTTGCTGGGATTCCAATAGAATGGGAAAGCAGAAATGGCTGGTTTTCTTTAAGCTGACATTTAAGATGTTTCCCAGGGTTCATTTACAAAGCAGTTCATTTAATAATAATAACTTTTAGCCACCAACGATATTATTGTTTTTCCAAAAAAAAAGAAACGTTTCTAATGGGCTGACCATGAGTTGCCAGCCTTGTGTTGGCTCATGGTGGAATAATCAGGCCAGGCCAAGCTGGGGGGCACCCACATTTTTGGGTTCTTCCTCCCATACAAGGTCCAATGCTGCCTAGACTGACCCCATGGAAGAAACTGCTTCTGAGGTTGGGGCAAAGCTCTCTCCCACTTCCCCCTTCTTCCTGTGGTCCCACATCTCACAGGTGCCGCAGCAGGACCCGGCCATCCTCTCTGGGCCCAATGACCAAGTGGTGGGCTGCTTTGCAGACAGCGTTGGTGTGGGAGAGATGGCCAAGTGTCCACTAAGTCCTGCTCTCCATCTTAGAGTTTAGAGTTGGGCTGGTGCTATGGACTGAATGTCTGTGCCCCACCAAATCCGTATGTTGAAACCCTAATCCCAAGGTGATGGTATCAGGAGGTAGGGCCTTTGTGAGATGATTAGGCCATGAGGGTGGAGCCCTGATGAATGAGATTAGTGCCCTTATAAAAGAGACCCCAGGGAGCTCCCCTGCACCTTCTGCCACATGAGGATACCAAGGAAAGATGTCATCTGTGAACCAGGAAGCGGGTGCTCACCAGACACAGAATCTGCTGATGCCTTGGTCCTTGACTTGCTGCCTCCAGAACCATGAGAAATAAACGTCTGTTGTTTACATGCCACCTGGTCTATGGTATTTCTGTTACGGCAGCCTGAACTGACTGAGAGGTGGGAAGGGGAGGCCCAGCCTGTCTCTGTTTTCCAGCAGCACCCATCGCTTCTCATGTTTTGGTGGGCTCATACCTGGCAGGCTGTGTTTTCCCAAAAATGACATTGACACTGTTTCTGGTCTCATCTGTACTTGCTGCTCTCCCCTTGAGAGGTGGACCAGGGGTGGGTCTTTGTGACAGCCTCAACCAATAGAGTAAGCAGATGTGATCTGTGGGACTTCCAAGCCAGGACTCAGAAGGTGATGCAGCTTCCGCCTGGCTCTCTTTTGTGACATGTGTCGTTTGGAGCCTGAGCCACTTTGCATGAGTTTGGCTGCCCTGGAGCTGCCATGCTGGAGAGACCACGGGGAGGTAAATGTGCACGAGGCCCCCGGTTGAGTCTTCCTGGCCCCCCTCCCCCCATGTGAGAGACCCTGAGCAAGAGCCACCCAGCTGAGCCCAGATCATCCCACATTTGTGAACCAAAAAATGTTTGGTCATTGTTTCAAGCCACTGTTTCAGTGTGGTTCGTCACACAAAAACAGATCAGTGGAATACCATGTGGCCATATTCACCAACAGCATGTGAAGCAAAGTGAAGCGGGTTGTTTCCAGATCAAGGTGGTTATGAAGTAGGGAGATCATATATCCGAGTTTGCCCTTACTGAGTTTATTGTCTTGGTATAATTCTTAATAACACCCCCTTTCACTCTCAAAAGTGTCCTGGTTTGGGAGATATGTTCTATAGTCACCCTTTAAGAACCAGATGTGTCTTAGAACTCTCTTTCCTTCCCTTGGGTTGGTGCAGACAAGCATAGTAACCTTGGAGGAGCCACAAGATGGAAGGGACCTGGGTAACTGAATCACTGCATAGAGGATGATTCCAGATCCCAACTCAGGACTCTAAGTGAACAAGAAATAAACTTCCAAGGTGAGTGACTTTTTTTGAGCCCTGACGCAGTTTATTTGTTATAGCAGCCAGCATGACCCTTAAATTGGTTATGAGCAAAATTAGAAATCTTCATCTTGTCTTACAAAGCGAGAGTACAAGGTGTCGGTGTCAGGAATCTGAGCCTGTTCGTTTCACCCCTTCAAACCCCTAAAGTGTGTGGCTCCATACCCAAGGTTGTGCAATCTTTGTGCACAAATAAATACATGTATATCTTCTAACGATTCATCACAAGCAAGGACAACGTTTCCGTCAGTTTACTTCCCCGTTCTGTCTTTACCAGATCAGATGTGCTTGTGACTGTGGATTCTTCAGGTTGTAAAAGGAAAAAAAAATCATCTGTGTTCAAGATGACTGTGGGCTTTGGGAGTCAGGTGGGCTTCGTGTAAATTAGTGTGAAGATGTTCGCTAGCCGTGCTGCCAGGAAAACATCACTTAATCTGTGTCCCAGGTTCCCTGAAATGACGATACTAATATTGACTTTCCTCTCCTTATTTCTCCTCTTCCCCTTCCTTCTTTCTCCCCTTCGTAACATCTTGACAAGTTCATCCATGCACACCTATGAAATAAGAGGTCCCAAAGTGCATACGGTGAATGGTACATCTGCCTGGGTGACTTTCAGTCTTCATCTTGAACTTGGAGTAAAGTGGTGCTACAGAGAGATGATGGGTCAGGACCCACGTCCTGGTGCAGCAGATGCTCTTGGCGCCTGTCCCACCCCATGTCCCCACGTCCACCTCTGACGTCATCTGCAGCTCAATGGAAAGCTGGTAAGCTCAGGCCATGTGCAGGGGTGGCCCCGCCACCAGCGGGCCCCAGGGACAGCCTTCACCAGTGGAAGCAGGAGCTGGTGCACAGATGCCCCAGTCCGTGGTCTTGGAGGGACGAGTCTGAGTCACAGTCTCCTGGGTGCTCAGGTGTCCTGGGTGGATTGAGAGCCGGTGGCCTTCAGGGGAGGCAGCTCAGTCACCGCTGATGAGCTTTTCCTTCTTCTCGCCTTATTAGATTCCTAGGGCTGCCACAACAGAGTGCCACAAACTGGGTGGCTTAAAGCAGCTGAAGTGTATTGGCTCACAGTTCTGGGACTAGGACTGCAGAATCAAGGTGTTAGGGTCATGCTCCCCCTGAAAGCTGTAGGGGGTTCCTCCCTTTGGCATCCCTGGGCTTGTGGCTGCATCACTCCAGGCTCTGCCTTTGTCATCACATGCTTTCCCTGTGTGTCTCTGTCTTCTTATAAGGACACCAGTCATCTTGGATTAGCAGTCCACCCTTCTCCAGTATCGCCTCATCTCAACAAACTGCAACAACCCTATATCCAAATAAGGTTACGACCTGAGCCTCTGGGGGTCAGGACCTCCCATCTCTTTTGGAGGGATCTGTTTCATTCTCTTTGCTCCCTCCTTCCTCTTTCCCGTGATCACCTCCAGTACAACTACCTGACCCAGTCCTTGTCACAGGCTCCGCTTTTGGAGGAAACCAAACCCAAATACCTGGGGCCCGTCTCCCAGCTTCACGGTTCCCCAGCTCCGCGTCCTGACTTACTGTGTTGTGAGGTGTGTTAGTCTCTCCGTGCCCTGCCACGCTGGAGGTTTGTCACTCAGATCTCCGTGTGCTGCAGATCCGGGGGCTCTGCGGGGCAGCAAGCTGAGTGCTGATTCTGGGACTCCCGCTCCTTCCAATTCTAGATGCTGCCGTCTTGAAACATGGCCTTCACAGCGAACAATGGAGGGGAAGAGAGAGGGTGGGAGGTTGACAGAGGCTTATATTCGGGTGTGGAAGCAGCATGCATGAGTCCTATGCATATTCTGTGTCCTAGAACCAGTCCACCAGGAAATGTCATCTGTGTGCCCAGGAGGAGAAGGTGGGCTGAGGGAGTATCTGGTCTGTTTTTGCCAAACTCGCCCTCTGAAATTGCAGTTTCCTTGTCTATAAAATGGGATTCACTTTTGCCCTGTATCCTTGAGTCTCAGCTCTGAGTTAGGAGAGCTGCTCATGACAGCCTGGCGGCACACAGTAGGGACAGACAAGTGAGACTCTGGTTTGTATTGCGGCCAGGTGGGGCAGCCGTTTGATTGCCACATCAGCTGCTCGTCCCTACGGGGCCATCCCTAAGGAAGGATTACAAGTCCCAACCCACTGACATCAGGCTTGGCCATGGGATGAAATGTGGGTGGAGCTCCTGGGGGTCAGGAAGGATCTGTTTCATTCTCTTTGCTCCCTCATCCGTCTTTCTCAGGATCCCCTCCCATTTTCTTGTCCTACATTACCCCTTCCCTCTGCTGAAAACCCAGAATGTGCCAGTAGAAGTGGCCCCTTTAGCCTTGGTCCTAGAATAAAGAGGACAGAGAGAAAAACCACAGCTGACCTGCAGCTAACAATGAAGATGATGAGAAACCAGCCTCTCTCCCTGTCTCCCTCCCTCCCTCTCTCTTTTTTCTTTCTTCCTTCTTCCCTCCCTCCCTTCCTTCTTTTCTCCCTCTCTTTTTCTTTGCCACTGAAATTTTGGGGGCTGTTTGTTACAGCAGCATAACCTAACTTTTCCTGACTGATACATCAGCAATGCCCTCATCTGGCCTTGTAAATGTCCTCCTCCCTGACATGGTCCCTGAGTAAGGAAGTGTCTCTTGACTTGGGTCCCAAATCCTGGTGTGGAAACTTTGTGATCCAAGCTGGATCCTATGGAGCCCCCTCTTTCCTAAGGTCCAGGAATTTGGGACAAAAGACCAATTATTCATATCTGTCAGCCCCAGAAGATGCAATCAGAGAGAGGCAGAGAACAAGACAGACCATATCGGCCCCCAGACCCTAAGACCCATCTGGTCTGGACTGAGCACCTCGCTGCCTCATGAGAGAAGAGGGTGGGGGTGGCCAGCCCAGCCCTCTGTTACATCCGCATGGGAGGAGGAGGAGGGGGCCAGGGAGGAGGGTTGGCCGGGCCTGAGTCTCATCACTCCCTAGGTTCACCAGGATCACAAGTCAAAGGAGAGAGGTGAGTCCTAGGGACGTGTGAGTCCTTAGATAACAGTGACCTTCCCGCTAGCGAACGGGCTCCAAAGTGGCCCTGGACTCAGACCCGCCCATCGAGGCTACCCCCACTCCCTCGCTCACAGAGGGGGGCTGGGGTCATGTCAGGAAAGCTTCCCGAGTGAGTTTTCACCCTAGAAGACACGTGAAAGCCAGGTGAAAACATGTTTGCAAAACTGCTTTGTAAATAGTGAAGCGTAACGCATATGACGGATGTAATTTTAAGAGAGGTGGAGGAGAACTCTCATTTTAATCCAGGGAAGCTTCCTGAATCAGACCTCTCTTTCCCGGATCCTGATTGCTTGTGGAGGATGCTGATTAGAAGACGTGGGAAATACTTCTTTCGATCTAGAACAGGCAGGTGGATGTTTTGGTAGTAGGTTTTCCTACGGACTAGGCGGGTGGAAAACTTTATCTAGAAGTGCCTCCCGTTAGTGTGGAATCAGCGGCATCAGATGCCTCTGGAGACAGAGGCTGCTCGTGGCTGAGAGCTTGCTTTCAATTCCACCTCTCAGCCAGCAGGAAACAGAAGCTCCGAAGACCTTAAAGGAAACCCAGGGGCAGCCATAAACTCTGTTTACAGCCTTCTAGGGCCCGAGAGAACCGCTGAGGAAAAGGAGTTGTCTAAGGAACCAGATAGTTATTCTATTATGTTTTTTTTTTAACCTGAAAATAAAAACTCACCGCTGATCTATGAATCATGAACTGGGCTGACCACGAGGCCTCCAGCCGGAAGGGTCGCTGAGGCCCTGGAAGTGGCCGGCCGGGCCCTCGGGAGCAGTTTCTTCTCCTCTGGGGCTTGGGGTGAAAGCATAATTTTCCTTTCTCTCCCTCACGTCCAGCCGTGCCCACCTCCAGTTTCTTCCCCGGGCGGCGCTCACATCCTCGTTTCCGATGATGCTTCCCCTCCATTTCTCCCTCCCCTTTTTTTGAAAATTTATTTAATTAATTTATTTTTGGCTGTATTGGGTCTTCATTGCTGTGCGCAGGCTTTCTCTAGTTGCGGTGAGCGGGGGCTACTCTTTGTTGCGGTGTGCGGGCTTCTCATTGCGGTGGCTTCTCTTGTTGTGGAGCACGGGCTCTAGGCACGTGTAGGCTTCAGTAGTTGTGGCATGTGGGCTCAGTAGTTGTGGCTCACAGGCTCTAGAGCACAGGCTAAGTAGTTGTGGCACCCGGGCTTAGTTGCTCTGCGGCATGTGGGATCTTCCCAGACCAGGGCTTGAACCCGTGTACCCTGTATTGGCAGGCAGATTTTTAACCGCTGCGCCACCAGGGAAGCCCTCCCTCTCCTTTTTACAAAATGTATTTCTCTATCCACTCACTTCCTTTCTGCTTCCTGGGAGTGATGACCAATACACCAAAGTGCTAATATCATACAAAACATGCCAGAAAGTGCCAGAGCACAGAGAAGAAGACACCCCCTTCTTCAGACACCCCCAGGCGCTGTAGCTGGAGGAAGGTGGACTACGGCCCAGGGCCCAGGCCCTGGATGACCCTTGGGGGCCTGGTTGCCGAAGCAGCTCCAGGACGTGGTGGGCTTGATCAGCTGGAGGCAGGGTCACAGAGCAGGGGTCACAGGGCACTGAGGGGCTGGTGCAGGAACTGCTGGTGAACGCTGGACTCCCTTCCGCAGGAGCTCAGGGCCCAGGTGGACAGGTAGCTGGGCAGAGGGCACTTTGGAGAGATGTAGGTGAGAGGGGCGTGGGAACAGAGAGGAGCCTGACACCCTGGGAGGCATCCCATACCTGGGGGGCTAGGAGCTGTTCTAGAACCCTCCACAGTGCTGCTCTTTTCTCCCTCACTCACCCCTGAGCCTTACTGGGAGCAGTGGGTGAGGTGCAGACACAGGTCCCTCTCCCTCCCACCTGGTAGGTTACCGGTGAGGGGCTGGTGCTCACTCTTCAGGGGACATCCACCCATCTGGCAGACACTGACTGAAGTCTTCTGTGTCGAGCAGAGGCTTTAAGCTCATCGACTCTGGGTACCTCCACCACTGACAAGCTGTGTGACCTTCGGCAAGTGACTTAAACTCTCTGTGCCTCGGTTTCCTCATCTGTAAAATATCTTATTCACAAAAGTTAAATGAGGTAACATTTTTAAAGCATTTGGCCGAGTGCCTGGCATACAGTACACATGATACGTGTGTTTGTTCAATAAAAATAAGCTGGGAGACGAGGGATGTTCCTAACTCCATGGAGCCCGCACGTCGGGGGAGGAGACAAACAACAGACGTGAACCAATAAATGATAGAATTGCAGTGTCAAGAGGAAATTAAATCAGCAACAGGATAGAGGGTAAGTAGCAGGCAGGGGAGTGTTATTTTAATCAAGGAAGTTAATGAAGGCCTCCCAGAGGATGTGGTCTCTGCATGGAGACCGAAATGATGACCAGGACCAGCTGTGCAAAGATCAGAGGGGTGCAAGGACTTCCCTGGTGGTCCAGTGGCTAAGACTCCGTGCTCCCAATGCAGGGGCCCCAGGTTCAATCCCTGGTCAGGGAACTAGATCCCACGTGCCGCAACTAAGAGTTCGCATGCTTCAACTAAAGATCCTGCACACAGCAACTAAAGATCCCGCACACCGCAACGAAGATCCTGCATGTCGTAACTAAGACCTGATGCAGCCAAATAAATAAATATTAAAAAAAAAAAAGAAAGATCAGAGGGGTGGATGCCAGGCAGCGGGCACAGCATGTGCAAAGGGCCAGTGCGATGGAGGAAAAGTTAGGCAGGTGTGGCTGGAGCGTGGGGGCCAATGGGAGAAGTTGTGTGTGAAAGAGTTTGGAGAGAAGAAGGTCCCACGGGGGTTGGCGGTCGGGGGAAGGGATTGAAGTTCTTTTCTAATTGCAGTAAGGGACTGTTCATTTTCTAGGGCTGTGGCAACAAAGTACCACAAACTTGGTGATTTAAGACAGAAATGTATTTTCTCATAGCTCTGGAGGCCAGAAGTCCAAAATCAGGGTATTGGCCATGGTCCCTGCAAAGAATCTGGGTTGGGGGGAGCCTTCCCTGCCTCTCCCAGCTTCTGGTGGGCCCATGTGCTCCTTGGCTGTTGCTATATCCCTCCAAAGTCTGTCTCCGTCTACACCTGCTATTCTCTGTGTGTGTGTGCTCTGTGCCCTCTTTTTTTTTTAGAGAAAGAAATAGAAATTTAAAACGTTTTATTGAAGTATAGTTGATTTACAATGTTGTGTTAATTTCTGCTGTACAGCAAAGTGATTCAGTTATACTCTGTACCTTTTTTATATTAGGATACCAGTCATTGGATTTAGAACCTAAATCCAATATGATAGCATCTTGAGATCTTTAACTTAATTACATCTGCAAGGCCCTATTTCCAACTAAGTTAACATTCACAGATACTGGGGGTTAGGACTTGGACACAGTTCAACTCACTCAGAGACCACTGGAAGTTTCAGCAGAGGAGAGCTATGATCTGCCTTACGATTTAACAGGATCACTCTGGCTGCTGTGTGGAGAAGAGCGTGAAGATGGAGAGGCAAGTGCGGGCTCTTGCAGGCAGCTGAGCCGGAGATGACAGGTGAGAAAGAGAAAAAGGCATTTTCCTGTTGGACATAAACAATTTCACGGATCACCAACCTCAGACAAAGCCACTCTGTGACCACGATGGGTTGAGACAGCAACAAGACTTCTGAAATCACGTCTGAACACAGACAAAACATGGACATCATCCAAACCGCAAAATCAACCAAACATCTCCCATCCTGGCTAACGTGACTCTTTTTTTCTTTTTAAACTTATCACAGTTCTAGCTTTGTCCCGTCCTTCTTACCTTCTATATAAGAATTATTAAGATGCCCAATCATAGCACCACCCCTCATTCCTGATAGCATCTAACCCAGAGTGAAGGCTTGATTCCCTGAACCCTCCCCCAGATCATATGACAGAAGCCCAAGTCCTGTAAGAGGTCCTGACTGAGATGCCCCAGGGTTCCCCATGGTGTGTGTTCACTCTTCCTGCATCAAATTAACAAGCCCAACTTTTTGTTGACAGCCGTGCTCCTGGTGGTCTCTGGTTGAGGGGCAGGGGGGCTTTGTGGGTGTGGGACCAATGCCCCGAGCTTGGTGTAATGCTGTGCTGCTGCCATAATGAAATTCTTAATAGTTTTTTTTTTTTAATTAATTAATTTATTTATTTTTGGCTGCTTTGGGTCTTCGTTGCTGCGTGCAGGCTTTCTCTAGTTGCATCGAGCGGGGGCTACTCTTTGTTTTGGTGCGCGGGCTTCTCATTGTGGTGGCTTCTCTTGTTGCGGAGCACGGGCTCTAGGCGCTCAGGCTTTAGTAGTTGTGGTGCGTGGGCTCAGTAGTTGTGGTGCACGGGCTTAGTCGCTCCGTGGCATGTGGGATCTTCCCTGACCAGGGCTTGAGCCCGTGTCCCCTGCATTGGCAGGTGGATTCTTAACCACTGAACTACGAGGGAAGTCCCTCTTAATAGTTTTTGAACACGGGGCTCTGTACGTTCATTTTTCACTGGGCCCTACAAATTCTTTAGCTGGTTCTGCTGAAGAGCGTTGACAGGGGCTAATGCCAGGGTCATTGTGGTCCAGAGAGTGACAAGTGGGTGGATTCAGGACTGTTTTGGCCCCCCACCAAAAAAAGTGAGAAAATGCAAGGAAGAGGGAGAGAAATCCTGAATGTGGGGCTGTGTACACTGTGCTCTTTATCAAAGTGGGAAATAATTGGGTGGTGAAGTCAAATAGGTTTGGGAGTGGGAACGGGGAGACAAGAGCCTCCACTGGGTGAAAATATACTTCTTATCACACATTAGGAAATAGACATGGGATGTGACATTTTAAAAAATTGGTGACTCACTATTGTACTACTATTTTGCAAGATATTACCACAGGGGACAGGGGCAGGGGAGGAAGAATTGAGGAAGAATTGGGACTTGGGGATCTTTCTTAACTGCATGAGAATCTACAACTATTTCAAAATTAAAAGTTTAATTAAAAAAATTGGTGACCCAGAAAATCAGGACGTGAGTGGAACGCCAGGCAGCTCCGGGCAGGTGTTGCTATCTGTATTCATCGGTTCTTGAATCTGCAAGGAGTTGGGGGGCAGCTGACGCAGGCGGACTCAGCCCAGTGAAGGGCCTGCAGGGACAGTGGCAGCAGCTGTGGCACCTGAGCCTCCTTCCTGGTGTTCTCGAATTAGGGCTGATGGGGTGGAGAGCATCTCATCTCTCTGAGGTCCTGCCAAGCGCCGGGCATGGACTTGACAGAGGAAAGTTCCTTGAAGAAAGTGCTTTGGGCACTCAGCTCCTTTAGCCGTTTCAGGTCACTGCAGTAGGGGGGTCAGGCACGGGGAGCTTTGGGCTTGGGGACCGTGACTGGGAGCAGAGGCCAGAATGACTTCCGCTGGTCTCCACTTTCATGCTTCCGTTAGCAAGAACTCGTGTGGCCGGGGGTCAGGGGGGAGCATCTCATCTTGATATTTGCAGATTTATTCGTGGAACTCCCCACACATCTGGATGAGGATTTATGACTTGCCCCCTGGAGGAAATAGTTAAATGAATCGCTAAAGCACAAAACATTCCTGTAGAATTGCTTCCATATTTTATTAGACGCAGGTGAGCATGAATTATTATGAAGTCAACAGGAGGGTTTGCAAATTCGGTTCTTGCCTTTCCACAAACAACTCTTCTATGTCTAGATTGTTATGGAAAGGCTTTAATGAATGTTGGCTTGTGATGGGACTGTTGAATAACTCACTCTCTTATCTATCCATCCATCCAGCCAGCCAGCCAGCATTTATTGGGCACTCACTGTATGCCAGGTAATGCCAGCTAGGTTGCAGCTCAGGTATCATTCTCACTGACCTGCCTTCAAAAGACGCCATCAGATGTACAAGGTCCTTGTGAGATGAGCCAGTTTGGGGCTTTATTGTCGTGGGAGGGACACCATGTTGGGGGAGCGGTCTTCCTTTCATGTATCGCAGGAAGCCACTGGTCACAGAGAAAAAGGCCCATTTCCACATACCCCTCCATGGTTGGAAATGCTACTGACATTAAATTTCTCTTTCTTAGAATCTCCTCGTTTGTGTCAAGGTGTGAAATTTCTTGGGGGAAAAATGGACACAGTCATATAAAATTAGCCTTCAAGTTGAATGGATCGTATTAGTTTCTCACACTCCAGGTACTTCTGCCAAACTGATCCTGGCTGGGCACCCATGGGGTCTGGTTTCCACTCAGAATGCTCAGGATGGGGTTGGGAGATCTGGGGATGGGAGAATAAACGTCATTTGTTTCTCCTCTCCTATTTGGCAGTTAAGCATCACAGCATGGCTTGTAGGATCCCTGGAAACCCGAGGGATTGGGGACCCTTTCACCACGCTCCTTCTGCTTCCACAGAGAGGAGGTGGGGGACGGGAGTAGAGTTTACCTCCCTGAGCTGGGGATGGGAGCACGGCCACCAGTGACAGGGTCGGGCTCAGCAGTGGGTGGGGCTCACCCCACTGGGACCCTGGACTTGGAGGGTGCCAGTGGCACTGCAAGCTGACGTTCTGGGGGCGGGGCATGGAATCCGCCCCGAGGAGGGAGACTTCTTGAAGAAGAGCAAGGGGTGGGAAGGGCGCCCAGAGGCACGGTCTCTGCTGCACGGTTGATGTCTGGGGTTCTCACGGCAGCCTGTGGGATGCCTGAGCAAGGGGGCCCCTCCTGCCCCCGATTTGTGGGCAGAGAAATAGCTCAGCAAATCCAATAACATGTCCAAGATTACCCAGTGAGTTCTGGAGGCTGGATTGGAACTTACCATCCTTTCTCTACACCACGGCTTCCCGGACAGGAGCTCTGTGTGGACCCCGCCCCAAGGCAAAACAGTGCTGTAGAAAAACAATTGGGGGTGTCTGTGAGGAGGGCCCTGGACAGGGAAGGGTGCCCTTCACTGCATCTGTCCTCAGGTGAGGTCAGTTGAGAATGACCCGGGAACGCCTAGAAGCATCACTTCCCCTCTGAAGACTACAGTTCATGATCAGGCCAGGCAGACACACATGCTCTCCTTTTCATTCCAAGTAGTGGGCACCTGGATTGCTTAGAAATTCAGGAAACAGAGTTGGTTAGAAACAGGAATTCAAATGAATTGCCCCTGAAATCCAAAGAGCCCAGGGAACCAGTGGGGGAGGAGGGGTATCTGGTTCTTAGGAATCAAGCGCTCACCAGCAGCCCTTTTGGTTCAAACTTTGAAATTCATACTGAAAAGGGGTGGATCCCTCCTTCCTCGGTCTTTTGTTCTATTCAGGCTTCAGTGGATTGGATGAGGCCCACCCACTTTGGGGAGGACCATCCCACTGATTCAAGTGCTAATCTCATCCAGAAACACCCAGAAAGAATGTTTAATCTGGGCATCCCATAGCCAGTCAAGTTGACACATTAAATTAACCATCACAGCTTGGAAAGTTTCTTCCTTTCTTTCATGAAATTGGAGGCATGGTCTTTGTAGCTCAGTTTATTTCCTGGGGGAGGAGGGGAAACATTGAGAGCTACTGGGGCCCAGGTCAGGACTGAATTCTTTTATTTATTTATTTATTTATTTATTTGGCTGTGCCGGGTCTTAGTTGCAGCACACAGGATCTTGGTTACAGGATCTAGTTCCCTGACCAGGGATGGAACCCAGGCCCCCTGCAATGGGAGTGCGGAGTCTTAACCACTGGACCACCCGGGAAGTCCCAGGGCTGAATTCTTGGAGTCAGCAGTAGGGAGTGGAGAGAGGAGCCTGGGCAGCTTTGGTGAGGAGGGTTTAAATGCCAGAAGACAGGAAAAGGTATATGAAGAAGCATCCATGCGTGATATTCTTCGAGAGTCATAGACGGGATATAGATCAGAATATCTTTTGATAGTTTTTATCTAATGGCATTTCTTGGAAGGTGCTGCCACATGAGGCTGTGGGATTAACCCAGATACATTTAGAGAGTGGCCACCAGAATCTGAGAACTCAGGTGTTGTGTTCAGTGGCACCTCCTATTAAAATAATCACTCAAGATCTGAGCTCTTGTGTAATAAAGAGTGTGACTGGTTCCTGGGAGGGAGCTTCTAAGTCTTTGGAATTCCCTGAGTGATAGGAGTGCCTGTTATACATGGTGGACTCCTAGGCCCACAACTAAGTTTAGTTTATTGAGACGACTCAGGATGGGGGTGGCCACGCCATAGAGACCATAGAGACCAACCACGGGACTAGCAGGCTGGGTCCTTGAGCCAGGTGATGTCAGCCTGCTACAATCTGAATGTTTTTGTCTCCCCCAGATTCACGTGCTGAAATTCTAACCCCCAATCTGATGGTATTTGGAGGTGGGCCCTTTGGGAGGTGATTAGGTCATGAGGGTGGAGCCCTCATGAATGGGACTGTGACCTTATAAAAGAGACCCCAGGGAGCTTCGTAGCCCCTTTGGCTATATGAGGACACAGTGAAAAGATGGCCATCTGTGAACCGGGAAGCAGGCTCTCACCAGACACTGAATCTGCTGGTGCCATGATCCCACATTTCCCAGCCTCCAGAACTGTGAGAAATACATGTTTGTTGTTTATGAGCCACCCAGTCTATGGTGTTACAGACTGCTGTTTATAGCCACCCAGTCTATAACAAAATATAGACTATAGCGTTTATACAGAGCGTCTATATTTTGTTACAGTAGCATGAATGGACTAAGAAACAAGCCAGACTTTGGGGGTGGGATGGGGTAGGAGGGCTGGAGATTGAGTTCAGTCACCTGGCCAGTGATTCAACGAGTCCTACCTACAGTGAAGCCCCAATAAAAGCTCTGGGCCCTGACACTTGGTGGAGCTTCCCGACTGTTGAACACATGGGTATGCTGGAGGGTGGCACACCCAGACCTCACGAGGAGAGGGAACAGAAGATCCTCCCAGGCCTCGCCATGGGGCCTCTTCACTTGGCTGGATCCTTTATAATGAAACTGTAACCAGAAGGACAGCACTTACCTGAGCCCTGTGAGTCATTCTAGCAAATAGTTGAACCTGATGGGGGTTGTGAAAACCTTCCAGATTTGTGGCCACTTGATCAGAATTGTGGGTGGCCTGGGGGCCTCCAAAGTGTGGCTGGTGTCTGAAGTGGGTGCAGTCTTGTTGGGGACTGTACCCTTGAACCTGTGAAACTTGTGCTAACTCCACAGGGGTAGAGTCAGAATTGCACTGCGGTAACTGCAGAGACAAGAGAACACCATGCCTTACTGCATTTCTTTCAAGCGAGAAATATCTTTTGTAAGCTTATTTTGCGTCAGGCATGGCAGTGGGTGCCACACATCCCACCTAACTGTTGAATGTCATGTTACTAAAGGAATTCATGAAGCTTAGAATATCGCTAGTGTCAAAGGGGCGACACTGTGAAAAACACACTGAGATCGGAATTACTATTTTTAGGAGGATGCACAGATTTGGAGAACCAGATTTTCACATAAATTCATTAAACCAAGGAAGTCTAAACGCTTCATGAAGTTAAGGGCTGCAAAGTAATCTTCAGGCTTGCTTTAAGGGGTATTGTTTGTGAATAACTTGGAGTCGTTTCTGGCTAGAGAAAGGATGCTGGCGGCAGACATCCCTGCTCTGTCCTTAGGTCTCCTGGGATGTGCCAGTTGCACTGAGTTTGCTGACTACTAGGTTGGGGTAAACTGTTGGCAGGGACTTGGGGTGTGCCCAGGGCATAGTTTACTAAGAGGAGGAAGGGCTTGGGGACATCCTGACCCTCATGGGGATGGGTGGGCACGGGCAGAGAAGAACGGGTGGATGAGGGTCTGCAAGTTCCTTTACCGAGGTGTTCCTGGCCTGGAAGCCAGGCCCCCTGTTTCTGAGGTGGTCAGTCTCTGTTGTAGGGACACTCTCACTGGATTAGGGCACCTCGTGATTCAGTATGATCTCAACTCTAACCTTAATAATTACATCTGCAAAGACCCTGTTTCCAAATAAGGTCACCTTCTGAGGTTCTGGGTGGATATGAATTTTGGGGGACACACCATCCAACCCATTACACCCTCTAAGTGTCAGTCAATTGGTAGACAGACCAAGGGGGCCAGAAGAGGTCCATTGTCAGCATTATCACAGTACAGCTGAGCTGGGAGGTTATCTCAATAGCTGGGAAGAGGGAATATTTATAAACTCCTGACACTGTCCCCAAACACAGGATGCCCAAGGTCACTTCCTTCTTTACTGTGAAGAATCTCCTGAACAGCCTCTGCCTTTCCTGCTGTCCTCAGCTCTTTGGGAAGAAGCTGAATCCTTTATTTAAGGTCTAAAGAGATTGTCTGAACAAAGACTAATGGGTTAAGCCCAGGCACAAGATGACAAATTGTTCTCTTCTGCTGTCTCAGCCCCAAGGAAGGTTCTAAAAAGAGACTAGGATGCTCTGGGCTGGAGCAGAGGGCTGGATGTGGCCCACCGCGGGCTCGCCCCTCTGTCTGTCCATCCCACCCTGACACCAGCTAGACCCCCAAGCAGAGAACAATGCTGCTGCAGCCAAAGAGCAAACGGTTTCTGACTCCAGGCCACTTGTTATTCTTTTGTTCAAAGAATAAAAGCACAGTTTGAGACCAGAGAGGGGAATTAGGCCCCTAAGAGTTCTGAAACCGGAAGGGGGTTCCCTGCTCCTTGCCTGACTTCCTCCACCTACCCCTGCCACCTAGACTCCAGCTGGGCCAGTGAGGGGAGTCGGGTCCGCACTACTACACGGGGGGGCCAGAGCGGAAGGCCAGGTCCTGCTGCCCAGGTGCGTGGGCTGGCAGAGGAGGGGGCTGCCACCCCACGTGAGAGGCAGGAAGGACTGTCCCTTCTTCCCCGTCCACCAGGCCCTTGCCCAGGGTGAGCGGGCAGAGGGTGGTCTTTGATTCATGGTAGCACCAGCCCCGCCCTTGACAATCGATCACGGCGGTCACTTGTCCACCATGACAGGGATGGAGAAGGGAGAGCCGGGTGGGTGCTTCTCCCACAGTCTTCCTGGGAGGTGGAAGTGAAAGCAGTTTCTATTTTATGGGCCAAGGTGGGAGCAGAGGAGGGGAGCTCAGCCTCCTGCTCAGGGGGTGGCCAGGGCTGGGTTTCCCATGGGGCCTGACAAGGTTCGGACACCCGCTGAGTTTGGATCCGTGAATACCGGGCAAGGCCTGTGGTCTCTGGCACCCAGCGGACTCAGCCCCAAGAGGAGGTGGCGCTCAGGGCGGCTGTTTCCTGGCTCTGCCCCCAGTAAACACGGCAGGGGCCTCCAAGGGGCCGGAGCCCACCCAGTGCAGAGCTGAGGGCTGGCTGAGGGCCAGGGCGGCGCTGTGGTGCTGGGGCCACAGGTGCTGGGCTCGGGGCTGGAGGAGGACATTGGCGATGCTCAACTTCTTCCCGAGAAGGGCCTGGTGCAGAGCGCCGACGGCGACCCTCCCAGATTTCCGAGCCGCTTGTGGCGTGGGGGGCTGGGCGGTGTTGCAGAACAAATGGGGAGTGGAACTGGGTGTGGCGAGGGCGGGAGGCAGCCTGGCAGGGTCTTACCTTTGCTGTCTGCCTCTCTGACCGGTCCAGAGTGAGGAGGCCTCTTCATGCTGTCTGCCTGTGCCCGGGAGGCAGGCTGGCGGCTCTCAACAAGAAGCATCAGGATCCGGCCGGGCCGCGGCCCACCTGAGTGGGGCAGGTTTTCCTCTCTCTCCTGGCTTTGCAGAAGGGCTGCCCTGGGGGACAGTGTGGGTGGCTCTGGGGACCGGAGGGAGATGAGCTCAGGATCGCAGACCTTGAACCAGGGGCCAATCTGAGAAGTAGGAGGATTTGAGGGGTCATGGACCAACCTCCCAGGGAGTCGCCACGGCCAGCCCAGGGCACAAGAGGGCCCGGGGGTGGGGTGGGGTTGGAGGAGGGCCCAGCCCAGGCTTGAGTCCGCTGCAAGCAGGAGTAAATAATGAAACACTGCAGCTACTTACAGAACCACCATCTGAAGGATGCTTGTGGATTTCTTTCTCTCTTTTTTTTTTTAAATTTATGTTTGGCTGCGTTGGGTCTTTCTTGCTGCGCGCAGGCTTTCTCTAGTTGTGTCGAGCAGGGGCTACTCTTCGTCGTGGTGCGCGGGCTTCTCATTGCGGTGGCTTCTCTTGTTGCGGAGCACAGGCTCTAGGTGCACGGACTTCAGTAGTTGTGGCTCTCGGGCTCAGTAGCTGTGGCTTGTGGGCTCTAGAGCGCAGACTCAGTAGTTGTGGCACATGGGCTTAGTTGCTCCGCAGCATGTGGGATCTTCCCGGACCAGGGCTCGAACCCACGCCCCCTGCACTGGCAGGTGGATTCTTAACCACTGCACCACCTGGGAAGTCCCGTGGATTTCTTTTGACTTCTCCTTTGCACCCGTGGAGTGTCTGCCTCATGTGTTCCCACCCGCCAGAGAAGCTGAGACTCCAGGCTGGCTGTTTTAGGTTTGGTTCCTGGTTGAACAGATTGTCCCAGAGGCACCAAACATCTGGACTTCCTCGGCCCCCAGTGTACCCCAGCCAGTGGGGATTGCCGGAGTTGCTGCCGGGGAGGCCTGTGCCCACACCTGCCACATGAGCCATTCATTAGGTTGTGTAACAGACAATCCCAGTTAGGGAAAGAGAAACCACCTGGGTATTTTTAAAAAGAGTGAATTTGTTGGTTACTCTAATGATTAGAGAGTGGAGAAACCAAAGGGTAAAGTGAGGCAACTCATGGATTAGCAATGCAGGAAGCCACAACCATCCCTGGGACTGGAGAGGCCAAGGGAGGAAGTGGTTTTACTGGACCCCGGGATCCGGAGCCATTTGGTGGAAGGGGGAGTCACGGCAAGAACCACGGACCCTCGGGAGCTGGGGCTGCAGAGGGAGCGACTGTGCAGCAGGTGCCAGAGACGTGGAGGAAAAGGAACCATGTGGAGAAGTGGGGGCACAGACCCTGGCTTCTTTCATCCTGCTTTCCAATTTTTAAATATTTGGATAAAATACACATAACATAAAATTTACCACCTTAACCATTTTTTTTTTTTTTTGGCGGTACGCAGGCGTCTCACCGCTGTGGCCTCTCCCGTTGCGGAGCACAGGCTCCGGACGCGCAGGCTCAGCTGTCATGGCTCACGGGCCCAGCCGCTCCGCGGCATGTGGGATCTTCCCGGACCGGGGCACGAACCCGCGTCCCCCGCATCGGCAGGCGGACTCCCAACCACTGCGCCACCAGGGAAGCCCTGTTTGTTTTTTAAATAGCAGCCATCCTCATGGGTGTGAGGGGATATCTCATTGTTGATTTGTATTTTTCTAATGATTAGTGACTTTGAGCATCTTTTCATGCACTAGTGCCTCCTATTAACCAAACTTACCCAGAAGCCAGAGGGCAAGTGAGCTTGGGAAGTGTAGTTTTTTGCATTACGGAGTAAAGCAGGGAAGGCAAGGCCCAGGTGACAGCTGTGGGTGTGTGTGAGGTGGGTGGGTAGAGCAGGTGGCACTGTAAAGCCAGCAAATATCCCAGGTAGTGGAAGCTCACAGAGAACAGTAGTGACATAAGGGACTCAATCTCCAGCACACATCAGTGTCCTGTGGAGGAAACCAGAACCCAGGGAGGGGTAGGGACCTGCTGAGATCTCACAGAGCAGGTGGCAGAGCTGGGGTTTGCACCTGAGTCTGCCTGACTTCCAGATGAAAGCTCTTCCCACTCTGTGCTCCCTGCCATCCGCATGATGCCTGCAAGGATGAGGCTCACCGGTTATGAACGTGCCTTGCATTTTCACACCTCATGGCTTTGCTTGTGCTGTTCCCCCTGCTTGGAATGCTTTTCCCTCCTTGCCCACCTGGCAAACTTGTACTCTCGGCAGCTCAGCTCAAATGCCCACTCCTCTAATCTGACCACCAGGGAGAACAAACCCCAAACCATGAACTATTGGCTCAATCCGTCTAAACAGCACAGAACAGTGACGGGGTCCCTGTCTTCACTCCATGTTGGATGCCTAATGTTTTTCTTTTCCCAGCATGCTGTCCATAGACTTCTGATGACTCCGAATTTCCTCTAGGGGTCTCCCCCCACCGTTTCTTGTGGATTGGGTAGTGATGACACCCCTCATCCCCAAGTTTATTATGCAATCCATCTTCCTGGTCACAGTGACTGGCCCTGAGACTTTAGCTGAGCCCTTGGACAAGAGAGACCGTCTTCCACAGGGCTGGTAAGGCCATGAAGATACCATGGGGACCAGGCCTGCCTGAGAGTGAAGCCAACAGAGGGGAAAGCACAGTCCTGGGCTGCAACAGCAGTGAGTCTTGACAACATTGTTTCTGTGCCTGGATACAGCTATGCCTGAAGCCACCTTTCACCTGTAGACGCTAATAAGTTCCCTCTTTTAGCAAGACCAAGTTGTGTTGGGATTTCAGTCACTTACCACTGGAAGCCATGATTGATGCATGTGCCTTGTGCCCAAGTCCTGGCCTTACATGCCTTGTTGATTCAGAATTCCTTGGCTCGTAGCTCTGTAGGTCTGGTCCCCAGGACAAATGGTCCTTCTGAATATCCTGTAGTATGTGGTCTGCACAGAGAAAAGCAGATCAGAAATCGGTGGGATACCACCTGGGGAGTTTCAAGTCAGGAGGGCACACTTTTCCTGATTCCAGCTCGGTGACTTGCCCAAGGCCCCCAGGTGGTGGGTGGTGGAGCTGGGACCAGCCAGGAAGTCGGGCCCCTTGGCTGCTTTACTCGAATCTGGGTCTCTGGCAAAGGCTCTAGAGGGGTCTCCTTGTTAGGCCAGGATAAGAGACCCGTTCCTCTTCCTGAAACAGCCACAGAGCCGAAAGAGCATTGCTTGGTGAGAGAGCAGAGTGCTGAGGCTTGGAGGCCTCGGTGGCCCTGCCCTTGCTGAGGCAGGCCTGTCCCCTTCCCAGTTGCCCAGGAGGGCCCCTGCAGGGCACATGGTGCCCTGTGCTTCAGGGACAAAGCCGGAAAGAAGCCCCAGCGCCTCGTCAGCTCGGCACCACCCCCCGCCCTCCCCGGGCACTTTACACATTCAAAACCTATTTTAGAAGTAGCAGCTCATCTGATTCTTTTTAATGCACTTCCAGGCAGCACAGATGTGCATCAGGGAAAGAATGTTCCTTGAACCAAAGTGCTTCTGTGGGCCTCATGCTCCTCTCCCTTGGCGCCCACTGCCGGGCCAAGAGCCTCCTATGAACCATGCATTAGTTCTGGTGATGGCTGCACACAGAGGGTGCAGCTCTTGAAAAGGGAGGGGTGTCCATTGTGCACTCAGGAGGCAGGGGTCAGGGAGGTGAAGCTGGCAGTGTCCAGAGCCCTGCCGCCAGGTCACGTGGGG
The DNA here is from genome assembly GCF_003676395.1 of Aethalodelphis obliquidens. Lineage (NCBI taxonomy): Eukaryota > Metazoa > Chordata > Mammalia > Artiodactyla > Delphinidae > Aethalodelphis > Aethalodelphis obliquidens. The sequence goes on from NW_020837974.1 coordinate 5,264,128, forward strand.
ACGGGGCCCTGGCTACTGCCCCTCCCGCGCTGTCATCCATATGTGAGAGACTTTATCCTGAATGGGGGATCTGGCACCTGAACAGTCCCAGATGGACTGGCTTGCAGGGAGGTGCGGTGGGGAGGGGACCGACAGATACAAAACAAAGCGCAGGGCGGGGCGGACTCTCCACAGGTGAGGAAAGGACGAATGACCAGACTGAGAGATGCAGGGCCACACGGCAACTCCCAGATCAGAATGATAGCACGGAGCTCCTTAAAACACACAGAGACATAAATTAAGCCTTGCAAGCGCCTGTCCCGAAAAACGTGTCAGCCAGACAGATGACGGAGGGAAGACGTCTGATGTTTCTGTCGTTTGCAAAAATACATGTTTTTGATTTGGAGGGGGAGGCACCAAAAGCCATGCTTTAACTTTTAAAGGAATTTTCAAAGGTTGTTTTTTTCTTTTCCAAAGCTGAAAAATGTCCCTAGAAGGGAACGTGAGCCATGTGTTATTGAGAGATGTCAGTCTCTCCCTTCAGTGATGTGAAGGAAGCCCAGGGCTACACCAGCCAAGCAGGTATTCCCAACCACGGTGGTCTTCTGGGGGAGGGCCCGGTGCAGGGGGCGCAGAGCTCAGCTCCAACGTCCATTACACACTGAAGGCTCATATGCTGAAACACTCAGGATCTTTCTCTGACTCATGATGTCAACCCACTTCCTGGGCAGTGTCCCTGTGAGTCTGGAAGGCATGGAGCTGCCTGTCTCGGGGCAGCCCCTCATCCCCAGCACCCTACGGATGAGGACTCAGGGGAAACCAGCAGGAGTGGATCCAAGGTCTGTGAGGCCTGAAGCTCAGCCCATTTGAGGGATTCTCTTTGAGAGAAAGGATACATAAATACAATATGGATTTAGGTATGAAAGCAAATGTTGATTTACAGTGAGAAAGGAAATCACCACCAAGTACCGGGAGCCCTGGGAATCTAGGTCTTTTTCTTCTGCAATGCCTTTAGGCAATTTATGAGACATGTTTGCTGAATCCAAGCTGACTTCTCTCCCCACCTAGAACACTCTATGACTGCCAGCATCTTCCAGCTCTTCCAGGGGCCCAAGCAAAGGAGGGGTCCTGACACTCGGGCTTTGTTAGCTTTACCGAAAATCTGCCCCTGGAAAACAAGGCTGACTAGAAAAGTCGTATCTCTGCCTTGGCTGGGTCTGCCTGCAGTGGGACCCAAGATCTGTGAGTAAATGAGAGGCAGGAGGATTTGGAAAGACCCAGGACTCCTGTGCTCCGGGATTTGGGGGCAGTTGCCCAGAGGCAGCCAGGCGTGGGTTTGCAATTTCAGTTGATGGAAACCTGGCCAATTGAATCATATCCTGTTGGGAGAAATATCACATAGCGAGAAGGGGCTGGTAAGCCGGGGCCTGGAGACAGCTGTGGGCAGAGCCGTCCAGCTGGGGCCAGGGAGGAGGCATCCTGGCTCTGGCATCCAGGTTGTCTGCCAAGGCTGATCCGTGGCGTGGGAGAGGGAGCCTCCGGCTGCCTAGAGCCAGAACCCCCGCCCGAGTTTACCTCACTCTCCTGTTCTGGTTCCAGGCTAATCAGGTGAATTTGTGGGCATCACAGTCATTCTCCTGGAGGCCTGCCTGCCGGACAGGAGAGTGCAGATGGTGTGGAAGGAGGTCTTTCCACCAAAGTGGCCAGCCGACGGTTGTCTGGCTCTCCTTAGAGCCTGCCAGAGGGAGAGAGGGTGCTGTCCTGTCAACCTGCACATCTGATAATTGTATTTCTCGGGCAAATCATTAAATTGACATCATGGTTTTTATTTATCACTTTCTTTGAACTTGGTTCATGCCCGCTCACCCCCAAGAGAGATGGAACCATTCACTATGCCCTCAAAATCATGTCTGGTGCAGAGCCAGCGCCATAAATATCACTCGAAGGAATGGAAATTAGATTTTGAGCCTGCAGGAGAAGGCCAAGCCCAGACAGTAATGCATTCCCAAGGAAAATGGTCACCTTGGGAGGGCCAGGCTAGGGGAGCAGCTGGCCTGTCCTGGGCTCTCTCTGATGTCTCACAGTGAGCTGTGGGGTTTTTTTCTTTTTAATTTTTATTGGAGTATAGTTGATTTACAATGTTGTGTTACTTTCTGCTGTACAGCAAAGTGAATCAGTTATACATATACATATATCCACTCTTTTTTAGATTCTTTTCCCATATAGGTAATTACAGAGTATTGAGTAGAGCTCCCTGTGCTATACAGTAGGTCCCTGTTGGTTATCTATTTTATATATGGTAGTGTGTATGAGCCATGGGCTTGAAGTGAAAACTGCCACAGAAACGTGGGTATCCCTTTGTTATGGGCTGAATTGTATACCGAATCCTCCCAATTCATATGTTGAAGTCCTAGCCTCCAGCAACTCAGAATGTGACTCTATTTGCAGATAGGGTCTTTAAAGAGGTAATTACATTAAAATGAGGTTGACAGCCAGCTGGGAACGGAGCTGAAGTTTCTGTACAAGCCCAGCGGAAGGCTCGTCCAGCACGCTCCAGGGCTGCCCCCCCTGCCGGCTTTCCGCTGGCACCACGTTCACTCAGGAAGGCCCTGGTCTTCTCTGCCCTGTTTGTCCCGGCTGTGACTTTCCTCATGCCACCCCTGGAGGCGGCCCCTGATATGTGTTTGGAGAACACACACAGGCTTTCGAATTCTCTACGGATGTGGAGTCAACTACCCTCAGCTTTGGGGAAGAAGCCAAGGGGGCCAACAGCCAATTACAATTCCATTTACACTTTGTGAGTGGAGATCATGCAGATATCAGTGTTGTTTATTCCAAGGAGCCCACGACTGGAGCGCCAGCCCAGCCCGGGCCGGCCCCTCCACGGGAAGCCACGAGTCTGTTTCCAGGCAGGCTTCAAATGAAGCAAAGTCTCCACTAGCTGTGACCACCACTCTGCTGCCCATCACTTCTGAGAAGATTCTGAACTTCTGCCCAGAAGTCTCCATTCTGGAAGACTGCATGTTTGTGGAAGACTAGTGAAATAGGATGTACCCAGCCAAGGAGAAACAGCAGGGCATTGTACACAGATGAGGAGAGGGTCATTTCTTAACCAGGTCCCGTTTAATGTGGGCTCAATAAATGTACATTTGAATTGAAAAAAATATTAAGTCGAGGTCATATGGGTGGGCCCTCACCCAATAGGACTGCGGTCTTTATAAGAAGAAGAGATTAGGACACAGACACACAGAGAAGGAAGACCACGTGAAGACACAGGGAGACGACGGCCATCTACAAGCCATGGAGAGAGGCCTCGGAAGACATCAACCCTGCTGACACCTTGATCTTGGACTTCCAGCCTCCAGAACTGGGAGAAAATAATGGCTGTTATTGAAGCTGCCCAGTCTGTGGACTTTGTTAAGTCATCTTGAGCAAAGTGATACATTCCTCACCCCACCCTGCTGGCCCCTGTGGCGTCCTGTGGATGAGAATGCCTGCACTCTCCTGGGGCTGCTCTCTTCTCTCTACTCCCTGCCCTGGAACTCCATCTCTTGCTCACATGGCTGTGGCAGTCTCCTCCACTCTGCAGCCAGGGTGAGTCTCCTAAAGCCCAAACTGACCACCTTCGTTCCCAGCTTGAAGGCCTCCATGCCTCTCCACTGACCAAAGATAAACCTCAAACTCCTAAACGTGGCCCTCTGAGCCCCCCGCCTCCAGAGCTTCATCTGCCCCCATTCCTACTTCCTACTTTGCTACAAACTGTCTGCACTCTCCCCTCACCACACATTTTTGGGTCTCTGTGACTTAGTTTGTGTATTAATTTGCTAGAGCTGCTGTAACAAAGTACCACAGATGGGATGGCTTAAACAACATACATTTATTGTCTCACAGTTCGGGAGACCAGAAGTCCAAGATCAAGGTGTGGGCTGGGTCAGTTCCTTCCAAGGGCTGTGAGGATCTGTTCTAGGCCTCTCTCCTGGGCTTGTAGATGGCCATCTTCTCCCCATGTACCTTCCCATGGCATCTCCTGGTGTGACTGTCCCTGGGTCCACATTTTCCCCATATAAGGACACAGGTCATATTGGACTAGAGCCCACACTAATGACCTCATCTTAACTAATTACATCTACAAGGACCCTATTTCCACATATAGGCACATTCTGAGGTGCTGGGGGTTAGGACTGCAACATATAAAATTTTGGGGGACACAGTTCAACCCATTACACATGGATATGCTGTTGTCTCCATCTGGTATGTTCTTCCCCTTGTTTCTTTTTCTGGATAACTCAGTCATCCTGGAAGATGTAGTCCCAGCTGGACCCTGCCCCGCCCAGTCCCCTCCCCATCCTCCCCTTACTCCTGACCTGTGCATCCAGGCCCCATTCCCGTGGGCCCCGCCCACCCTGGCCCCGCCTTGACCACGCCCCAGCACCACTCCTCTTGCACCCTTCACCTGCCTGTCCCAGTCTGCACCGAGTGTGGGGTCGCTGCACCCACCTCACACCCCCTCCCTCACTCTCCCCAACCCCAGGTACCTTGGGTCCCCTTCTGCTTTGTCCTTTAATTCTGCTCATCATCTTCCTTCTCCCTCTGCCGTTGTTTGTTTCCAGAATTAATGAGACTGAAATTACTTTTCAGAACTTTTGGGGGATTCGGGGCGTCCCTCCAGGAAGGCAGGAGATGCCTGGGGGAAGCCTGGTGCTCCTGAGTCGTTAAACGATTCTGGGGTCGAGGAGGCTCCCTGCAGGAGTGCTTCTGCAGGATGCAGTCTGCAAACAAGGATTGTTGATGTGCACGTCGCCGGGCCTGGGGCGGGAAGGGGCGAGCTAGCGGCTCCTGACAAGAAGGAGGAATGTTAGTAACAGCAGCGGCTCACCTCTGGGTAATTTACCAGCCTTGTTCATGCCACCGTCTGAGTTGATCCTTATTAACAAATGAAAGGGACTTCCCTGGTTGCCCAGTGGTTAAGAATCCGCCTGCCAATGCAGGGGACACGGGTTCGAGCCCTGGTCTGGTAAGATCCCACATGCCGTGGAGCAACTAAGCCCGTGCGCCACAACTACTGAGCCTGCGCTCTAGAGCCCGCGAGCCACAACTACTGAAGCCCGTGTGCCTAGAGCCCGTGCTCCACAACAAGAGAGGCCACTGCAATGAGAAGCCCGCGCACTGCAACGAAGAGTAGCCCCTGCTCACAGCAACTAGAGAAAGCCCGTGCACAGCAACGAAGACCCAACGCAGCCATAAATAAATAAATAAATAAATAAATAAATGAAACAAAACAACAAAAAACAAATGAAAGGCAAAAAATTCATGCTGGCATTGTTTCTATCCCCATTTTAAAGACTGGGAGACTGAGATCTGCCTCTTTGGAACAAGGAGATGTGACAGGAAAATGGGGAGGAAACCTTGAGCTTGGACAGGGAGTTGGGGTCCTGTTCTGAAACCACAGGAAGGGGAAGCCACAGAGGGAAAGGTGGCTGAGAACCAGCACAGCTGTCTCTGTGCTTAGCATCTAGGCCAAGCTCAGTACCTTGGCTGCGTGAGCCCAGGACCAGCTGCAGGCCTGCATGGGGCCCACCAGACCCCCACGTGGTGAGAGAAACTTCCTTCTACCCCAAACCCTGGGCTGAACTGACCAAAAAAAGGATCTCCCACATTCTCCAGGTTTTCTTTATTTGAAAAGCCGTGTTCAATAACCCCATCAAAGCTGCCAACTGACCAGACCCAGAGACTGGCTGTCTCAAGGAAACAGTAAACTAGATGAAAGATGACTTTCTCCTACTTGGTTGACATGCTTTACGTGTGATCGCTCCTATGACAACAGAAGGTATATAAAAAGGCTCAGTTACGGCTTCTTGGAAATAATAAAATAACTTGGAGGGACTGGTATGCCAAGGAGCCTGCAGATGAATGTCTGGCTGTAAAAGAGGACTAGCCTCATGTTTTGTCAAGTTGCAGCTCAGCTGCCTGGCGGGTGAGGAACGGAAAGAGGGATTATTTTGAGAATGGTTTAGGATGCATCCAGAAGGGTCCAGTTCATTGTATGATCAACATTCAGACTTGAATGAAGGGAGCGAGCATTACAGTTTTCTCGCTTTGAATATCCTTTTGGGAGATAGCAGTTTTAGGACTGAGTATAAAATCTAATAATTATCAGCTACTCCTGTATAGAGAAGAAATCCATGTTCAGACTCTATAGCATGTTGTGCCACCTGGAGGTGAGGGGTCATTACCTCCACATTACAAATGGGAAAACTGAGGCTCTGCAGGCACAGGGACTGTCCAAGGCCTCAGAATAAACAAGAAACAGAACTGGGAATCAACCTAAGCATCGGCTAACTTCCAAGTCTCTGCCCTGTGGTCACACTGTAATATAATGATTTAAAACGGACTGTTCTCTTCCAATTGTACTTTAAAAATATGTAATAGGAAAGCTCCTTTAAGAAGACTTGGAAATAAATGCTTCTGTTACCAAAATAAAATCCATTTTAAAAAAGCCACTCATTAGAACATAATGGGATATATTCATTAAAATTATTGGCTCAACATTAGCTTTCTCTGCCCTTGTTAATTTTAAATATTTTTAAATATGTGGCAAGACAGACCTGAAATTATTTGTTTAATTTATTATGGTAACATCTTAGTGTTTAATGTATTTCCAACACCTTTGTAAAGCAATATCTCACTTTGGTGTCTTTTTTCTCCTTCTTTTTCTTTTCTATCTAAAATTAGAGTTGGCTTAAAAGACATGGAAATGCAGGGCCAGTGTGGAGGTGGGACTCTCCCTTCTAGGAATGTTTTATTCCAGTTCCTTGAGTTAATTTTTTTTCCCCAATTTTATTTGGGTATAATTGAAGTATGTGAAACCCTACATAAAGTGTACTATTTGATCCATTTTGACATATATATTTATATATCCATCACTATACTCAAGATAAACATTTCCATCATGCTCCCCCCCAAGTTTCCTCATGCTCCTTTGTAATTCATCCTTCCCCTTCCTATCCCCAGGCAACCACTGATCAATCTTTCGATTACTCTGCATTTTTTAAGAATTTTATATAAAGAAGACTTGGAAATAAAAGCTTCTGTTACCAAAATAAAATCCATTTAAAAAAAGCCACAGAACTGTTATACAGTATGAAGTTATACAGTATGAATTTTTTTTTCGCTCCATTTAGTGATTTGAGAGTCATTCACACTGTTATATATCAACAGTTTGTTCCTTTTTCTTGCTGAGTAGTATTCCACTGAATGGATATACCACAATTTCTTTATCCATTCACTCATTGATGGACATTTTGATTGTTTCCAGCTTTGGCTATTTTGAACCAAGCTGCTATAGACAGGTGTATGAGACTTTGTGTGGACATAAGATGTCATTTCTCTTGGGTAAACATCTAAGAGTGAAAAGACTGGGTTACATGGCAAGTGTATCCTTAACTTTCTAAGGAAACTGTCAGACTGTAATCCAAGGTGGGTGTACATTGTACATTCCCATCAGCCAGGAATGAGAGTTCCCGTTGATCGACATACCTGTCAATTCTGGCATTGATTTCTTTTTTAACATCTTTATTGGAGTATAATTGCTTTACAATGTTGTGTTAGTTTCTGCTGTATAACAAAGTGAATCAGCTATATGTATACATATATCCCCATATCCCCTCCCTCTTGCATTTCCCTCCTACACTCCCTATCCCACCCCTCTCGGTGGTCACAAAGCACCGAGCTGATCTCCCTGTGCTATGAGGCTGCTTCCCACTAGCTATCTATTTTACATTTGGTAGTGTGTATATGTCAATGAATTCTGGCATTGATTTTAATGTATAGTTTTGGACTGCGCCAGGGAATAAACTATTGGCTTATTTAATGATTGTCTATCTCTAAGTCCCATCAATGTTACCTTCTAAATATCTCTCCTTGCTCACTGCTCCTGCCTTATTAACTCTCTCCTAACTGGCCTTCCCAAGGGTACTTTCTCCCCTTCAACCCAGGCTCCATGTGCCAACCAGTGGGGTCTCTTCACGATGCAAAACTGGGGGCGCCTTTACCCTGTTTAAGACCATGTCACAGTTTCCAAGTAGTGAGAATACATCTCTCCCAGAATACAACTGTAACCCTGTAAGATCTGCCCTGATGGCCTAATCCCATGCCCCAATTCCCAGAATCCAGTCTTCCTTCTATTCTTTTAGTGGTTAGATTCAGCCAGAAAACATGCTTTGTTTGGTTCCTACCTGATGTACGCACATTGTTTTATGATTTTTTTAAAATTTGGAATAATTTGTCAACATTAAACACATAAAAATCCATAAAAACATTAGTGGGTGGGCATTCCCCCTGAGACAGATGTGAGCCAGAGCTGATGGCCGCTCCTTTAAGACAGGGTAGGTACCTGCCCACGCCTCACCATGTGCCCCCGCCCCCTTTCCGTGCACCTGCTCATCTCCACGCACCTTTGCTAAATTCACACCTGTTCCTCTTTCAGATCTGACCTGAGAAGGGGAAGCCTCTGAATCTCCCATCCTACCGCCTCCAGCACAGGGAACCCACACAGGCAGGGAGGTCTCCATATAGCGTGTGTACCAGGGCCACGCCTCCTCTCCTTCCGGCCCTTGACTTCGTGAAATTGGTCTGCTGACCGCTCAAGACTCCTAGGATGTGAACACAAAGCCGCTTCAGTCTCTTGGGAGGCAGGGTAGGGGACTGAGGCCGTTACAGCAGCTCTGCAAACAGGAGGAGAGTTAATATGATGCATGAAATGGGATTTTCAAGTCTGCAGCAAGATACAGATTAGGTCAAGAGAGGTAAGAATTCTGGAAATTACTTCAGCTCCTCCTTTAGTAGATCTGGAAGCAGGCCTGGTGGTCTGAATCCGGGAAATCTGCCCCTTCACGCCCAGTGGCTTTTGCAGGAAGTGGGGTGTGGGCACAGGGAGCTGAGCTGTGTCATTCATACACGCCCCTCCTGGTACTGGAGGTGCACATGGGTGGGGGCATTACACAGGGGCTTCTGTTTCACTTTCTTTTCAGGATCTGGGAAGGGGGGAGGTGGCCTCCCAGGCGGCCCTGCCCCAGCTGGTAGGAAGAGGGAAAGCCCTGAGTCCCCCTCCTCCAAGTGCCCCTTGGGTGGAACCAGAAATACACTCCCTTGAGAAGGATGAGGAAGCTGGACTTCTGCCTTGACCTGGGGTTGGGACCTGTGGGCAGGGATACGTGGGCTGCAGGCCTGACCTCCTGGGCCCTGGTCGGGGATGGGGCACAGCACCCCTCCCAGAGGCGAGAAAGGTCAGGGTCGACTGCAGCTCTGACCAGGCCCCAGGAGAACAGACCTCCTTCACCCCTTCACCCAGTGATGGACCCTCACAAGTGGCAGGTCTGCACACAGACCCTGGGAGCAGGGCCAGCTTTGTGGGTGTGTGGCCTGTGCAGTCCACAGGGCCTGTGCTCAGAAGGGCATGTGCTTGGTTTAATGCTCTGCTGTCACCATCTTGAAATGCGTAGCAGTGTTTGAACCAAGTACCCCACATTTTCCTTTGGCTCTGAGCCCTGAGAATTACGTAGCCAGTTCTTCTTAGCAGACACCGGCCACATGTTCATCCGAGGATGCGATAGGGTCCAGGGCCCCTTTCCCCTGGGGCTACAAGGTCATAAAACTACCCACCGTCCACATTAGCCAGATACCACCTTGAAGGGTTGGGTGGACTTCTGGGGGCCCGAGGGCAGAGAAACCCTGAAGAGACTAGAGAGACTATTTAGATTATGGAAGGATGCCGTGTTTACAAAATTAGACGAAATTTTGTTTTCTTCTTCCCTTCCCCTTCCTCCAGCTACAAGGGGGTCTGGGAGGAAGATCAGATTACCTTATAGAGAATATTTATAGAGGAATAAAGAGGCTACACTTTTCACATCTGCATGCAGTGGGAATCTGTGTGATCCTGCTAAAATGATGTATCTCTGCTTTTCATCCAGCGACACCTTCCTCAGGAGACCCAGCGAGGCGAGACAGTCTGGGAGCCAAGCCTATCACAGGGACCCCGTGTGGTGGAGAAAGCCTGCCCACATTCCCCTAGACACCCTCTTGGACTGCCAACCTCTGAATCCCTTCTTAGCCACTTGGCTTACCTTCCCCCAGCTTCAGTCTTATCGTCTGTAAAATGGGATATAATGGTACCTACCTCACCTGGTTGTCACGACAATGAAGTGAGACAGTGAACAGAACACACCCAGCCCACAGCCCAGCATGTGGCAGGAACTTGGTGGGTGTTAGTCGGACTGTTTTCCAGGAGAGTCAACGTGCTGGATGAACAGATAAGTCCCCCCTCCCCCTTAGACCTGCCTCTCCAACTGGTCACCACTGGCCATGTGTGGCTATTTAATGTTAACTTAAAATTAAATGAGATTAAAAATGCAGTTCTCGATTGCGTGAGCCACATGGCAAGTGCTCAAGAGCCTCGCGTGGCCAGTGGCCACCGTACTGGATGGCGCAGATAGAGAATATCATCCTCCATCATCGCAGAACGTTCAACAGGACAGCACTGCCTTAGGTCAGCGAGCAGAGGCAGGTCCCTAAAAGGAACAGAAATAAATAGGGAGGGCAGGTTTTGATGGGGTGAAGTTTGGGGGCATCACTTGGGTGGGAACCAGCTGTGGGGCGACAGGAGGGGATCTGAGAACACACAGCGCTTCCCAGGCCACCTGTGGGAATCCAGGACGCTGGCTTCATCCTCCACCCTCCCCAGACAGTCCACGGATGAGGCAGTCAGTGGGGTCACTTATGAGCCAGGGGACATGTTGGGTGCCTTCCCTGGCCCCGGGGAGACCTTGGAGGTGGCGCCTTGAATTTCCTTGGCAGTACAGCGAGAACAGGCAGTCACGCTGAGTCCTCATTTGTCCTCCCTAAGTGCTAAGTGATCCGTGATACACTGAGGCCCCGACTGTTTCTGAAGGGCTCTTTTAAGAGATCGCCAATAAAGTTCTAAAAGGATCGTGCCTGTTTGGGGGAAGATAATGCCAGAGCTGTGCCAGGAGTTTGTCAGAAGAGATTCCAGCCGGGTGAGTATTCAAGGAAGGAGATGAAGTTAGCACTGGGAGACAATGAATTAGATGGCTGGATGTGTCACTGTGATAATGATGAATAATAAATGACCCAGGAGCTTCTGTAACTCACAGAGCAGGAGAGGAGATTAGGGAGGGAAATTTATGGCCTTGTAGTGTGGGGGAGGGGGGTGGGGGGGGGGGAAAGAGAATGCCTCAGACGTGCCCTGGTCTTTTGAAGAGAAACCTTCTCGAAGACATACTCTGAAAACAAAAGAAAAAAGCCTCTTGTCAAAAGTGTCCAAATTTCCTCGAGATAAAGGATCTCTGGCTGTTACAGACGATCTCTCCATCTAGCCCCATCCTTCTGCGATCCCTCTCCCCACCTCCCACCAGCTCCTGCCAGCCAGAATTAGGGCAGCAGTGGGGACAGGCCACTGCCCCACCCTTCTCTGCAAATGGGCCATGGCCAGGGTGAGAAGAGCCACCAGCTGGAAAAGGACATTGGGAAATGGGTTTCAAGAGTTTCACAAGTGCAGGGAGGCTGCTATTTTTATTAGGGTCCAGGGGTTGCCTTCTTAATATCCATTCAGAGCAACCACTGGAAAGACAGGAGTCAGAAATAAAATGGGCCTCAGGTCTGTGGATCGATGTCGATCTTTAATCATTTATTCATGGTCTTCAGGGGAGCTTCAGCACAGCCTGTGTGGGAAGGCACTGAAGGGGGGACCTGCAACCCCGCCCTCCCTCCCAGGCTCTTCTTGCCAGCTTGCAAATGTGCATAAGCATCTCCCAGCTTACACAACCCTGCCTTGACCTCCCCTCTCCTCCCAGCTCGGCCCTGTTTCTGGGCTCCCTGTCAGAGCACAGACTCTCGATCAGCTCCCTGCCCTCGCTGAATCCATCCCTCTCCGCGCCCGCCGTCTGCTGCCCCTGCCGAAATCACTCACGACAAAGTCACCTCCGAGCTCTGGGTGTCCAGAATGAACGGGCATTTCCGGTCACCTCGCTGTGCCCTTGGCAGCGTCCAGCATGCTTGGCCGTTACCTCCTTTCTGAAAAGCCTTTTCTTTGCTTTCTTGGCTTCTGTGACCTCGCTGTCCCGTGGGTCTGTGACCTGTGCCGGGTCTTAAATGATAAAGCTGACTGAGTGACAACAGGGTGAGGATAATGCCATTAAAAGGAAGTTTATTGTTACTCACATTTCCCCTGGAACAGAGGCACACATCCATGCAGGGCCCGGTGGGAAAGCACCAGAGTCAGGAGGCAGAAGCAAGAGGAAGGGGAAAGCACAGGCCACATCCTTTATTGCGATCCTCGGGGGAAAGGCAGGGCCGGGGAACAGCCTAGGATTGGCTAGTTTGAATAATGGTGGCAGGGTCTGAGCTACAAGGTGGTCTCTAGACGTCTGGTGATTTAGGGCAGAGGAAGTACTGGGTTGGTGGGTGAGAGTTAGATAAAGGAGATGGTTGGGGGTCTGGACTTGGGATTGTTAGAAGGTTTGTAATATGATTTTCGCATGCCCGTGAAAGCTAGGCCACAGGGGTGGTGTAAACAATTTGACTATTAGTTTGGCCCCATGATTAAGAGATGACAAATAGACACATGCAGAATCTAAGAAAACTCAGGACAGTTTGCACCAACCTTTTGGCAGCGTTTAATAGGCCTTGGTGGAAGTATATTCATCACGGAAATTGACAGATGCTACGCATCAGGGCTCCCCTATACCAGAGAGCCGGTTGTTAAACATTTACCAGCACACCACTGCCATGGTTCATCTGCTCTGTGGCCTAAGCCAACGTGGGAGGAGAGGCTGGGGTATTTATCACCCTGCCACCCCGCCTGGCTGTGCCTCTGGCATTCTCCTCCTGCCTGGCAGTGCCCCTACAGCTCCCTGCCCTCTGGGCTCCCATCACTTGGTCCCTCTGCCCTGAGCTCGTAACAGCTTCCCACTGTTGCTAGAGCCTGGGTGCCTCACCCCCCAGTAACTCAGCCTCCTGGTTAGACTCTCTCAGCCAGGCCATTTGTGCATTGTAATTCTCACCAGGCTCCCAAGTTAACTAGGCTGCCAGATGCAGATTTTGCTGGGCAGAGCCTGCCCAGATCCCCTGGGATATACTTCTCAGTGGACTCCAGCCTGAGAGCCAGCTGACAGCATCTGCACTTCCCTGTCTGCCTGAAGGCTTTCCTTGAAGCTGCTCATAGCTGGGCATTATCGCCTCCTGAGGGTCACCCTCACCCAGCGACTGCCAGGAGTTAGAGGGTAAATGCCTGAGCTTCCCCTGTCCTCTCAGGTGGGTGACTCTGGCCTGTGCCACATTCCAGAGAGTTCTTCAGTAGGTCAACCTCCATTGCCCACAGGGGCAACTGGCTTGACAGCAAACACCACAGACTAAGTGGCTTAAGCAACAGAAATTTATGTACTCACAGTTCTGGAGTCTGGGAGTCTGAGATCAAGTTGTCAGCAGGGTTGGTGTCTGGTGAGGCCTCTCTTTCTGGCTTGCAGACAGCTGCCTTCTCACTGTGTCCTCACATGGCCTCTTCTCTGTGCTAAGGGTGCTGTTGGGGGGGGAGAGTTATTGTAAGTGTACTAGGGAAGAACAAATCTGAGTCCACATTGGATCTGTTTCTTTTTACTTTAACCTTTTGCTACCAGTTACCTATAGCCTGAAATATACATTCTCAAGGTATAGCACTTTTCCATTCATACAGAGACAAAAAGTTGCAGAACAGAGAATAACACTTGTCTTGTTGGAGGTTTACAGGAACACTGTGACCTGACCTCCCTGGACAGCTGCAAGAACAAAGGATTCTGGCACCAAGAAGTGTGCAACAACCAGCCACACCCACTCTCCTTTTAGCATAAAAGAAGCCTGAATTCTAAATCGGGTAAATGGTTCTTTGGGACACTAGTCCATCATCTTCTTGGCCTGCGGGTTTTCTGTGTAAAGCTGCTATTCTTTGCCCCCAAAACTAGTCTCTTGATTTATTGGTCTGTCGTGTGGTGAGCAATGAGCTTGGACTCCATAACATAAAGACACCAATCCTATAAGATTAGGGCCTCACCTTATGACCTCACTTAACATTAATTACCTCCCTAAAGGCCCTGTCTCCAAACACAGTCACATTGGGGGTTAGGGCTTCCACATATGAATTTTGAGGGGGACACAATTCAGTCCAAAACACCTGCCTTGCCTCACTCCCACCCACTGGGTGGGTGCTTCCTGAGGTCTGGGGTCACCTCATCTCAGGTCTGCTCTAAGACACTACTGTATGTCCCAGTCCTTCTCAGACTGTCCTCTCTAGACCACAGGCTCTCTAACCAAAGACGGCACCATCACTCTTAGTAAAGGTGACAGGCCAGTGTGGTGAGTCCCAGCTCCCACCAAGGACTCCCAGCCTGGGGCTGGTCTCTGCCCTCCTGGCTCCCAGCCCAGGCCCCGTGCTGCTTTCCTGGCCTCTTTGTTGACCCCATAGGGGATCTGGATGGTTCCAGCTAGCTTGCACCTTCCAGGGCGGGGGGAAGCCATCTTCGGGGCCAGTCATGGGGCTCCCGAATCCCAAATCCCAGAGGCAGCCGATGTGGAGGGCCAGGGAGGCCCTTCTGCTGTCCAATCCTGGAGGGCGGAGGTCTGTGCTGGGGCTGGGACAAAGCCTGCCCCGACGACCCCTCTCAGGCTCTGGCCTGGGCCAGCCCTGCCGGGGATGAGAAAGGAGGGTGTCCCCTCCTTCAGGGTTCCGGGATCCTGGAAGGGAGAGAGGCCTCTCAGAGCAGGCAGTGTGGCTCATCCATTATTCATGTAGCCCTGGGCTGCCCTCTCTAGAGCAGTTCCACTTGGATGTGAATTCCAGTCTGGTTTCAGAGTAGCAGGGACCCAGTGCTGTGGCTGCCGGCCCTAGAAGGGGAGTAAAATGTTCCTACCGGATCCAAAAGGGCCTGGGTATTTGGATCCTGGAGCCTCAACCTGCAATGCATCTATGGCCTGTTTTAGTTTGGACAGCTACTCACAGAAGACTCCTTTTTGCCATCCATCCTGATAGTTGGGGAGGGAGGCACGTTTCAGTAAGTGCCTGCAAGTCTCTCCCTCTATCCAAAGGCCCCGTGGCTTGCCTGGTCCAGGTCACCACTCTGCGTTTGGGTGTTGAAGGCTGAGGTTAAAATGTTAGGCTGGGGCTTCCCTGGTGGCGCAGTGGTTAAGAATCTGCCTGCCAATGCAGGGGACATGGGTTCAAGCCCTGGTCTGGGAAGATCCCACATGCCGTGGAGCAACTAAGCCTGTGCTCCACAACTACCGAGCCTGTACTCTAGAGCCCATGAGCCACAACTACTGAAGCCCGCGTGCCACAACTACTGAAGCCCGCATGCCACAACTACTGAAGCCCGCATGCCTAGAGCCTGTGCTCTGCAACAAGAGAAGCCACCGCAATGAGAAGCCCTCACACCGCAACGAAGAGTAGCCCCCACTCTCTGCAACTAGAGAAAGCCCATGTGGAGCAACGAAGACCCAACGCAGCCAAAAACTAAAATAGATAAATTAAATAAATCTAAAAAATAAAAAATAAATGTTAGGCTGTAGTTTGTACACAGTAGAGGAAGGGGCCAGGGCTGAGTGCTGCATGTCGGTCACCAGCCACCAGCCACATGTGGCTATTTATATTAAGATTAAAGTTAAAATTCAGTCCCTCAGTCAAATTAGCCACATTCAAGTCCTCAACAGCCTCAGTATCGAGTAGCACAGATACAGAACACTTCCATCATCATAGAAAGTTCTCTTGGCCAGTGCTGGCTTAGTGAACTCAGCCCTGGTTGGCCCTATGGGTGAGTACGTGTGGTTCTCAGCTCTCACGGAACAGAAAGTGTCCCCTGAATGCTTATTAATCACGTAGCTTCCTGGAGAGCAGCTGCTAGCCCAGCTCCCAGTGCCTGTGGCCTCCTTCCCTCCACCCTCTCCCATCTTCTTCTCTGCTCCTGGCCCTTGGTTGGCCCTTCCTAGGTGCCTAGGGTGAGGCTGGCCCATGGATGGATCTTCCTGCCACTGTCGACTCCTACCAGGGTGGGGGCCTGGGAGTGGACGTGGGTGTTCTGTGTGGCCGCCCCTCTGCACAGCCTGCGTGGTTCTGGGGGTGCTGCTGCTCTGGGACTGTGCCCAGAGTGGGACCCGTGTGCCCTGGGGAATTGCCAGGGGGTCTGCAGGGGTCTGATCATTATGGACTTCATTGTGTCCCAACTCCCCAGATTCATTTGTTGAAGTCCTAACCCCTAATACTTCAGAATATGACTATTTGGAGATATAATCTAAAACTGGGGTTCCCAACTCCCGGGCTGTGGACTGGTATCGGTCCACGGCCTGTTCGGAACCGGGCTGCACAGTGGGAGGTGAGCGGCGGGCGAGTGAGCGAAGCTTCACCTGCTGCTCCCCGTTGCTCGCATTATGGCCTGAACCACCCCCCACCCACGCCTGTCTGTGGAAAAACTGTCTTCTACGAAACGGGTCCCTGGTGCCAAAAAGGTTGGGGACTGCTAGTCTAAAAAAAAATATATATATATATATATATATATATATATATATATAATATTACATTATATGTTATATATTATAATTATATATTATTATAATATAATATTATATATATTATATTATATATTATATATATATATTACTATCTACAGCCCACCCCCAGAGCTCCTGAGTCCACAGGTCTGCAGTGGGTCCCGAAATATATATTTTTTAAAACTCGCAAGATAATTTTTTTCACTTTTTGAGTTAATTTGAAACTTACAGAAAAGCTGCAAAAATAGAACAGACAGTTCCCATATACCCCTTACCCAGCACCCCTTACAGTTACCACCTTACCTATCATACAGTGATGGAACTCGAGGATTAACATGGCCACAATACCAATAGCTGAATTACAGACTCTATTTGCATCCCCCGTTTAATATTCTTTTTCTGTCCCAGGATCCTACCCAGAACACATTGCATTTCATTGTTATTTCTCTTTATTCTCTTCCTATCTGAACTCCCGAGGTGATTCTGACACAGTGATTCAGGGACGTCACCCTGGGAGACACTGGTCCATGGATTTATCCTAGGAGATAGCAAGATGTTGAGGAACTGGGACCCAGGATGCTGATGGAGGGGAGAGATTGGGGAGATCCAGGAGAGGCGGTGCTTCAGGGGACCAGGCCTCAATGTTGCGCGTGCATGTCTGTGTGCACATGAGTGTGTGCAGACACACGCACGTGTGTCCACGTGCATGTCCATATGTCTGCATGTGCCTGTGTGTGCAAGTGTATGAGTGCAGCTGCATGTCTGTGTGCCTGCGTGTTTGTAGGCATCTTTGTGTGCACGTGTGTGTGTTTCCATATGTGTAGGCACACATGTGCGTGTGCATGTGTGTATATAGTTGGGCGGTGAAGGGCAGGGAGACCAGTGGATCTTGAGGCCTGTAGGGCGGCTGCCAATGCAGGGGAAGCCCCCCGAGAAAATCCAAAAGTCTCTTCACTACCAAATAAATATTTAATGTAATAACAAAAGACTAATGTCAAAGATTTTTAAAAACAAAGTGAAACTAAAATATTATACATCATGAAAAGCCGGGGAGGCACATGAGGATGTATAAGGTGCGTTACACATCCTACAGCTTGATGATCCAGGGCAGGCTTTCGTGGTCCTGGAGATAGATGCTAATTAACTTCAGGCTTATTAGATTAAGTATCAATGTTAAAAATGTAAGAGCTACTGCTAAAATACGAGAAAAAGAATGTATACCTTCTAAAACAGTCGAGGGGAGAAAAGGGCAACATTTACCGAGAGCTCGCTGTGTGCTGGCGCTGCTCTGGGTGACTTCTCCCCACGGTCTTCTGCGTTAGGTTTATTTTTTTGTCCATTTCACAGGCGGGAAAGCGGAGGCACCGAGAGGTCAGAGAGCCTACACTGGGTCACCAGCTCCAAGAGGCAGAGCCAGGATGGGGTCCAGGCAGTTTGGCCCAGTGACCTCGAGCTCATCATCACTCTGAGAAAGAAGAAAGAAGCAAAGGAAAAGTATGGGAAACAGAAGCATGTACAGGGCAGATGTTCTAGATTCTAGACCCAGTCTACATGCTGAAGGGAAGGAAGCTGGGGCTCCGAGGCTGCACCGCCAAGGTCACGTCAGGGGAGAGGGTGGACAGCGTGGGGGGCCCAGTGTAGCCTCCCAGCCTGTCGCCCCACACAACCCTTCACCCTGAGTGGGCAAGTATCCCTGACAGCAGCAAAGAAGTAAAAATACAGGACTGCCTGTGTCCTTAATAATAGAAGAGGTGAGTCACTGTAATCAAACTGGAGACCACCCAGGACTCGAATCGCGGACAAATCATAGAAAGAACAGCAGCTTTCAGATGCGCCGGGAAGCTGAGCCCAGAGCTGGACCTGGGAGATGGGGGTTAAGGGTCTCATTTTGGGGAGCAGGATTTTTAAGGTCCCTGCTCCATCACAGGTCACCCAGTCAGCCACTCGGGGCACGTCATTTCTGAGATTCATTTAAGCAATATTTGTTTCTCTACCACGTTAAACAAATCTAAACCTTTTTTTTGACGGTAAGTCATAGAGGGACATTAAGTGCAGAAACGATATTTGTTTGTCTCACAAACAAGCATGCTTCCTGTTTCACCATGAGACCATCTAGGTATGTGTAGGCATGTATTCCATTGTTTTCTGACGGCAGAAGTAATATATGTTCATTCTCTAAGCTTGGAAAATACAGAAAAGGACAAGAAGGAAATTGAAAGTCACCCATAATTTGGAGACTACAACTGTCAGCACTTCTATGTATATAAACATGTTTTTAAAACATGAGAATATGCAATTTAACGTATATAGTATATTATAGCGTGTGTTTACAGATACATACACACGTGGAAAACATTAAAGAAAAGGAATGATTAACACAAATTGAGGATAGTGATTAATGGGGGGCGTGAGGGCTGGGATGGGGAGGGGCACGCAGGAGACTCACATGAATGGGCCATATCTTTATTTTAAGCTGGGTGGTGGGTACTTGGGTGTGTACTGTTCCTTAAACTATGTTTAAAGATGATACATACTTTTTGGCCTATGATATCGTTTACAATTAAACCACGTTGTTTTTAATGGCATTCCTCCCCACTTGTTTATTTGACAAAACACTTGGTGAGCACCTCCTGTACTCCAGGTGTTGTCATCCACTGGGGATCAACACATAAAGATCTCTTCCCTGGGAGCGTGTGTTTGAGCGGAAGAGAGAGACAACAGAGATCAGGAGGGCCAGAGGGCAGTTTGTAATTTTTACAGAATGGTCAGGGGATGCTCACTGAGAAGGTGAAGATGGAGCAGAGACTTGGAGGAGGTGAGGGAGGGCGACACTTAGGTCTCTAGGGAAAGACCCTTCCAGGAATCGAGAACAGCCAGTGCAAAGGCCCGGGGGTGGGAGAGTGCTGGGGGGAATTCTCGAACCAGAAGGAGCCCCTGTTTTGCAGCAGCATGGGGGCGGGGGATGGAGGAGGATGAGAAGGAAAAAGAAAAGTAATCAGAGGCCAGACTGGGGAGGGATTGGTCAGCATTACAAGGACTTGGCTTTTCTCCCAGGGAAATGGGCGCCACTGGAGGATTTTGAGCAGAGAGCTGGCGTGAGCTGGCATGATTTCACAGGGTCACTGTGGCTGCTGTTGAGAATGGATTTTGGGAGGCAGAAAAAGGGAGACCACTTAGGAGGCTTGTACAGTATCCAAGGAGAGATGGGAATGATTCAGACAGGGGTGGTGAGACATGGTCAGATTCTGGGTCTTTTCTGAAGACGGATCCCACGGGACTTCCTGTTGGATTAGGCGTGTCAGAGGAAGAGGAATCAACGCCACTGCCAGGATATTTGATCTGAACAACGAGGAGGCTGGAGTGGCGATCTTCCCCCAGATGAGGAAGCCTGCGTGAGGGGCAGAGGGAGGCAAAAGGAGAACCACGGGGAGTGTGGAGGGTCCTGGAGGCCGAGGGGAGGGGTACCAAGAAAAAGGATGCTGTCAACGGGTCAGATGAGCTGCAGATGGAGAATCAACATCGGATTCAGCAACTTGGGGCCATTGGCAACCTTGACAACTCCAGTTCTGGTGAATGTCACAGGTTGAACAGTGACCCCCCCAAAATATAGTCCCTAGTACCTGTTAACGTGACCTCATTTGGAAAGGGGTCTTTGCAGACGGAATTAAGGTAAAGATCTTGAGATGAGATTACCCTGGATTTAGCGTGGACCCTAAATCCAATGATGCGTATCTTACGTGATGCAGAAAATGAGAAGACACACAGGGAAGAGGGCCACGTGACAACAGAGGCAGAGACTGGAGTGACGTGGGGTCGCCCAGGGTTGCTGGAAGCAACCAGAAGAGGGAAGAGGGACCTGGACCAGATTCTCCCTCAGAGCTTCCGGGAGGAATGAACAGTGCTGACACCTTGATTCCGGATTTCTGGCCTTCCTGAGCTGAAGTTCTTTTAAGTGCCCTAGTTTGTGCTGCTTTGTCACGGTCGCCCCAGGAAGTTGATACAGCGGAGGAGTCGGGGTGTACGCCTGGCTGGTTTAAGAGAAGGCGGGCGGAGAGGAACGGGGGTGGGGGCTAGGGAGGGAAACGGGGTCAAGACGAGGTCTGGGTGTTGTGGATGCTGACAGGTAGGGGTTTAGGGAGGGACGTTCCCTCCTGGCTGCTTTGATTTGCCTGAAACACAGAGTGACCATTTTCCATGTCTTCAAATTTTATATCATTTTGGAGTTTTTAATATAAACTGATGGATTATTGAAGACCATTCCATTATTCATCTGGTGAGACATGCTTAACTTTTGATAGCAAGCATCATTTCCCACCATTCCTTTGAAGTGCCCGGGGCGTCCTGACACCACCCACACACCCTCCTCTCCAGAGCCGGGGAGGAGCTCTCGGCCTGTGGGCTCTGAATGCGGTGTGGACAGGGCCTGGGCCTGGAATCCAATCAATTTCTGGGGCGATGGAAGATTACAGCTGTCGGGGTCTCAAACAGCCAGCTCTGTCTTGCAATGGCCTCACGTACTCGTTTAAAATTCCAGAATTTAATCATCACGCTTGGCATAAAAATAAGAGGGGTGGGTGGCAGGATAGGAAAATACGGATGGAAATGCACAGGACCACAGGCCCTACCTTGAGGTGGGAAGTACATTTATGCCCCCGGCTGAGCAGAGTGGATTCTGGCCGTGAAACCGATTGCTTTGTGCAGCTGGGCACCCAAGCGCCAGCCGGCCTATTGCTTCATCCATGTAGGTGCAGCCAGGGACATGGGAGGGACATGTCCTGCCAGGGTGGCAAAGCCGGCCCTTCTGAGAGATGACACAGAACTCCCAACAGGGCCTGTAAACGAGGCCATGAATCCTTGCCAGGGTGACATCTGTCCTGGTTCTCTCTGGCCCACGCGAGGGTTTCTTCAAGGCAGTTTTGACTATGCACACACATATTGCTTGCAGCACCAATCCTTCACCCGCGGGAAAGCCGGAGCGTCCTTGTGTCGGTTCATTTACTCAAGCCTTCATTCATTAAAGGCATTACTGAATGCCTGTCATGCGTGGGGCACCCTGCTTAGCGTCAAATAAAACAACCAATTCCCAAATACTTTTCTGCCCAAGGCCAGGTGATCCAGGTAATGGACTGGAGGGTTTATAGAGTCTCCGTGGATTAGAAG
This sequence comes from Aethalodelphis obliquidens, assembly GCF_003676395.1. Classification (NCBI taxonomy): domain Eukaryota; kingdom Metazoa; phylum Chordata; class Mammalia; order Artiodactyla; family Delphinidae; genus Aethalodelphis; species Aethalodelphis obliquidens. Next base: position 5,285,851 of record NW_020837974.1, read on the forward strand.
TCCTTGTGCAGAGTAACACATTTGGATGGGTTTAGCCCCAGCTGAAATAAGCTTTAAATGTGGCTTCCTGTGAATAATACAGCGAACCATTCATCAATTCTGCACACCTCCGGGGCCACTTCTGGGGGTGCTGCTGGGTCTTCAAAATGTTTCCTCTCCTGAGGAAGACTGCTTGCTCCGGGACCCTGGTTTTGATTAGTGTTGCAAGTGTCTTCTTCCTCAGAGCCAGGCAGTGTCTGAGACTTTAACCTCATCATCCCTCTGTGTTTCTGTATTGCCGCCCTGCCAGTGAATAACTGCATCAGGTTCCACGTCCTAACCTTCCTGCTCTCATCTCCCACTCCTCTCCTGGCTTCTTCCTAATGAGAGGTCTGTCTGCCTGGCAGGCGAGGAAGCCAGCCCAGCTCTGCATTACCGGTGTGGGCTTTTCATTTTTATTTATAGGGCGTGCTGTCTGGGGTGAGCCAAGTGCCGGATCTTCCAGGGTATCACGGAGGAACCATCCCCACACATTGAAAAAGTCTTATACCTGTCTGAACAAGAGGTTGCCAAGGGGAAATTTATCCAACTAGTTGTTTTTTTTTGTTTTTTGTTTTGTTTTTTGTTTTTTTATTATGATGAGAGAAAAAGTGTCCTGGCTGATAGCTGAATGAGCATGCTGTAACACGGCCACAAGAACAGAGTTTGCAAAGAGGCTTCTACGTGTTCGCAGGGATGGCTCCGTGGAGAAACTCTGTCCTTTTCCACCGCCCCACAATTTTTCCTATGATTTACTTTGGTGCTAATGTCGTGTGTTCCGTGGCTATTTCTATATCCTATTCACAGTTATAGCTGGTTCCAGTGGAGGGGCTGATAATACAGAAATGGCAGAAAAAATGTTATTATCTTCCAATACCTTCTTGTCTTTTTAGACCTAGGCTAAGTAGAACTGGATTTCTACTCTCCCCAACTTACCCTCATTTCAGGCTGTGTGAAAAGATGAGAGGGGCTGGGATTATGGCAACCCGCCTCGGTTTCTGTCGGGAGGCTGGGCCTCTGGGCAGGGAAGTGTTGACCAGAGAACAGTGCAGTGGGAGGTGCCATCATTCGTACAAAAGCCACGTGGCTTCCAGTCACTTTCAGCCAAACATCTTTTTTATTAATATTAAATGAAAGTGCTTTTGGCTGTTAAGAAAACAGCTCTATAAAATGTGTAAGTATAATGATCACATCCTCAGTACAGTTGATAAGATCTCCTGTATGGAAAACCGGCGCTTTTATCCTTGCTTTTTATCATTTGCGAGTGTGACAGGTAATGAGAACATCGATCTACATGGATTAATAAAAATAAAATTTACTGCATTTTCCTGATACTAATATCATCTTGGATTGCATGACACCCCTTTTCTCTGTGATTAATTCAGGCTTTTGAGAAAGCTTTGCTGTATTCACCTAAGATAGTAGTTCAACAGGGTCTAATTGCTGGGGCCTGGTGGCAGAAATTGGTACCAGTTCGTCGACTGGCAAGGGCAGAAGGGACCAGCAGGAGACTGCTGGTCTTCAGGCATCGTTCAGCTTCCTGGCGTGTGGCTGAAGATCTTACTTGAGCTGAGGGCACAGGCATTTTGGAGGTCCTGCAAATGCCTGCCATGCATTGAGAGTGCAAACTTTGGAGGGAATGAGGGCAAGTAAATAGGGTGACGTACATCCTCATTAAGACAGGTGTTCGTGGGAACTAGAAAATGGTCTTCCTCTGTGTGTGTAACTTCTCAAGGCCAGCAAAGAGGATAGATCATAAGAGATGGTCGATGTGGCATTTTCTCCACCAGGAATGTCTATTAGCCAACAGATCTGCACATTTATGGTACAAATAGTAACTGACACTCATAATTAGGACCCTCAGACAACAGAAATTCTTGGCGAGACTTTGTTTACTGGAACCTGATTAAATTATGGTCACTGAGGTTTTAGTGCGAAATGCATTTGATTGTTTTATAAGTCTTTTGAGAAAGGGAGATCCGTGTAAGGTACAGATGTGATGCTCCATTAACCAGGATATCTGATTGAGACAGAAGGTCTCATCTGCCAGCCTTGCTGAGGAGTGGAGTTGACTGAAATGTGCCTCTAAAATGTTGAAAGGGTAGTTCAGTGAGTGCAGCTTCCCTTATGGTGGTGACGGTGGGAGATGGAGAGGCCAGGCTGGGGCTGCCGTGAGCTGGCCACGGGGGGAGGGGCAGAACCCCTAACCCATGGGGTCTCCATACAGTATGCAGAAGAGCTTGTGGGCAGTGGTCCCTGCAGATTATGACATGCAGAAATGTGCTTGGGCCTCAAAGGACCTGACATGTCCCACCCTCATCAATCAACCAAAATGCCTGCCCAGCGTGGGACTCTGGGGCATTCTGACGCTCAGTGACTGGGACGTGTGGGCAGAGTCCAAAACTCCCTGCCTGGGCTGCGTGGGGCTTGGAGGGGCAGTGGCAACGCGACAGGGTGTGATCTTAGCAAACAGCCCCCTGCCTTCTGGAGTTGGGCTTGTCCCCGCACCTGTCTCCATGTCCCAGCAGCAGTGGTCCTCCTCTGTCCTCTAAACTTAGCAAGCTCATTCCTGTCTCAGGACCTTTGCATGGGTGGTTCTCGCCACCTGGAGTGTTCGTCTCCTTGACATTTGCATGATTGGCTCCTTAGTCATTCTATTTGCATGGTGGATGCTGTCTTAGTGTTGACCTTCCCTGACAACCCTACCTAAAGTGGGTTCACCTTCTGTGACATAATCTTGTTTTTATGAACATATGGCTCACACCTAATATCTTCTCAGTTACTTGTTTGGAGTTTTTGCCTGTGTCTCCCTGAGGACAGGGTACTGCTGGGCTCTTCTCAGCTGTGTCTCCAAGACAGAAAGCCCACTGTGGGTGCTCATTACAATTTGGTGAAAGGAACGAAGTTATGAATTGTTCTGGGTGACTGTGGTTTGACTATACATCCAAATCCAACCATCCATGCATCCACACACATCCAAATACAGGAGTGGGAGGTCCAAAGCCAGGGCCCCTGGCTGACACCAAGCCCCCAGTCCTTCCCTGCCATATGGATGGATGATGACGTATAGGAGAATACCTTTGGGAGACAGGAAAATGCCCGCAATGCGGGTGCTGCTTCAGGCCAGAGGGAGTCTGGGCACGCTGAGGGCAGTGTCCTCCTCTGGTGAGTCACTGGCAACAAGACTTGCACAGCCCCCTCCCTGGACCACTAAACAAGGGTTTTTCATGGAATTGATTCACAGGTAATGAAAGGAAATACAAATAAAAAATGAACCAATACATACAATGGAATATTACGCAGCCATAAAAAGGAACGAGATTGAGTTATTTGTAGTGAGGTGGATGGACCTAGAGTCTGTCATACAGAGTGAAGTAAGTCAGAAAGAGAAAAACAAATACCATATGCTAATGTATATATATATGGGATCTAAAAAAGTGGTACTGATGAACCTAGTGGCAGGGCAGGAAAAAAGACGCAGATGTAGAGAATGGACTTGAGGACACGGTGGGGAACGGGGAGGCTGAGATGAAGTGAGAGAGTGGCATGGACATATACACACTACCAAATGTAAAATAGATAGCTAGTGGGAAGCAGCCACATAGCACAGGGAGATCAGCTCTGTGCTTTGTGACCACCTAGAGAGGTGGGATAGGGAGGGTGGGAGGGAGAGGCAAGAGGGAGGGGATATGGGGATATATGTATACATATAGCTGACTCACTTCGTTATACAGCAGAAACTAACACAACATTGTAAAGCAATTATACTCCAATAAAGATGTTAAAAAAAAAAAGAAAGAAAAAACAAACCAAAAAACCTACCAAAGATCTCCCAAGGAAACATCGGATCCTGGGAACCAAGAATTAAGGACATGTTCCCAGAGAGGGTTCCAGATTCTCCCGGGAAGGTGTGGTGGAGTAGAAGGATAAGAACTTGGGTAGGCAGAGCCCAGAGAGAGTTGGCCAGAGCCCAGGTCTGCGCTGGGCACACGTGTGGCCTCAGGGAAGTCCTCTCTGCGGCTGGCCTGCAGGACGACTGACAGCTGCCTCTCCAGCCTCTTCAGGGATGCAGCAAAGGCCTCACGCTCTAGCGGGCACAGGGGGGCTTTGAATGTGGTGTAAATGTCAAGCTGTTATTACTGGACACAGGCCCTGCTCACAAGCTGATAATCATGACTCAATTCCTCAAGCAACACTGGTCTAAATTATGGCAACCATGTCGCGCTCCAGGTTGGCCCCTGGAGTCAGAGGCTCCTGTATCTTAGACCAGAGAAGAAACATGGTCCTGCTTGAGTAACAGAAATAGTAGTAATAACCTTGAGACTGAATAATAGGAATAAGAGTAATACCCACGATGGCGATACTGACAGTTTGCATTTATGCAGAACATTCCATAGGCTAGATACCATGGTAGATGTGTGTACGCTGTATCCAGTCGACGCCAGCCCCTCGGAGTACCCATTGTCATTGCGCATCTCACCAATGATGCAACGGAGACTCAAAGAAGTTAAATTTCTTGCACACCCAAGCTCACTGCGCTGCCGATGGCAGAGCATGGATTTGAACCCTGGAGTCTGACCCCCAAGCCTCTCTCGGAGCCACCAAGACTCTTGGTCTTCTCCAGGGGTAAAGGAGACCCAGGAGGGCTGGTCACACGGAGGAAGTGGTGGGGGCACTTTGCTCCCTGTCTGAGACTGAAGATGGTGATGTGGTTCATGGAAACACTCACCTGTGGCTGATGGTTGGAAAGGTCCCAGCAGGGCCTCCATCTAGTGCTAATGATTCTGAAAAACAGAAAGGGTACAAAAGAGCTTAAAATGCAAAATTCCCAAATTCAGGAGGGAGAACATTAAAACTCTCATCTCTGTCAAAGTAATATTGTGGTGAGAGGCTCCTTTCCCTCATGCTGATTGGACAAATTCCCTTAACTGCTTCTGGATCCTCCTTGGCTGAAGGTGAAGGCTATTGCCAGGAACTTCTTATCTCAAGATTGAACCAGGTGGCCTTATGTGCCATAAGTAATATAGGGTGGACCCAGTGAAACAGCCAGACTAGCTCTCAAAGGTCCCTGGGGCCTCCAGAGGGGGAGGGAGGAGACAGGCAGAGCTGGTTCCGATCTCTATCTGCATCTTCCTCACGTGGGACCTTGGCAGGTTACTTAACTCCCTCTGGGCTTCAGTTTTCTCTTCTGTACAGTGGGAGCAGTGCATCCATCACAGGGCTTTCCTGAGAAGTAGGAATAGTCTTTGTGATGTGCCTAATGTTTTCAACACAGAGTAGCATCTCTGATGATTAGGATTTTATGATTTTTTTTTTTTCCATTCTGCGCAGCATGCGGTATCTTAGTTCCCCGACCCGGGATCGAATCCAGAGCCCCTGCAGTGGAAGCGCAGAGCCCTAACCACTGGACAGCCAGGGAATTTCCTAGGATTCCATGAACTTGGAACAAGGTGGCAAGTGGAAAAGCATCTCCATGGGTGTCTGCCCCTACTGTGCAGTACTTCTGAGAGCCTGGGACCCTGTCTGCCCTGACAGAGGAGCCCCCGTTTGAGCCCCGATTTGACCAGGATCCTGCCCCACAGGGAGTATGACAGTTATGCAGACCAAGAGGTTCCCACCATGAGTCAACCCCCAATGGGCCATTCCCTCTTGAACATCTAAGAAGGCCCCATGTGGGGGGGTAGTGGGGACTGAGCAGGCTAGGGGAGATGGCTTGGTGGGCTTCTGGGGTGTACAGTGGCCACCACCTGGGGGGTGGAAGAGAGGCCCTGTGGGGAGGTCTTGACAAATGTGGCCTGTTGGAGACTGTACCGGGATGAATAGGGTCTCATCAAAATTCATGTCCTTCCCCAAACTCAGAATGTGACCTTATTTGGAAACACAGTCATTGCAGACGTAAACAGCTGAGGTCACACTGGAGTAGGGGTCTTCATCAATGTGACTGGGGTCCTTACCGTAAGAGGAGAAGAGACACAGAGATGCACAGAGGGAAGACAGCCATGTGACAATGGAGGCAGAGATTGGAGTGATGCAGTCACAAACCAGAAGCCAGCAGACAGGCATGGAGCAGACAGATGCTCCTTCAGAGCCGCCAAGAAGGAACCAGCCCCGGCTGATACCTTGATTTTGGACTCCTGACCTCCAAACAGTGAGAAAATATATTTCTGTTGTTTTAAGTCACCCAGTTTGTGGTACTTTGTTACGGCAGCCACAGGAACTAATACAGTGATTTTCAGAGGGTGTGGGGAGAGGATCTGCAGAGATGGGCTCTCGGGCAGAAGAAGAATGAGGTCATGAGCTCCAGCAAAGACTCCAGCAAACAGTACCTGTGTGTGATGCTACAATAGATAAAGCAGCTGGTGTTGAGGAAGCACACAGGCTAATGGAACAGTATAAATTCAGAAATAGCCCTGCATATGTATGGAAATGTGCATGGTGCTTCAGATCCGTGGGGGGAAGTGAGACTCTCCGATAAACGGTATTACGATAACTTAGAGTAGCCTGGAAAAATGAAGCTGGAGTCCCCTACATCACTCCTTCTGTGAAAATGAATTCTATATGGATCAGAGGCTTAAATGTGTTATTAAAAAAATAAAGCCATAGTTTCTGGGATGGAATAGACACGCTTTTTCCTATTTGTCCAGCTAAGTACAGCTAAAATACTTGGATATCATATGGAAAACAATATAAGAAGCCTCTGAAAGATGGAGAGAACGGCATGGTGGTGAGTTACCTGTTTTCTTGTGGCCTCAAATATCCCAGACTGGGTGCTGGAGAAGCTGGCAACCTAGAAACGCCAACAGGTGCAGATTAAAAAAGCCTTAAGAAAAATCTGATCTCTCCTAGACAGAAGGACCAGAAAAGGGGCAGCCTAGCAAAGTAGGAATTTTTAGGCAAAAATTGCTAAATTCCTGCCAAACACTGCAGAAAACACTGCAGTCCCACGCCCACCCTCCAGCAAAGGCTGAGTGAGGAGCCTGCTGGGTTGTAACGAGGCACCCCCATCCGCCCCCCTTCGCTGGGATGGTGGCAGAGAAGGCCCTAGTAGGGACTTTCATCCCTGCTGGGGGTAACGAGACCCCTCCATCTGTGGGTTTGGTGAAGACTGTGTGTGGAGCCTGCGGTCCCCCTCCCCCTTCCTGCTGGGGTGCTGTCATGGGAGGTCTAGAGGGGAACCTGAACTTCCACCCTCACCTTGAAGTGGCACCAACTCCTTCCCCTGACAGAGTGATGTCAGAGGAGGCCTGATAAACAGATAATAATGCCCAGAGGCTCGAAACACAATACCAAAAATATCCAGGTTTCCATAGAAAAATCACTCATCATACCAAAATCCAGGGATATCTCAACTTGAATGAGATAAGGTAATCAACAAACATGAGATTATCATACTAAGTGAAGTAAGAAAGAGAAAGACAAATACCATATGATATCACTTATATATGGAATCTAAAATATGACACAAGTGAACATATCTACAAAACAGGAACAGACTCACAGACACAGAAAACAGACTTGTGGTTGCCAAGGGGGAGGGGGCTGGGGGAGGATGGACTTGGAATTTGGGGTTAGCAGATTAGATTCTATTAGATATGGAATGAATAAACAACAAGGTCTACTGTATAGCACAGGGAACTATATTCAATATCCTGTGATAATGGAAAAGAATATGGAAAAGAATGTATATATATGTATAACTGAATCACTTTGCTGTATAGCTGAAATTAACACAACACTGTAAATCAACTATACTTCAATAAAATAAATTTCTAAAAAATGCTTCAGCAAGAAATAATGAAAATGCTTGAACTAAATGAAAACATAAAACATTTAAGCAAAGAAATAGAAAGTCCCAGCAAAGAGAGAGAATACATTAAAAAAAGAACCAAATGGATAATTTACAACTGAAAAATACAATAATCAAAATAAAATCTTGGGCTTCCCTGGTGGCACAGTGGTTGAGAGTCCGCCTGCCAATGCAGGGGACACGGGTTCGTGCCCCGGTCCGGGAAGATCCCACATGCCGCAGAGCGGCTGGGCCCGTGAGCCATGGCCACTGAGCCTGCGCGTCCAGAGCCTGTGCTCCGCAACGGGAGAGGCCACAACAGTGAGAGGCCCGCATAGCGCCAAAAAACAAAAACAAAATAAAATAAAATCTTGCTGGAGAAGTAGAATGATGGGACAGAGGAAAGAGTCAGTGAACTTGATGAGAGACCAATAGAAATTACCTGGTCTGAACAACAGAGAGAAAATAGACTAAAAACAACAACAACAGTGAAAGAACAGAGCCTTGGGGAACTGAGGGATGATAAGAAAAGATCTAACATTCACTTCATAGGAGTCCTGGGGGGAGATGAAAGAGAGGATGGGGCTAAAAATTATTCAAAGAAATAAGGGCTGAAAACTTTCCAAATTTGGCAAGAGACATACACCTATGGATGCAAGAAACTGAGTAAACCCCAAACAGGATACATACAAAGAAATCCATGCCAAGACACATCAAAATAAAATTTCTAAAAACTAAAGGTAAATAAAATATCTTGAATGCAGTAACAGAAAAATAACACTTTACCTATGTGAGAAAAATAATTAGAATTACAGTAGATTTCTTATCAAAAACGATGGAAGTCAGAAGAGAGTAGCACAATATTTTCCAAAAGCTTACAGAAAATAACTGTCAATCCAGACTTCTATATAAAATGAAAATATCCTTCAGGAATGAGGGGGAAATTAAGAACTTCTCAGTTGAAGGAAAACCAAGAGAATTTGTCACTAGCTGATCTATCCTAAAAGAATGGCTAAAGAAAATTCTTGAAACAGAAATAAAATGATAGAAGGAATCTTGAAACACAGAAAGGAAGAAAAGACAACAGAAAGAGTAAAAATTTGGGTAAATACATAGACTTTCCTTTTATTCTTGAGTGTTCTAAATTATGTTTGATGATTAAGCACAAATGATAACACTTTCTGATGAAGTACTCATGATGTAGAGGAAATATTTAAGACAATTATAAGTGGAGAATGTGAAGGTACATAAAGGGAAGTAAGGTTTCTATACTTCATTCGAATTGCCTGAATGTTGACATCAGTAGACTATGATCTGTTGTGTATGTATAATAAGACATTGTAAAAAAGTATAGAAAGAGACACATTAAAAAACACTGTTTATAAATCAAAATGGAATTCTAAAAGATGTTCAAGTAACTTACAGGAAGGTAGAAGAAAAACAGAGAAATGAAAAACAGAGAATGAACAGAAAACAAAAATAAAATGTCAGACTTTAGCCCTAACATATCAATAATTACATTAAACGTAAATAGTCTGAATATACCAATTAAAAGATAGAGATTGACAGAGTGAATTAGAAAACAGCCACACTGGAAAATATTATAATTTGGCAGTTAAAAAAAAAATCAAACATACACTTAGCATATGACCAAGAAATTGCACTCCTGGGTATTTATCCCAGAGAAATGAATCTGTGTTCACAGAGAAGCCTGACTGTTCATAGAACTTTGTTTGTAATAGCCCCAAGTTGGGAAAAAACCAGAATGTCCTGTGATAGGTGGGTAACCAGTTAAACAAACTGTGGAACATCCACACCATGGAATACTACTCAGCAGTAAAAAGGAATGAACTCTTGATATAGGCATTATCAAGGTCTCAAGGGCATTCTGATGAGTGAAAAAAGCCAATCTCAAAAGGTCACATACTGTATGATTCCACTTATATAAAGTTCTCACAAGGACAAAACTATAGAGATGGAAAACAGATTAGTGGTTGTGCAGGGTTATAAGTGATGGGGGAAAGGAGGACAGGTCTGACAATAAAGGGACAGCAAGAGGATGATTTCAGTGGTGATGGAAGCATGAGGATGATCTCAGTGGTGATGGAAGAGTTCTGTATCTTGGGACTTCCCTGGTGGCACAGTGGTTAAGAATCTGCCTGCCAATGCAGGAGACACGGGTTCAAGCCTTGGTCTGGGAAGACTCCACATGCTGTGGAGCAACTAAGCCCATGTGCCACAACTACTTAGGCTGCGCTCTAGAGCCCACAAGCCACAACTACTGAGCCTGCGAGCCACAACTACTAAAGCCCGGGCCTAGAGCCTGTGCTCTGCAACAAGAGAAGCCACCGCAATGAGAAGGCTGCTCGCCGCAACTAGAGAAGGCCTGCATGCAGCAACGAAGACCCAATGCAGCCAAAATAAATAAATAAATAAACTTTTTTAAAAATTAAAAAAAAAAGAGTTCTGTATCTTGATTGTGGTGTTGGTTACATGAATATGCACAAGTGGTAAGATGGCATAGAACACACATTGTACCAATGTCAATTTCCTGGTTTCTGTGTTGCATAACTTTTAACTATGTAAGCTGTAACCATTGGGGGTAAGCAGATAGGAGGTGACAGGGACCTCTCTGTACTATCTTTGCAATTGCCTATAAATCAATGATTGACTGTTTCAGACTAAAAAGTTGAAAATAAAGGCATAAAAATTACAGAAGAGAGCATGAGTGAAAAAAAAAATCACCTAGAACTCAGAAAGGAAAGAATCAATAAATTGAGCTACATAAAAATAAAACTTCCATTTGATAGAGTAGACCATAACAGAGTCAAGAGATAGATAAAAATCTGGGAAAACATATTTGCAACATCTGTGGCAGACAAATGTGACAGGCCAATTTCCCAGCCTCAAAGAGTTCACATAAATCAATAAGAAAAAATAACCCAGTAGAAAAATGGGCAAAGGACGTGAACGGCAACTTACTGAAAAATAAATACAAATGGCCAATAAATGTGGGAAAGCTGCCCAGCCTCATTTTTAATGAAGGAAATCTAAAACAAACAACAGTGAAATGTGTTGTGCAATTATCAGATTGACAAAAATGGAAAACTGTGATGCCCTAGGGCTGGTGATGATGGAGAAGTAGACACTTTTCTACCCGGTAGGTGGGAGCGTAAATCAGTGCATTCTTTCCAGAAGACAATTAGGGAATAATTATGAAAATTAAAAGTACTCCCAGCAACCCCACTTCTGTGCAGTTAGCCTAAAAGCACACTCTGAAATTTCTCCAGATACATGCCCCCGGATATTTTTGCACCAATACATGCGGATTATATTTATAAAATGGTGACTGGCACATAGCAAGTAAGTGCTGTGTAAGTGTTTATTAAATAAATCAATAGGGGAACTCTACTGCAAAACTCTCTAAAAGGAACAAACAGCATGCGTACGAAAGGACTCCTTTTTGTATTTAAAAATAAGTATATGAACTTGCATGTGGATATTTGCACAACACATGTGTGTATTTCTGTATGGGAGTCGGAAGGAAGATGTTGCCTAATTTCTTAACTTGGTTCCTGTGAGATTGAAATGTTGTTCAGGAAATGTTCACTCCCCTCCCTCTTCCTTTTGGGGGTGAAGTAGACTTCTCTGCTTGAGTTTGGTCATGTGATTTGCTTTAGCCAATAAGATGTGAGCAAACATATAAATAGGCTTTACGTATGCTTCTGTGTTTTGGCTTGACATCTTGTGCTTCTGCCACTGGCGTGACAAGAACATGCTCTGAGTGATCACTGGTTAGAGAGAGACCTGGAGACCCACAGACTGAAGCAGGGCTGCTCCAGCCAACCTGCAGACCTATAAAGAGAACACTACTTGTCACTGTAAGCCACTAACATTGGGAGATTACTTGTTACACAGCATTATTACTATAGTAAGTGACAAATGTAGTACCTCTCTAAACTTTTTGATCATTTCCAAATCTTATATATACGTGCGTGTATATATTTTTTACTTTTCTATATATATATTTTTACTTACCATATATGATATTTTTTATCATTTATATTTAGTTTTATTATTAAAAATGTCAGTAGGATTTATCTAGGTGGAGAGATTATGGTGATTATCCCTTTTGAATTTTCTTTAAAAACTAAAAAATCTTAATAAATGTTATATTTTTTATTTATTTATTTTTTTTTGTGGTACGCGGGCCTCTTACTGTTGTGGCCTCTCCCGTTGCGGAGCACAGGCTCCGGACACGCAGGCTCAGTGGCCATGGCTCACGGGCCCAGCCGCTCTGCGGCATGTGGGATCTTCCCAGACCGGGGCACGAACCTGCGTCCCCTGCATCGGCAGGCGGACTCTCAACCACTGCGCCACCAGGGAAGCCTCCAAAATGTTACATTTTTAAAAAGGAGATTTGGAAAGTGGTTGGAGCAGAGTCTTATCCACGACAGTTGTAGGGAGACTTGGGTGCCACATAAGACAGAAGTCAACAGTTCTTTGCTTTTCACTGAAGTCTGCACATAACTTTGCAACTGACGCAGAGCCACCTGCACATGAAGAGCTTGGTTTGGGAGGCTGCCTGATGCCCCCAAGGGCCTGGCACGTGCCCAGGTGCCATCCCTAAGCAGAAGGGCCTTTCTGGGGCTGTGCCTGGATGGCAGTGGTGGAGGTAAGGTGACCCAGGGAGGAGCAAAGCTTGGCAGAAATGAGACCAGGACGCCCCTGGGTGTGGGGAGAGGGTGTGCCACTGCCAGCTGCCTGCAGGAGGCTGTCAGAGGAAGTCAGGTCCAAGGTGGGGAAGTAGAACTCACCCTGCAGGCAGCTATTCCTGATACCACTACACAGCCCCGGGGGCCAAATGTCAAATTTGGATCGGAGGGCTTTGAGGTTCCCACCGGCCTGGAGCCTACGAGCCAAAGCCCCAGAATCACACTGGGCTTGCTTCCGTAACTCACTTTCATCCTGGAGGCAAATGGTGCCCTGGATGGGCCTCTGCTGCTCAGAATCAGGATGTGCAGCTGGGCCAGGACAGCTGTCTCTGAGCTGGGGGGCACTCAGCTGAGCTTGCCTGGGTCCAGACCTGGTGTGCTGGATCGTGCTCTACCAGACTGGCTAAGGCTGGGGAACCCTGTTTCCCAGACTCTCCTCCCCTAAGTGATTTTGGGTTAAAGCTTGATGTGAGAGGAACTTGTGTAAGATTTGGAAGGTAGCAGTAAAGCAGCAGCCACTACTCTCAGAAGCTCGCGAGGCCTTATACTGCTGACACTGAGCACGGGTACCAGCTCATCCTTACTCCCCTCTGCCCTGTGTCCAGCTCACCTTCCCAGCTGCTGGCCCTGCTGACCAACCATGGCGCCAGGCCCCCACGAGTGTAGACATCAGCCTTGGCTTTTGGGGATGCACGGTGTTAGAAGCGGGCCCAGCTGGATGTGCTTCCTCTCCAGGGAGCTCCTACCCAACAACGCAGGCCTGGCAGGATAAGAAAAGAGATGGTTCCACCTCTCTGGTCTCACATGCCTGAAGTCAAGGTCGTCTTATGACTGGTGTGAATGTAGCTAAAAGCCAAACAACAGGATGCAGCCTGTGTAGGAAAGGCAATTAGCAAAGACATTTCTTGCATCTCTGTTTTCACTTATCTAATTAAATAAGATGCTCCGCTTACAGTAAAGGCAGCCACTCCTACAGACCTGGAGACTTGCTCAGCTAGGGGACTTTGTAGCTCTCACTTACAGGGGTATTTGTAACAAAAGTTCTTACTTTTGGTAAAAAAAAAAAAAAAAAGTTTTCCTCTAGAATAGAAACAGAACACAGAATTTTGACTTGTGAATGTGTAATTCTTCCTCCTTTTTGGTACCCCTTAGTGGTGCTGATCTATTCTTCAGCCCATGCGATGTAAAGAAAGTTACAGAACACATCTCAGAAGCACCTCTGGATTCTGTCTGCATTCACTGAGATGTCATCTTTGGACACTCACCCCATAAACCCTCAGTGCTTCCCTATCAGCAGTGCCTTTTTTGTTGTTTCAAAATAAATATACGGGGACTTCCCTGTTGGTCCAGTGGTTAAGAATCTGTCTTGCAGTGCAGGGGACGCCGATTCGATCCCTGGTCGGGGAACTAAGATCCCACATGCCGCAGGGCAACTAAGCCTGCGTGCTGCAACTACTGAGCCCACGTGCTCTGGAGCCCGCGCGTCACAACTAGAGAGAAGCTCGTGCAGTGCAACGAAAGATTCCGCGTGCCACAACTAAGACCCAATGCAGCCAAAAAAAAAAAAAAAAAAAAAAATATACGGTGGATACTTCGAGTTCTAAATGTTTTTTTCTCCTCCTCTCCTCAGCCTTTCTCCCTCTTTCCTATCCAAATTGGCACGTGAATGCATTTGCCTCGGATAAGTTGGGGACAGGGGAAAGCTAACGGAAACCAGTGAGTGTCTCCATTGTGATTGGCACCCAGGCCCCCTCAGTCTCATGAAAATGTTCTGGTTTTTATTTCAAAAATGTATAAAAAGGATTTCACAATACCATAGGTGCTCAGTTATAAATGAAACTGAACGGAAGAGTTTAGGATGAAGAGCAGCAGTGTCCTGACCACCGCCCCTCACCCCCATCCTACTTGCTCTGGGACAACCTCTCTGAACAATCCCTGCCTAGAGCTGCTCTGGTGGCAGCTGGAAGGCTACACGATATGCCTCTTCCTCTGCTTCTTCACTTGTCAAGTTAGGGAGTGACTACTGACCCTGCTGGGGTCCATGAGGACTTAGTTGATTTACACCACCCTCTTCTCCTCCTCTCCCAATGAATGACAGCTATGTTCTTTCCCTTTCTTGTGTTGGTTACCTGAGTGGAGTCTTTTAACACCAGGCGGGGCAATGCCAACAACTGGGCTTCCTTCGAGGGTGGGTGGAAGGTGCCCCGATGCCCTGAGTCCCCGTTGGAGGAAGGCAATTCTGGGGCGTGGATCCCCTCTGTCCTGATGGCCCAGTGGTCTGCCGGGGCGGGTGTTTCATAACCATCCCACTGCCAGTCCTCCTCGTGCTCCCCCACTCTGCTGAGTCCTGTGTCATGGCTCCCCCTGCCTCATTTCATGGTTCCATGCGGCCCCATCCACTTTCTCGTCTTCCAGAAACCTGCTGAAGTTTCTCATTCACTGATAACCATCCCTCGTGGGTACACTCCTTTTTTTTTTTTAATTTATTTATTTTATTTATTTTTGGCTGTATTGGGTCTTTGTTGATGCGCTGGCTGCAGTGAACAGGGGCTACTGTTCGTTGCTGTGCGTGGGCTTCCCATTGCGGTGGCTTCTCTTGCTTCAGAGCACGGGCTCTAGGTGCGCGGGCTTAGTAGCTGTGGCAAGTAGGCTCAGTAGTTGTGGCTTTCGGGCTCTAGAGCGCAGGCTCAGTAGCTGTAGCGCACGGGCTTAGTTGCTCCGCGGCATGTGGGATCTTCCCGGACCAGGGATCGAACCCGTGTCCCCTGCATTGGCAGGCGGATTTCCAACCACTGCGCCACCAGGGAAGCCCCATTCCTTCTTTATTTCTATCCTTTACTGTCTGTCTCTGCAACAGGAAAACCACATCAGCTTTTTAACAGGTCTCAAGACGCCAAACAGAGGCTTGAGGTTGGCAGCCAGAGGCAGTCCAGGCAGACAGTCTACAAAGGGAACCTGTGCACGATCTTCTGATGATGGCCTGCCTGGGCCTTTCTGGGTTCCCTTTATAGATGTTCCAGACGATTCAATCCATTCCAAACCTCCTCGTGGCTTTAAAACAATTGCTCACCCCAGGGGCATTTGGGAAGTATCAAGTCATGTTTTAAATGGTGGAGATAAGCTGGCTGTTGGATGAAACCAAGCTATGCGTCTCCTTCTCCCACAAAGATGGTCTCTCTGTCCATGAGTGGACACCCTTCTGCCAGCCTGGTCGGTCATTCAAAGGGCAACCAGTTCTTGTGAAGCCAAGTGAGAGTTTTGAATGATCCCCCAAATCTCTGTGAACACGTTTTCCATCTGTGAGTCTTGTGAAAATCCCATGAGGCTGTGTTATCCATATTCCAAAGCAGACCAATGGCTACAGAGGGACTCTGCCCCAGTCTCTGGACTGACCCCAGGTGCTGAAGCTGGGTTTCTAGACAGGTCTGGCTCCATCGTCCTGAGCAACTCCCAAGCCACTGCCCCCGCTCTGTCCCATTCCCTGCAACCTGTGCACCCGCACCAATTCATGGCTGTCCTGGTTACACACTCATTTTCTACCCGTCAATCTTCGGGGACTAAATCTATTACCCAAAAATGTTGCCACGCCTGAGCAGCCATCGTGGTTCATTACGTGCAGAAAGCCTGAGGTAGCCCCACATTGTCCGTGGGAAAGGGGGGTACTATTCTCAGGGGGGTAGGTCCCTCTCCTCTGTGAGCTGGATTCTTGGATAATGCACAAACAAAACTCTGCAGGATAAAGCGTCACTGGCTCTGGTTTACTTTTATCTTTTTCCAAAGAGCTTTAATTAAGACTTTAATAGAACTAAAAACGGTCAAAGTGTAGTCAGGGCCCAAATCAGAGGTAACAAAACCAAGCTGGATCCAGGATGAAAATGCTGCCTGGAAAATCCACAGCTGGGAGCAAACCGGATTCACCTGGGCTTGTGATGGGTGGGGCTCTGAATGAGGATGGGTGGTGCCTGGACAGGGGTGGGTGGAGCCTGGATAGGGATGGGAGGGGCCTGGATGGGGATGGGTGGAGCTTGGATGGGATGGGTGGGGCCTGGTTGAGGATGGGTGGAGTTCTGCATCTTCCATCAGTGATTGGAATAGGAGTAACAGGAGGGCAGAGCAGGCATGTGAGAAGAGGTGTGATTGAAGGGGAGGCCATGACCTTTGGACTTGAAACATAGCTCTGGCACTTTGCCAGCTGTATAAGATGAACAGGTTCTTTGCCTTGTCTCCTCATGAGTAATAGTCACCTTTTGTGCAGATCAAATGGTTGGTGCATGCAAATCACTTTGCACAGTGCCTGGCACCCAGATGGCTCTAGGACTGTACTCTTTTCTTTCCTTCTTCTGGATTTCCCATGCTCTTTCCTTCCAAGGGCTGGGCAGTGCACAGGAATTTATGTGTGCATGCATGAGGCCTGAATGCACCTGGATGTGTCCTCCCCTTGGGGAAGGTTTAATGGACCAGAAGCCAGGAATCAGGAGACCCAGGTTCTGGCCCCAGCAGTGCCTCTGACCTGCTGCTGTATGACCTTCAGCTTTCCAGATGCAGTTGGAGGGTTTTAGACTAGAGTTTCCAGCTTCCTTGAGTCCAAGGAACCCTGGATCCACAAGAATGCCCCTACAAACCCCACAGAGTCCTCAGTTCTTGCCCCATGGGTGTTGATGGTGGGAGATTCCCTGCCCTTTAGCTCCCACTAGGTGTCACTCTCATGGCTCATGGGCCTCTGGCGGTGGGGGGGGGGCCTGGTCACAGTCCCTGCCCACTGCGGGAATTTGATGCCCACAGGCCAAGGATACATCTAGACCTAACCGAGGGTAGCCAGGGTGTGCCCATGGGGGAAAGCTGGTCTCCTCCCAGCTCTGGGCTGTGCCCATTGGAGCTGGATGAAGCATGGCTGCGTCACCTCCTGTGGCCAGCAGGGAGCAGCATCATACACCAGGCGTGAGCAGGGCCCTAGGTGGGGGTAAGAACAGGGCTCTGTAGAGCTGGGAGAGGTTAAGACTGACCCCTCCCTTCTGCCACTGGCAGTTCTCTGGCCCCATAGTAACTAGAAATGAGCCCAAGGGATTCTTTCTCCAAATACCCTTGGGTCCTTCACTTGGGGCAGGCACACAGCACACAGTATCTGTCTTGGACCTGAACAGAAAGACTGGATAAGGATGTGCAGGGCCATCATCAAGCCACATCTGAGGACCATTCTGAGTCCTGGGGCACATACTTCCACCCAGCTAGCGCCTGGCTTCTCCTGGTTGAAGGTAGGTGCTTAATTGGTGCTCCCTGGTGTGGCCGTGGAAGTCCTTCCTTTTGCTCCCCTAGTGACAAGCACACCGGGACGAAACAACCCTCTTCGGAGAGGCCATTTCACAGTTATTGGTTTCATTAGAATGTTTTTCTTTCTTTCTCATCTTTTCCTTTTTCTGGATGGGATTATGGCCACTGCTGCCAACCGTTCCCAAATCTCATGTCAGGTGCTGCCGACCTGCAAGGTTGATTGGGTCAGAGCCCCGTTGGGTTGCAAGCTGCCTGAGCACTGTCTTGGACAAGGGCAGGCTGCTCACAGATTGTTCTTCCACAGTGATGGTGGCCTGTCTTTCCTGGTAAAATATGAGCTTCTGCCAACGTTGGTGCCCTCCAATCCGATTCTGGAAGGTCAGGGCTCGCCTGCTCAGAAGCTGGGGCAGGGGAGGGGGCGAGGACAAGGAAGTGACACCAGGCAGGCCTGATGCCCTTGACCCAGATGCTGCTCTGAGGCCCGCCCGCCTCTCAGGGGAAGACTGCACATGTGGGGACAGAGAGCCCTGGGTTTGAATTCTTGCTTCTCGTCCTACCAGCCTGGTGACCTTGGGTGTGTCACTTGGCCTGCCCCAGCTTCAGTGGCCCCTTCTGGGAGATGGGTCCACAGCCATAGGGCCGTGGTGCAGGTGCACTGAGCGGAGGCGAGGCAAAACATCAAAGACACACTTAGTGCTAAAACGCCTTAGTTCTCTCTGCTCCCAGTATGGCCCCCTGGGCCTGGAATTCCTCCACTTTAGTGTTGAAGCGAGCACAGCACACTCCTCCGGGGTGGTCACCTGAGCTTAATGGTTTAAACAGCATGTGACCAGCCAGCCTGTTTTAATGTGGCCGCTACACTCTTTCCCCCCTTGTCTTCACTCCATTGGGGAATGTCAGCCCAGTCTGGGGTGAGTTGGCGTGGGGCCCAGGCTCCCTCTCCTTCGCCTGACAATCACCTGCCAGCCCTTCCTCTACCTGCCCGGCAGCCTCTGTCCTGAGTCTCTTGTGGTGCCAAGGCTTTGGCTTGGGCTCTAGTTACAGCGGCTACCAGGGCGAGCCCTGATAGGAAAGCAAATATGTTTTTTTGTGTCAGGAAGAACATTGTGTGAAATAGGGAGGAAGCTGGGTGGGTGTCTGGCCTGGTTCTAGGTGCTCAGGAGACATCAGTGGACAAAATCAGACGGAAAAGTTGTGTGGGGTAAGGGCTGAGAGTGCAGCCAGGTAGGGCAGGGGACACTGCTGGGGAGGGGTTACAATATCAAATAAGGCGAGGCCTGTTAGGGGATGCCTCAGTGAGAAGGTGACATTTGAGCAAAGACTTGAAGGACACAAGAGAAGTAGCCAAGTGGAGACCTGGGGGAAGAGAGTCAGTGCAAAGGTCCTGAGGCTGGAGTGTGCCTGTGTGTTTCAAGCCCAGTGATGGGAGCTGAGTGAAACCACCTAAGGATTTTGGTTTTCACTTTGAATGAGATGGGAGGCACTGCAGGGTTTTGATAAAAGGAATGACATTACATGCTGTGGGGAGGTGAGGACAGAGAGGGTCAACCAGTTAGCAAGTGGTTACAGTAATCCATACATGAGATGATGGTGGCCTGGACCAGGGTGGTTGCCGGGAGTGGTGAGAGGTGATTGGATGGGGGGTGTGAGGGAAAGAGAGGAGTTGAGGATGGCTCCAGGCTTTGGCCCAGACGATGGAACCTGCAGTGATGGGGCTGCCATCAACAAGGATGGGGAAGACAGTGTGAGGCGCAGGTTTTGGATGGAAGATCAGGGGTTCAGTTTTCAGTTTGGATGTCTATTAGATGATCCCATGGAGATACCCAGTAGGCATCTGGAGATAGAAGTCCAGAGTTTGAGAGGAAGATCCAGGCTAGGGATGTACAAATGGGAGTCATCAGTCTATGGATGGAATTTAGACCGTGAGACTGAACGAGGATGAGGGAGTGAGGGCATATGAAGAAAAGAGGAGGACGGAGGTCTGAGCCCTGGAGCCTTTCAAAGTCAGGAAGTCAAAGAGAAGAAAAGGAACCAGCCCAGAGGGCCGAGAAGCTGCCAGTGGGGGATGGGACTGTGAGTAATGGGGGTCATTGCTGACCTTGACAAGAGCACTGTGACAGGCTGAATTGTGTCCCCCCAATTCAAATGTTGAAGCCCTAAGCCCCCTAGTACCTCAGAATGTGACTGCATCACCTTTAAAGGGGTAATTTATGGTGAAATGAGGTCACTGGGGTGGCCCTACTCCAATAGGACTGGTGTCCTTATAAGAGGAGAAGATTAGGACACGCACACACATAGGGGGAAGACCATGTGGGGACACAGGCAGAAGATGACTGTCTACAAGCCAAGGAGAGAGGCCTCAGGAGAGACTGACGCTGCCAACATTTTGATCTTGGGCTTCCAGACTCCAGAACTGTTGAGAAATTTCTGTTGTTTTAGCCACCGAATCTGCTGTACTTTGTTACGGTGACCAGAGCAGACTAATTCAAGCACCTTCAGAGGAATGGTGGGCAAACCCCAAGTGGATGGGCTTAAGAGAGCATAGGAAGAGAGGGACAGAGATGGGAGAATGTGGAGAACTTTTCAGAGTTTTACTACAAAGAAGAGCAACGACAGGAGTGCTAGCTTTCAGAAGAAGTGGGATCAAGGGATTTTTTTTTTTCCCTTTCCTTTAAAAACATTTTTTCTTCTTTTTTTTGACAGGAGATAGAACAGCTTGTTTTAATGCTGCTGGGAATGATCCCGTAGCCGTCACAAAAGTGATGATGTCGCAGGAGACAGAGGGCCTGTTGCTGAAGTGAGGACCATGGTTGGTGGGAGGGAGGGTCTGGTGCCCAGAGGAAGACCTGGCTCTGAGGCCCAGATGGTCCACCCGTGGAAAAGGCAGAGTTTATGGGAGCAGCTTATCAGGCAAGAAAGAGGATTGCGTGGCCTGCCCAGCACACGCTTCGGTTATCTTTGCCTTTCACTGTCTTTGTGGTTTTTTACAACTTGTAAGTTGTAGAACATTGATAATGATGCAAATGATTCCTGTCCATTGAAATGCAAATGAAGTGCGGCTCTTGGAAAGCAATTTATTACCGCCCTGTGGACAGACTGGTTTTGCATCTATTTGCAAATTCATTTCAGAGTCCTTTATTGTGATTCTTTCAATTCTCCTTTAAACCATCAGTAACATCTTACTAGTTCCCTCATTAATTAATGAATTAAATAAGACCTTTGGCAGGTGTTCATTTAATAGTTGTATGAGAGTCATTATTTTACCTTAAAAAAGTATCCTTTTGCAAGATGCCAATAGATGTGATGAAATAAAATTCTTATTTTATGGCAAGATGAGAAAAATTTAAACAGAATTTTTATTTGCCTGTTTGGGCCTCCTCCCTCCCCTTTAGTGTGGACTGTGTAGGTGCACTAACCAGACCTCTTTAGGAGATAATCTTCCTTCTTAATCTTGGAAGGGGCCACGTGAACCATGACCCACTGCTTGCTTTGTACATGCAGATCTGGATTGTGTAAACTGTCAATAATAAGTCAGTTGATATATAAACCTTTGTCCAAAAACTTATATAACTGTGCTTTGACCTCTAGCAGGCAGAACAGTCCTCAGAGCTTTCTGAAAGACTGTCTCCTGGTTTATAATCCTCAGGTAGGCTGGAGTAAAATTTTCCATTTCTTTCTTAGATGGACTACTGATTAATCTTTTTGTTGACAGATGCTGGGTGTCTTTGTATATTCTCTTTTGATGGGTGAAAATTTCCCATGATATTGGAGCTTGGAGCAAAAGCAGACCCCCGCCGCATCCCTCCACCTCCTGAAACCCTTACCTGGAAAGCGCTGAGTGCAGGAGGGAGACGTGGACCACGTGGAGCGACTCTGTATGTGCATCCATGAGCTGAGTCCTGGCCGGGCGATGGCCCAACCTTCCCGAGAGTGCCAGCCCCCTGGACCTGTGTGGGTTGGAGGGAGCCTCCATTGTACTCTGGCTGCAGGTAGAAACATGATACAATCATATTTCACCCCCAAATCACCACTAGCCCAGAAATGCCTAATTTGGTTTATTTATTCATGTGACTACAACCCTGATGAAGGTGGGGCAATCCAGTGGGCTAGTGTGACCCCAAGGGGACAATGCCTCCCACACAAGTTCTGGCCCTGAGCCAAGCTACTTCAGGATGAAAAAAAAAGGCACTGAGCTCAGCCCCCAGCCCACCTCCCCTCCAGGACACCCTCTGGGACCCATATCTGGTGTGACCCTTCTGACATATATAAAAATGCCTCAATGTTCCCGAATCTGGTTATATTTGGTCTTGTGCAGGCTTCTCAGAAATATCCACCTTACTTCTGGGTATACATATATATTGATTTGTGGCCTATTCCAGTCCTTAAAACTCTACTCAATTTTTCAGGCTTGGACCAAGTGCCACCACCTCCAGGCAGCCTTACCAGATTGCTCACAGATTGAATTCACTGCTCTCTCCTCTGTAGCTCAAGTCCCCTTCCCACCTTGAGTACATTTAGATGTTTAAATTCTGTTTCCTCTATTAGACTCACTCATTCATTCATTTATAAATCCATTTGGCTGAACTTGACTGAGCCCCTGCCATGCACAGGCCTGGTGCCTTCAGGTGCCTGTATCCCCAGGCAGGTTTACGTTCCTAGCACTGAGCACAGCACCTGCCTGTTGGGTAACAGGTGTTTGGTAAATAAGTAGATGCTGTGAACCCATCTGCCCAACCCTCCTGCGCTCAACACATCTTTGTTTAGACTTTTACCTGCGCCTTTGCTGATCACACTTTAATGAACATTCTTCCTCCCTTGATGGGAGAGCTGTGGCGGTGTGGTAAAAACTGTTGGTCAGACTGTTGGAGTTGCCTGCTGCTCTGGCCTGGGCCCCCGGCCACCGGGTTCCCACGCTGGCTGCACTTCAGACAAGCCTGCCCAGCCCCGCCGTCCTCCTCCACGGCCTCTGAGAGGTGAGGGCAGTGGGCTTGCTGGAGCCTGTCCAGGTGGTGTAGCTGTTGCCATTACCTGCATCAGTCTTTTGGGGCGGCCGTAACAAAGTACCACCAAACGGGTGGCTCGAAACAACAGAAACTTCTCTCACAGCTCTGAAGACCAGAAGTCCAAAATCAGGGCGTCGGCAGGACCCCACTCCCTTCCCAGGCTCTAGAGGGGATCCTTCCTCACCTCTACAGGCCTCTGGGGGCTGCTGGTGTTCCTCGCTGTGCCTTGGCCTGTGCACACATCACTCCAATCTCTGTTTCTGTCTTTACTTGGCCTTATTCAGTGTGTCTCCCTCTGTGTCTCTTCTCTTCTTTTAAAGACACCAGCCACTGGTGTAGAGCCCACTCTCACCCAGTACAACCTCATCTTAATGACATTTGCAAAGATCCTGTTTCCAAATAAGGTCACATTCTGAGGTTCTGGGCGAACGTGAATTTAGGGGGACACTGTTCAACCACCACACAGCCCTCCTGGGCAGAAATCCGGCATCACCCACATTCCCAGAGCGCTGCCATGGGTGTGCAGGGAAGGGAAGAGGACCCGGATGGTTGGGCCCCTCTCATGGCAGCCACCCGCCTGATCCAGTCATGACTCTCCTTCAGCCCTGCCTGGGGGCCCCGAGGCCCCCCCGGTCCAGCTGTGGTTGAGCCGAGAGTCCTGCCCAGGCTTCTGGTTCTGAATCCGAGTCTCTTCCTAGAGAGACAGGTTTCTTCCGCAGTGTGCGCCCTGGTCGTCCTTGGGCTGCCCTGTGTCTGGGTGAGCAATGCCACCTGAGGGGGCCCAGTATGGCATTTTGTAAGCACAGTGTGACATTCCTAGGTAGCTCTGCAGCCTCTGGGGGCAGAAGCCCTGGTTTCTGACACGTAAATTACTGTGTTGTTGCCAATGTAAGTTGTAAACACAAGTAAGCCCACGTCACAAATCCACTTTTATTAAAACATGTAACTTTTCAGTGTTATGGGTCCAATTTTCATTAAATGAGGAAGATGACCAAACCATCTGAGCAAGAAAAATTAAGGACAATTCTTTACCAATCAGTGGGGACTCTAAACGCATGAGTGAAAATGAAGATAGCCATTCCAGTATTTTATGTTAATTAAACTCTGGATATGACTCAGCTTGTAGAGAAGTGAAACATTGGTTCTTCGTCAGGCTATTCAGAGTGTTGTCCTTGGGAAAGAAGTTGGGCGAGTTGGGCCTTGTCTGTTTATGTTCATTGCTGTGAGCATCTCTGCCCTGAAGCACCAAGATGAGGCACAGCCCCGCTGCACAAAGGTCTTTTCTTATGAACACAGTCAGTTTGTGTGAGCTTCTTACAAGGGTTACGGTGTCTGGGCTTGGGTGCCCAGGGAACCTGGGTGCCTCGGGCTAAGAGCCTGGTGGGGCTCTGCCCCGCGCTTCCCAGCTCAGCCTCTTTGAGCTTCAGTCTCCTCCATGGTACCCTGGGAATGATGCCAGCAGCCACCTCAAAGGCTGCTGTGAGGATTAAATGCCTCCTTCCAGGAGAAGGGCCTAGCACTGGGCCAGCACGCGCAGTGGGCGCTCCGTGAAGCCAGTCGCTATTATCCACACTTGCCTGATGAGCGCACGCACAAATGTGAAATTATCAGCCCACCTCATAGGTGGGCCTTTTCCTCCCTCAGAATCACTCCCGGCAAGGAGCATCTTCTCCCCTTGCAAACTCTGGGGAAGTGGTTATCAGATGTGAACCCAGGAGCTCTGTCTGCTCTTGGCATTCAACCCTCAGCACAGAACCACCATGATTACAATTCTTACTTTTATCTGCTCTTTAAAGTAAACAACCAGTTCACACCCCGAGAGCTTACAGATTGGTAGGATATAAATACATCAATTTGTTTTAAGCTGTCGGAGAGAAGAATGACATTTTTAGCATTGAGAAGGGCTGAATCATGGTCTGGAGGGATGCAATTGGATTGACTGCTTTGAGGGGTCAAGTGTAATTTTAGAGTAGAATTAGTATGATTCGTGATAGAACTGTTACACCTACCCACCCCCCCAACCCCCCCCAAAAAATTCAGTTCCAGGCAAGGATTATGTATCTTTTTATTTAGTCGTTTTTCCGAAGTTTAAGATGTGCTTTTGGAGGGAGGTGTTTGTGAGTCGTGAAGCATCTGAAATCGCCTCTTCCTGCTGAGCACGTCTTTGTTCCAAATGTCAAAGTCATGGGGAAGCGCCCAGATGACACCTGAGTGATGGCCCAACAGATCCCATATCCCGGAGGTTCCAATCAGTTCCTTCCATTATCCCACCGTTGCTTAAGGGAGTGGACTGGGAAAAGCTCAGTCAGAACAAATGGACTTACAGGAAGAACTGAAGGGAGGCACCCACGAAATAGCTGAAAGACTTTAAAGCCACTGCACCTTGTATACTATTATGAAGGAGGAACAGAATTCCAAAGCTCTTAACCTTGGTTTCCTCATCTGTCTGACGAGGCTCATAGTGACCTGGCTGCCTTCTTGAGGGTCATCTTGGGGGTCAACTGAGGAGAAGGTGCCTTGGAAATGTGAAGGTTGCTGGTTATACCTCGGGGGCAGCCGGATGCCTGCCGCACTGGGACTTCCCCAGCCCCTCTTCCTGGCTTTCTCTTCTGCCTTCCCATAAGAGGGATTGATTTCAGAGTCTGAGGTCACGTCTACCGACCAAAGCTACTTTGAAAGAAAAACCAGCTGGATTCGGGCCAGGTGCCTCTTTCTTGGTTTGTTTTGGGGGAAGAAAATTTTAGAATCAATAATCAGAGGTTTGAATTAGTTAAACTTTATTTTTCAAAATAACCAGTTGCAGAATTGAAGCATTACCCACCACACACACCCCGTTCCAAAGCCCTGACTCTTCCACTTGCAGCTCTTGCAGTGCCTTTGTGGGGATGAGTCTTCACCCTGAGGCCCTTTGCTGTTGAAGGAAGAAGGTACGTACGTACACCCAGACGCAGCTCTATCTATGTACTAGGTTAGCCAGTAGCACAATATTTCTGGATGATCTTCAAACTATTCTGCTCAGATTTATTTCAAGTGTGGATTTAGTTTCTCTCCTGCACTGTTACTAGTTGGTAAGGACGAGTTTTGCCAAGGTAATTTGTTCTACTCTGGCCCAAGTGAGATGCAAAAATGAGAGACATGAAATCTTCAAAGTGAGAAAGGAAACAGCATAAATTCTCAAGTGAAGCACCTGCCGGCATGGGAAGGTCCCAGGGGAAGGCTGTGAAAGGATTCTATAAAGTTTTAATAGCTTAAGACCTAAGGTAGCAGAATTAAATGCAAGCTGGGGACCAACTCTTTTCTCGATCATATAAAATGTGAGAAAATCTCCATATCAACTCTGGCAGCTCCTTGGATCTGGGGGCAGAATGTGGGTGGATGCTTTGGAATTTCAAGGCACGCGTGAGTCCTTCTGATCTCATCAACAGAGATGGAGCCATTTGCTGGACCTGTGGAAGAGTACGGTACGACTGGCCTGTGGCTGCAGGACCCACCTAATAGCAGATACATCATGGAGTAGAAGATTTCAGCTTCCCAATGATGAGCGCAGATTCCTCATGTCTGTGCTGCATTCTTTAGTGCTAAGAAAGACCATTTTCTCTTCCTTTCTGCTGTGCTGTCAAGCAATGCTGCTGAATGTTGGCTTTACTCCCTTGGCAGTCATGCTACCTACCTACCTACCTGGCTTCCCTGAAATAATAAAATAGCAGTCCTTCTGTGCTTGCGGTTTTATTCAGGGAACCCAAGCAACAGTGCGTTTGTAACTGGATGGCTTCTGTTCCTAAAGCAAAAGGGAGCCTAGGGCCACAGGCCAGACGGCATCAGAGCTGGTGGGCACCGGCTCCCCAGTGAGCAGGGCCAGTCACTCACCCTGGCTGGATAGGGCTGTGGGCTGAGCTCTGTGCTTTGGGCCTGTGTTTTCTTGATGAAATAGCTCTGAGCACATTGGTATCTGGATCAAATATCTGCCACATTTGGAGACAGGGCTGCTCCTCCAGGGCCTCCGAGATGAAGTACAGATGCCTCAACCCAGTAGCCAACATCCTCCATGATCTGGAGGTGCCTGTCCTGTGGCCTAGTCCCTGCAGCACCTCCTGCCCAGCCGTTACATCTGCTGCAAAGGACAACTCCCCATCCTGGTTCATACGCTGCATCATCCTGTCTCAGTGCCTTTGCATGTGTCATTCCATCTGCTCTGATGCCTTTTCCTGCCATCTCTGTCAAAATTGTACCCATTCTTCAAGGCCCACCTCGCATGCCATCTCCAGGGTCCCCCCCGTCGCTCCCCTCGCTGTCCTCACCAGCTCTGCAGTACCTCCTATTGCGGTCTGCTTCGAATCATGCCTATCTGAGTTTTTGCCTCTAGCGCTCGGTTTAAGATTCCCAAGAGCAGGAACCTATATGGCACATAGTAGGTGCCAATTAATCTTAGTTAATAGTATGGCCTTTGCAGTCATACCTACTTATATTCAAACCTGAGTTCTGCCTCTTCATAGCTGTGTGACTTTGGGAAAGTTACTTAACCTCTCTGGGCTTCAGTTTCCTAAAAATATTTTTTTATAGTGCTTCCAATGTGTGAGGCCCAGTGCCAAAGGCTTTACACACATTATCTTGTTTATATAATGTAATTCCTCCTTGTTGGAGACAATCATAGCACCTCTTTACCTGGGTTTTGGTGGCGTGATTGTGAGATAATTCTCAGAAGCTGCTCATGGCCTTGGGCAATTAACAGTCCATCTGGGTGGATAAGACCTCTCATGAGAATAGGTGAGTAACTCACTGAGTACTGTGAGTCATGCTACAGAATTATTGAACCCAAGGAGGTTGTGAAAACCCCCGAATTTGTAGCCAGTTGGTCAGAAGTGCAGGTGGCTGGGGACCCCCAGAAGCGTGGCTGGTATCTGAAATTAGGGCGGCTTTCAGGAAGCCCTTAACTTATGGAGTCTGTGCAAACCTCTGGTGGCATCGAATTCTGGGTTAGCCAGAACTGAATTGTGGTACACCCAGTTGGTTTCTCCTTTCCATCCAACAGGGAAAATATTCCCTCACACACTCCTGAAAGGAGTCAGGAGCTTGTGATCCTTCTCTCTCCAGTGGAGGCTGGTGTGGCCAGAGTTTTGTTTAGCACAACTAACCCCCATGCTGGGGATAAGCAGGCGTTAGCATGAACCCTGGGCCTGAAAAGACCAATTACTTCTTATGTCCTCAACTAGAGGTGCCCCAAACCACTAAATGGCCCAGAAACCAAAGGCACAAATGAACGCAATCACCTTTCCCAAGTGGCAGAGGAGCCCTAAGAGAGTGTGTCTGGTGGGGTCTTCACTGCGATTAGGGGTGATGGTGTGGACGCAGGTTGAGGTTTTCACACAGCCCCACTGTTGGCTGGAGTTCCTGGCAGTGCTATCTTTGTAGAGTCGCTATTTAACTGGGTGACTTGCCTTGGCAGCCACGGAGCTCTCCAATCTAACATATTTGACGCTTAATCACCCGCAGCACCAACGAAGCCCTGCTCTTTTTGTGTGGCTAAAAAATTACAACATCCAGACATGGCTCAGTCATGCTCTGTCTACACTGCATTTAAAACACCTTTGCCCACGTGGAGCGTCCACACGGGCCAGGTCTCCTATTAGGAGTGTGAGCTTTAAAAAGAAAGCACAGGGAAAGGCTCAGACCTCACTCTGGAAGGTCTTACTTCATGGGAAGAGACAGTGAAATTCTTGATTCCTCTCATCACATAGCCTAGAGTGGAGGGGAGTGGGAGGGAGGGAAGGGAGGGAAGGGAGGGGAGTCGTGCAAATGGACTTGAAGGGCCGAATGTGTATTTCTGGAGTGTTCAATCCTCCAGGGCTTACACACCCTCTGAAAGGGAAATGCATGGTTTCAGTAATGGATCTAAATCCCTCTGAAGGTCTTAATCTCACTGTGTTCACTGTTGGCTGGAACAAAGCCAATATCCCACATGGCCGGTTCCCAGCTGCTGCCTCCTGCTTTGTTTATTTTCTTTTTGACGCATAAACATCTGTTTCCTCGAGTATCTATCATCCAAGAATGGAAGCCTTGGGTAGGCAGGAATCTGGTCCCTCTTTCTTCTCTGTCGCACCTCCAGACTGGGCATGTTGCCAGCACATAGCAGGAGCTTACTGAATGTTTGTCAAGGAAACCTCCTAACTGGCCTCCCTGCCTCTGGCTTCACCCTCTTTCACCTGCCTACTTAGCCCATCACCTGTGTCATTGCTCAGGTAACAGGTGACCTGAGACGATGTTTATTTCCAGCCCCCAGATCTAGCCTGGCCCCCAGGAACCCCCCACCCTGCTTGTATTTGGTGATTCCCGCTTCTGTCTTGTGCCCTCCTTGCCATGGATCTTCAAGGTCTCCTCAGCCTGGGGTGCCCAGACCCTCTCCTTGCCTTGCTGTCTTCCTTCTTCACACGTTTTCTCTTCAGCTCAGCCCCCAGAGTGCCGTGCACAGTTGTAACCACTGAACGAAAATGTCAGCCACCACAGGTCCACCATGCTGGGCCCTGCACCAAGCAAGGCCGCCTTTGTTAAAGACTCCCATGTACATAATTGCCAATATAAGTTCTTTTTGTAATAACTTGAATGGAGCTGCAGCCAGCTGGAAGAAAAAAAATCTGTTTTTCCTCTAGCGGAAAAAACAATCCAATATTAGGGCACTCAGCCATTTGCACATCCGGATCCTTTTACCACAAATGGCTTAAGCGCCCAGGCACGCCACTGTACCCCTTCTAGACGGTCTGGGCACCAGAGCCAAATGAAGTTCCAGGCGGCAGGGAACAGAGCTCTCTGTGGCTTCCTGGAACTGCAGTCGCTGAGGAGACTTGATATGAGCAGCGACTGCAAATGGCCAGGAACCTGGTAATTGCTCATCAGAGTTGGTGCCCGGAGGCCGGGTGGGCAGAAGCTGGGAGAGACGCGCCCGCAGACAGCAGAGATGCCGTAGGTGCCGGGAGGCAGGTGGGGCAGGCGGTAATGTGAGCTTGACAGCGGATGTGTTTGCAGACATGCCTGTCATTCTCCCCTTGGGTTTGCCCTTCTGCGGGGGAAGTAGAGGTGGGAGGGTAAATAAATTTTATGCTATTGAAAAGCCCTGCTGTAACTGCCTCCAGAAGACGGGGGTCAAATCCCCAAAGACCTTTACCAGTGGAGCCTGTTTCCTATTCACAACCTCGGGAGGGTGAGAGTACCTCCCAAGGGTCTGCATCCAGTAACTGGTCACCTGTAGCCTGTGCACACAGCTTTGCCTGGGCCTTGCTAACTGAAAGCATCGATTTACTGCAGCCATCTGCACCTATTATCTGCAAAATATGACTTTTAATTAAATGAACAAGAATAGCAATGATAATCGCCAGTTGCTAATGCAACACAGGAGCTCAGACGGGGCAATGTGATCAGGAAGGTTTAGGGAAGGGTGGAAATAGACGGGGGGTTGAAGCCCCCTAAAGTCAAACCCTGCTGGTTGCCACCATAGTCTGACTTGGGTTCTCCTTCAACATCTCACAGAAATTGCCTGTGAGTATTTTCTTCATCCAAAGCCCATGGGGGCCCTGACTCTCAGTGGCCACTGATCTTTGCTATCAGGTTTACTCGGCCCCAGTTCCCATCACTGGAAGTCTGGGGGTTTGACAAGAGATTCGCTGGAGATTACATAGGGTTGCTTTAGTTCCTACAGTCTGTAAACTTGAAATGTACAAACCCAGTCTCTGACCCAGACTCATGGGCACAGGCCACTTCCAACCTTCTTTTCTTTTTAAATCTTAAACAAATTCACCTTTTCTTTAGCACATCACAAATATTTCCAACAGAAGTACTCTCTCCCCAGCATCCTTCTTCCCTGGTGTCCAGGTTTTTCACGGTGCTTTCTGGCTGCTCAGAATCCCCACTGGGGAACTGGGACGAGAGCCTTTTTCTTTACGCTTAGCAGCATCCTGTGTCATGTACCTGTTGGGAGAAGAGCTCGGGCTCTCCTGCCATCTAATCTGAGGGACTAGTTCACACTAAGTTATTAAAGACTGACAATTGGTGCAGTGCCTTGACATTCCCAGAAAAGATACATTAGAACTGGATTTTGACTAAGGATAAGGAGAGGCACCACAGTGCGCATTGGGGGAGATGTTTGGATAGAAACTTAACAACAGTTCACAGTGGCTCTGCTGTCACAGAGGCTGGGCCACAGAAAGAGGAAGACGGTGTGATTTCTGGAGCCCCTGATGAGCCTTCAGACACCTCTGTGTCTCAATTTGCCTTTTTTCTTCTTCAATTTGCTTTTCACATCTCTCTGTGTGCAGCCTGTTTCTCTGGAGGTAAGGGGCTCATTCCTTGCAGGCAGGGAGGGGTCTGCAGCCTTTCTAAGCCTCAGTGGGCCAGGCAAACGAATTTGGGAGTAAGAACAGGAGCAATTGCTCCTGAGCTAGGAGGTGGTCCTGTGAGAAGGGGGCATCAGGAAGGACAGACGATGCCACTCATCAATTCCTCTCATCAACTGAGGGCTGCTGTGTGAGGCTAGAGGCAGGGTCACCAGAAGGGAGACAGGTGTCTGTCAGGCTATGTGGGACCAGCCCTGAGCGACCAGATCACTCCCACAGGGCTATTCTAGTGGAGCTGCCAATCACTGCACCTTAGCTCAGGGATTGGCCCAAGGAGGGGGGTGGTCACGTGACTCAAGCTAGGCCAATAAGAGTGCTCCCCTGGGACTTTAAATGTGGAGCCAGGGGAGGAGTATTCCTTCCTCTTGGGCTGCTAAGCTGTGAGAACATGAGTTCAGAGCTGCCATGGTTGAGCATCTTCCATTCATAACGAAAAACCTTATCAGCAATGGGAGGGGAAGAAGCTGATGTGTGGAGGGAAACAGAAGCAAGAGACTGGGTGGGGAGGCCTGTTGGTGTTCAACCCCCCAGAGCCAGCTCCCCATCCCTATGGCATTTGGGGTGGGGGATGTGGAGAGGTAGGGGGAGAACCAGGAGACGCATGTGGCAGAAACTGAGATGTAGTGGGGGAGGATCGAAAAGAAATGGGTGGTTGCCCATGGAGAATGACAGCAGGAAACCACCTGCTGGTGTGGCAACTAGAATCTCCATGTCCTTGACGGTGCAGCTGGGAGAGCTATTGCTGGCCAGAACGCTGCCCACTGACCTACAGCTGACAAGAGGGGTGCTTTTTCCTAATTTGCCAAAGGCACCGTATGCAGTGACCTTGGGAGTCATTCATCGAGGCTCAGCCTCTGCCCTACATACTAGATGGATGTGTGCAGGGGAGAGACAAATGCAGTCCTTGTCCACATAGCGTCTAGTAAGGATTCAGGCACGTAATGTGCAGTTACTGTGCCTGTGAAGAGGGTCACAAGAGAACTACAGGGGCTGTGGGAGCTCAGAGGGGGGAAACATCTGGACCAGCTTCGCAGAGGAGGCAGCAAGGCTGGTTAAAACCTAGGTGGATCACAGCCACTGAGTGCCTTTGTGTCTACAATACTCATGCCTTAGTCAGGTGGAGGCTTTTGTATTTCTCAGTGTTTTCATATCTCTTTTATTTACCCTAAACACAACCATTTCAGGAAAGGAAGGCAAATATAATAATTGACTCTTGAAGTAGCCTAAGGCAAGGGAAGAAAATATCATTTCTTGAGCATCTACTATGTGCTAGGAACTTTTCAATGACCACATCTACACTCCCGCTCCACTGCAAAGTTGATGCATTACCCCTTTTATTGATAGGCAGACTGAGGCTCAAGGTGACACAGATTTTTGTCTCTTGGTGCAGAGCTCTCACCTCTGCAGGAAGCCATTTCCCAGCATTTTCCATTGGATTGAACCTGTTAGGACTGTCAGAAAAAGAAATCTTGTCTTATACTAGCTCTACCACCAAAGGGGATTGACTGGCTCATGTACTGGGAAGATTCAGAGGGAAGATGGATTTCTGGGTTGGTTTGATTCAGCAGCTCAACAATGTTATCAAGCACCCTGTTTTCATTCAGTCTTTGCCTTCCAAGATAGTAGCTTGGTCCATAAGCCGCTTCCTCATGGTGGCAAAAAGGCCTCCAGGCCTTACAACTGCTACCATATCTCCTCTTGTGGCTCTTGCAGAAAAGCAAGGAAACTTTTCTCCACCCCGGAAGTTCCTAGCAAATTTTCCTTAGGTGTCATTGCTCCAAATTGGAACACATGTCCATTTCCAAGGTAATGTCAGGAAAGCTTTGGGCTGACCAGCTGAGGCCTGGGTCACCTGAAACAGTCACTGAGGCATGGGGGATGGGATCACCCTGACTGTCTAGATGGCCAGAGCTCACCCCACGCAAAGGTGGCCAGCTCGGTGTTTCATGGGAGTCTGGTCCTGTTATGTGCTTGGAAGGGGGATGCCGGTGGGCAGCCAACAGAGCCCCCAGGGATGCTCATGGCTTATTTTCCATGTTCATAGGACTGAACAAACAGTTTTGCATATTCATTGAAGCAGAAGAGCCTCTGATTGGATGCATGGGTGCATTTCTGGCCTCTTAGGGAAGGAAACAACCAAATGAAGAGGCTCTCAGAGGACTTAGTGTCCTCGATGGTTTCTGGAGGACATTTTTTGTCAATCCCAGCAGAACTGTGCAGTCAGAAACAGAGCCCACATCAGGACCTGTAATCGCCTAATTAATTCAGGCACAGGGGTCCTTTGGCAGGTGGGAGGAGGGTAAGGTGGGTGCCTCTGCCGGGGTGCTCATGGGGCCGGCTGCACGAGGCCCTGGGTAGTCATGGCCGTAGGACAACTCACCCAGGTAGGGAGACTTAGGCACCCAGAGTGTTTGGCAAGGTGCTCAACTTGGCACCCAGCCTCCTCCAACCCAGAGGGCACATCAACTCCACTTTCATCAGATGCAGACAAAGAGAACTGTTAGTTAATGCTGAGCCCTAGGCTGTTCTGTGCATTTTCTCCTTTGCTGCCTGGAACTGGTTCAAGTTCACCCAGGTCCTGGCTTGGGGAGCGCCCACAGGCTCTTCTTGATTGCTTCATTCATTTACTTATCCAGTAGTCATTCTCTGAGCCAGGCACTGGGGGAGCAAAGACGGGTGGTGGCCCATACCCACTAGACTGCAGGGTCAAGTGGGGGAGGGGAGATGCTCGGGAGGGTGAATCGAGGTGCATCCAGGTAGAGAGAAGCTTGAGAAGCTTGGCTGTCCTGGGCGGGGTATGGGCGCTGAGCTCTGAAAGGACTTGGCATTGTTGAGGGATGGAGGCACAGTGGGAGGGGATGGGGACGGGTGGTGTGTGTGGACAAGGAGGGGTGGTGGTAGCAAATGAGACTATAGGGTAACCTGAGGCTGGACAATAAAGGCCTCAGTAGAGATTCTCAAAGGAGTAGGAAATGCAGAGCCTGCCAAGCCTGTAGGCAGGCAGGTTTACAGGACCAAATGCGGCTGTCTGGCAGGCTGTGGTGGTGAGATGGAGCGAATCAAAGAGGAGGGCATATGAGGAATGCTGGGTCAAGGCAGAGATGATTTCCTAGTGGATGTAGGGGGTGGCCAGAGTCAAGGTTACCCTCAAGGTACCTGTATCTGGCTTAGAAAATTCAGTTAGAGGACAGAGGTGCGGGAGATGGGCTTGGGTGGGAAGATGACGGTTCAGAATTGAGGTGCACTTGGGACACCCAGGAGTGTCCAGAGGGCACAGCACAGATGCAGGGCAGGGATGGGGATGTGGGAGTTGGTGCACTGCCATTTTTATTTTGCACATTCCCTTCCAGCCTCTGTTCCTGTGAGAGGCAGTTACAGCTCCCAAGTACTGACAACCTGGGCCGAAGTCCAGCAAGTTAGTGAACTGAGCCTCATTTCCTGGTGCGACATGTGGATAACAGTCGCTACCCCACAAGGCTGTCTCAAGAATTCACTAAGATGATGAGCTCAGCTGGAGCCTGGCATGTGCCAGGCAGGCACACACGACACAGCCATGGCTGTTGCAATGACACGTCTACGCGGGTAGGATGGCTGTGGCATCAGGGACATCGCCTTCTAAACTACACCACCTCCCCAACCCCCAGACAGGAGCAGTCCTGGTAGGCTGCCTCCATGGAAACCAAGGGAAGTGATGCTTCTGCTGTTCTCTGAGAGGGAGGCTTTGCTGTGGGAAATTCATTTTTCCAGGTGGTTCTCTCCATAATAGAAGCAGCCATGCTGCTTCACATCAAGCACGTGGGAAACACAATGTGGTCTCCTGACTGCCCTTCTCCCCTCCTTTCTGCTCTGGGGCCAGGACCACTGGACACAGGGTCAGGTGGTTTTTTGGTTTTGTTTTGTTTGGTGTTTCTTTGGTTTTGACAATTATTTTTTTTAACTTTTTATTTTATGGGGTATAGGTGATTAACAATGTTGTGTTAGTTTCAGGTGTACAGAAAAGTGATTCAGTTATACATGTATCTATTCTTTTTCAAATTCTTTTCCCATTTAGTTTGTTACAGAATATTGAGCAGAGTTCCCTGTGCTATATAGTAGGTCTGTGTTGGTCACCCATTTTAAATATATGGGCGTGTACCTGTCAATCCCAAACTCCCTAATTATCCCTACCCCCCACCCTTCCCCCCTGGTAACCATAAGTTCGTTCTCTAAGTCTGTGAGTCTGTTTCTATTTTGTAAATATTTGCAAACGATGTGACCAACAAGGGATTAGTCTCCAAGATTTACAAACAGCTCATGAAGCTTAATATCATAAAAACAAACAACCCAATCAAAAATGAGCAGAAGACCTAAATAGACATTTCTCCAAAGATGGCATACAGATGGCCAAGAGGCACATGAAAAGGTGTTCAACATCGCTAATTACTAGAGAAATGCAAATCAAAACTACTGAGTTATCACCTCATACCAGTCAGAATGGCTATCATCAAAAAATCCACAAACCATCAACGCTGGAGAGAGTGTGGAGGGAAGGGAACCCTCCTACACTGTTGATGGGAATGTAAATTGGTGCAGCCACTGTGGAGAACAGTATGGAGGTTCCTTAAAAAACTAAAAATAGGGCTTCCCTGGTGGTGCAGTGGTTAAGAATCCGCCTGCCAATGCAGGGGACACGGGTTCGAGCCCTGGTCCAGGAAGATCCCACATGCCGCGGAGCAACTAAGCCCGTGCGCCACAACTACTGAGCCTGTGCTCTAGAGCCCGTGAGCCACAACTACTGAGCCCGCGTGCCTACAGCCTGTGCTCCACAACAAGAGAAGCCACCACAAGGAGAAGCGCACGCACTGCAACAGAGTAGCCCCCACTCGCTGCAACTGGAGAAGAGCCCCCACACAGCAATGAAGACCCAACACAGCCAAAAATAAATAAATTAAATAAATAAATTTTAAAAAACCCAACAACTAAAAATAGAGCTACCATATGATCCTGCGATCCCACTCCTGGGCATATAGCTGGAGAAAAACATGGTTTGAAAGGATACATGCACCCCAATGTTCATTGCAGCACTGTTTACAATAGCCAAGACATGGAAGCAACCTAAATGTCCATCGACAGAGGAATGGATAAAGAAGATGTGAGATATATATATATATATATATATATATATATATATATATATATATAATGGAATAGTGCTCAGCCATTAAAAAGAATGAAATAATGCCATTTGCAGCAACATGGATGGACCTAGAGATTCTCATGAAGTAAGTCTGACAGAGAAAGAGAAATATCATGTAATATTGCTTACATGCGGAATCCAAAAAAAAATGATACAAATGAACTTATTTATAAAACAGGGTCAGGTGGTTTTACATAATGTAATTAACTCACACAGTAGAGGATTGTTCTGCAATGCGGCACCGGCACCAACACCCTGATCCATCAGTGCTTCAAGCAAAGGGAGCTGCCTGACCCTCGGGAATGACAGGCACTGCTTGGACGTTCAGACAGCTTGCTCTGGCTTTAGACAATGACAAGTGTACGTCGAACCCAGCAGAACGGCTGATCCAAATCTCCTACTCTGGTGACTCGTGAGTTCAGTGGAAATAAAGGGCAGAGACAAATAGCGAAGGCCTTGCCCTCACCATGGGGCTGATGGGACCCAGGCTGCAGGGACCGCCTGGGGGTCCTACCTCAGGACTTCTGTGTGTCCAGAGCGTCAGGATCTATTTAGCTCTGGCCTCAGTCAGACCTCAAAGGCTGTTCCCAAAACACTATCCAAAATTCAAGGGATGGGTTGAGGATCAGTGGTGAGAAGAATTTTTCCAGTGTAAATTCAATAACATCTGGTTGGCTCGCATCGGTTGTATTCCGTATAGTTTCTCTGATACCTCAGCAGAAGAATACTAAACAGAGGGTTTGCCTTACACCTTTGATAACGCCAACAGAACGAGAGGCACGCATCTGAAGATCTATGAGGCTCTGGCAGGCATTCCGTCCACAGTATATTTGGCAGGCTCTTCATTCACCAGCATGATTAAACCCCCTCTGTGGACTCGGCAGTAGGCCAGTAGCTATGGGGGCTAAACAGGCACCCTGGATGGACAGATGGATGAATGAGTGAATGAATGAATGAACGAATGAAGAGCAGGACATGTGTCCTGTCCTCAAGCCATCGCATGACTCCTCACATTTCCTTGCCTTGTTGTAACTAACTGGCAGCATTTTCGCTTACCTGTCCTGTCTGGTCCATGTTGTAAATGCTTCGGTAGAGTCAGTCACAGTGTGTGAACATCTGTCTGTCTTCCTACCAACACCAGGTGAGGCATGATGACTTCCTGGTTCCCTATGAGCAGCTTCACTTTTCTGTGTTTTAGCTGAATTTTGCTGGCAGAAATGACAGCCCAGTGTCTGGGGGCAGAATTTAACCCCAAGTAGACTTTGTGTCTCAGACAATAGCAGACACTTCCCTTTCACTTGGTTTATTAGATCCTACCCTAGGTGGAAGAGTGGGCGACTCCCCACTCCTGGAGGGTGTGCACCACACTAGAGAAAATCTTAAGACAACGCATGGGGAAGGAAGTGCTGGGTGGAGCAGGGCAGACTAGGGGCACTCTTCATTTGAGCAAGGTGTGCCACCTGGGAAAGTTATTGCCAAGGACTCT
Source organism: Aethalodelphis obliquidens (assembly GCF_003676395.1). NCBI lineage: Eukaryota > Metazoa > Chordata > Mammalia > Artiodactyla > Delphinidae > Aethalodelphis > Aethalodelphis obliquidens. Next base: position 5,323,684 of record NW_020837974.1, read on the forward strand.
TGCTGAGACACGCTGCCAACACCAGAATTGAAATCCAGGGTGCCAATTAATTTTGGTTCCCATGACAACCGACAGGGTGAGCCCCACCTCCCCCCAGGCAGGGAAGTATCTCTACAAGAGGCCTGGGGGAGAGAGAAGAATAGGGCGTTAGAAAGGACGGGCGAGGATGCCACTTTGGTGGCCCTGGCCAGGACCTCAAAGGTCCTTGAAGGGGGTGGGGTCCAAAATGCCTTCCTTCCATTGTGACCCTGAAGACCAGGAAATTCCCAGAAGAATCCACTGGGGCATGCCTACTCTGTTCAGGGGAGGGAGAGGAAAGAGTTCAGGCCAGGGATGAGGAACTGAGGCTGGGGCAATCTCACTTAAATATCGTTAGCTAACTTTGTGATGTCTGGAGGTCACACTGGCTTCGAGAATGTCACAGTTCTTAGGTCCTGAGTTCCAGAGGAACCACTGATTGATGGGGGGTGGGGTGTCTTAGCTCGAATTTAAATGTACACATGTACTGAGGTTGGCTAATTTAAGAGAAGGCAAAACAAAAGAAAGTATGTGTGTGTTGGAGGAACCCTCGATCCACGGCTGCTGGCCTTTGCTTTGAGATATTTCTGGCTCGCATTCAACAGTCTGTACTAATTGACATTTGTCTGTTTTTCCTCTGTGAAGGCTGCCATCCCTGTGTCATTAGGACACTGGCACCACAACTATTTCTGATCCTGAGCGGTAGTTTCTTTCTGTCAGGGCCAGACGCTGCAGCAATTATCATAAAAGAAAAAACAGTCGGATAAGGAACTTGCTTTGCAGGCTTAACGAAATTAATAGACTAGTCTCGTGACCAGAAAGACTTCCCTTTTATCAGCACCAGAAAGTTCTCAGGCATCTGTCTGCATAGTACAAAAGGAGCCCAGATCTCTTTATTTCTGTTCAACTCCTTTCCCCCACCCCCAAACCCTGGCTCAGTGTTAGAGAAGACACACTCAACAGCAACAAGATGACTGCCCTGACAAAGAAGCAGAGAGCCTGGGAGATGTATCTGAAAGGCTAGTGAGAGGAGCTCATTTTTCTGATTCCATTATGGGCACCATCGGTTGGAGAAGCAATTTTTAAAAAGTATTCCATCTTCACACAGTGTAAGGTTTTGAAGTGTTTGCCCCCAATTACTGCAGCAGTGGCGGGATGTGGATTAATTTGGAAATAAGGAAATAAGGAAAAACTTTGGGTGAGGTAGAGAGGGCTACTCTGGTGGGAGGCTGGGGGCACACTTCCCGGGTAGCCAAGTTAATGGGGATTAATGAGCTGCCAGAGCAGAAGAATCAGCTGTGCCCTTGGCAACCAGCCTGAACATGCTTCACAGAAGGCCCAGGGATGCCTCCCTGTCCTGAGAAGCTGAGGCCTTCGTTCTCAAGCACGCCTGGTATGGCTTCCTCCTCCAGGATGATGGTGGCATCAGTGGTGTGTGCCCCTCAGCTCACGGCTAGGAGGAGCCTCCCCAGTGGGGCTGTGGATGAGCATAGCCTCATGGTCACAGCATCACCCTCCCTCCCCCATGAGGGACAATGGAAATGATCCACATGGGACAGGCTGACCCAAGACAAAACTGGGTCTAGACTTCACTGCTCATTAGCCTTAGACAGATCCTTTACCCTCAATGAGCCTCGGTTTTCTCATCTATAAAATGGGCACAGTGATGGCACCTATGTAGAAGGGTAGTGAGGATTAAATAAGATATCAGATGTGAAATCAGAAGCTGTAAAGTGCTCTTACACTTGCCATATTGTTGTTTTTAGCTGCTGTCCACTGTGCTGTGTCAATGGCACCTTTGGGAAGAAGAAAGGAGTGGGGAGAGTCCAAGAGGAACAGAGACTGCTTCTGATGCCCCAACGTCATCTTCTCCTCCCATCCCAGTCACTAGAGGCCCGAGCGTGCTCCGGCAGCCATTCCTGATCTGAGTTAGGATTCTTCTACCTTCCTGAAAAAGTGAGATGGAAACGCCCAGGAACCTCCTGCTTCCTCTGGGGCTTCGTCAGGTGCTCCCACCTGGGGGCAGTCCCTGTCCTTCTCATAGTCAAAGACCGTGAACAACTTGATGGCAGGAACCAGGCCACTCGGCCGACGCATGTGGACCACACAATGTGGTCCACTTGGCCGCTTTGCTGAAGGAGGAGCTGAGTCCCCAAGGGCCCCCCCCCAGGAGATGAAAGTTGTTTCACATTTCTGTCTGACTTCCTATTATCAAAAAATGCCCCCAACCTGTAAAATGCTGTTAAAAATGCTCTAGCAGACCCTGGCGGACACCAATTAACCTCAGAAACAGAAACAGGAAAGGAAACGGCACTGCAGCAGGATGGATCTCCCTGTCCCCTCCCCATCAGTGATTTGGAGATGAAGAGGGCACATTTTGCTCGCTTATTGAATGTGTAGCAAAAAAAATGAGTAAAAGCTGAACAGAACAGTCAGTGGAGGGTCAAGTGTTCGCTTCTGAATGGTGCTCGGGCAACAGGCACAGTGCCTGCTCACAGAAACAGCACTGTCTGCACAGATGAACAGGACACAACAGCCTCCTCGGGTGGCGTGCCCGATCAGGGTGGTGCACCAAGGCTGGGAGCAGGGGTCGAGGATGTGCCGTGGGAGGAAGGCAGGGGCTGGCTGGGCAATCAGCTGGGGAAGGTGGGGGCTGGGGCGGGAATTCTGGTTCAGCCAGAATTCAGGAGGCCGTTTCTTTGCTGGTCTCCAAGCAAACAGAGAAAGCACCGCCTGGTCAGTGGGTGTGATCCTTGTGATGTCCGCATAACGGCCCCCATGAATTCACGCTCAGAGCCAGCATGACTCATGGCCTTGAATCAGCCATTGTTGAGCCTGAGGGAGGCAAAAGGGAAAACAATGGAAAAAGGTGTTGGGAAGAGAAAGTCCTGTTCTGTCCTCCTGTGAGAAGTGCCCATTTGGCAGAGTCATGGCAGGGACAATGGTATAGGAGATGCCCTTGAGAATTTTCCGACTGTCAGGCTGAGAGGCAGAGAGGAGTGGGGAAGCCGCTGTCACTGACAATGGGAGGAGCAGAGCAAGAATCCACTCATTCACAGGTATTTATTAAACTTCTCTCTGAGACAAGCACCGTTCTAGGCACTGCAGATACCCTGGTGATCAAGACATCGTCCTTCTCATGGCGCTTTGTGGGGACACAGACAATGAAAACGGGTGCTGTCACATTACTTTTCCTTAAGCTCCTGGAAGCCAATACTCAGTTCCACATAGTGTGTTGAGATCACTGGAAAAATTCTGTCTTAGTGCATTTGGGCTGTTATAACAAGATACCATAGACTGGGTGGCTTATGAACAACAAACATATCTTTCTTACAGTTCTGGAAGCTGGGAAGTCCAGGATCTCGGTGCCAAGACATCTGGTATTTAGTGAGAGTTCCCTCGTTCACAGACGGCACCTACTCCCGGGACCTCACTTGGTGGAAGGGGCTAGGGTGCTCTTTGGGTCTCTTTTATTAGGGCACGAATCCCATGTCTGAGGGCTCTGTCTTCCTGACCTAATCACCTCCTAAAGGCTCCACCTTCTAATGCCATCACCTTTGGTGGTAGGTTTCAACATATGAATTTGGGTGGGGGGGAACACAACCATTCAGACCATAGAAGATTCTAAGATGAATAAATAATACATGGTCCCTGCCCTCGAGGAGTAGCCGCCTCATGGAGGAGCTAGCGGGGCAGTAGTGAAGCATCCCAAAAGAACAGGATAGTAAGGGAAAGACGATTCACCTTGGAGGGCTAAATTACAGACTCGAGACCTCCTGCATCAGAGCTGAGGAGGCAAAGTCACCTTAAGAGAGAGTCCTCAGTCAGCAGGACTGTAATTGAATTTAATGCTTAACTTCTATAAAGAAATATTGTGTTGAGCAGAAGGAAAGTCACTGGAAAGGATCCGCTCCCCAACCCGTCCCGGCACTGCCTGGAGATTCGGTGGCACCCTGGTCTAGTCCCCAGTGCAGGGATGTTCTCGTGGCACAGAGGCACTTCCTGGGCTACCTGTGGGTGGCAGGTAGCATTATCTGTACAGAATTCTTCCTTCCTTTTCTGCCCTTGCTGTGGCTTCCCTGAGAGGGAATCTACTCCCCACTGGCTGCCTTTGGCCTTGGCTTGCTTCAGCCAATGGAATGCTAGTGGACGTGATATGAGCAGGGCTTTCAACACCCTTGCATGGTTTGCCTGCCTCTTATGCTCCTGCCATTTGCCAGAAGAGTTTCCCCTAGTAAACCCTTTCAGTCTGGGTCCCAGAATGAGACACACATGGAGCTGACCTGAACCCAACCTGCAGCCTGAAACAGAGCCTATGGAGTCCACCTGCAAACATGTGAATAGAAAATTAACACTGTTGCTGTAGGTCACTAAGCTGTTAGGTTTGTTACGCAGCATCACCATTCTGGAAACCCGACTGATACATAGAGCCCAATGTGGGTAAATGCTCTAATCTCAGAAGTGGCATAATTGCTCATTTCTGCTCTGGTTCCTGGCTCACTAAGCCACCTTCTACTTATAGTTTAGCTTCCTATACAGTGTGCCAATCAGAGAGAAGGAGCTTGTTGGGTCTACGTTAATTTTATTAGTTTGATTTCTCCTCATTAATTATCATGTTGGCTTTCCACATCAGTCTTGTGAGTGGTTAAGAGAGGCAGGCTTGAGGCTGATCCCCTCTGAGACCCCGGCAAAGTTCCTCATGTGGGGCTGCCGTGTGTGACTGAACACTGCACCCTGGTGAAGGCCCTGAGGCCATGTCCATGGAGCCTCCTTGTGGCTTGACAGCCAGCCAGCCTTCCTCAAGCCATACAGCCTAGCAGCCAGAGACACTCTTCCAAGACAAGTTCACAAATCACTGTAACACCAGGTAGCATCACCAAGATGAGATAATCATGCCTGATTACAGCAGTGGCTCTCAATTCAGGGAGGGGGATGTATCATATGATATAAAATCTCATCATTCCCAGTGGCAGGGTCCTAATGAGGGGGGTTGGAGGGTGGTGTATAATCATGGTAACAATCCCTGGTCTCACCCCATTGCCAGTTGATGACCGCTGTGTTGACAGGATCAGAAAAGCTTTGTGGGGGACGCACCATCCAAGATGAGCTTTGGAGGAGGGGTAGAATTTTGTGATGCAAAGATGGGGGTGGTGGGGACTGCAGATGGAGAGAATGGTATAGGCAGTAGCATGGCCAGCAGCAAGATGTGTGTGCAGAATGAGTTTGGGGAACAGCAAGGCAAGCTGACCTCTGTGGCTAGTGGACAGGACACAAGCTGAGACTGTGGGAGACTTGAAGCTGGGCAGTCAGGCCTGTGCATCATGGAGGGTCCAAACGCCTGGCTGTGGTATGAATGCTCTGAGGGGTGGGCAATGACAAGGCACAGACCTTGGCTCCTTGCACCATAGTCCAGGGCCCTTCAGGCAGGCCAGGCAAGCAGACCAAGATTCCAGGGGCCTGGTATGATCCTGCTGCCCCGAGAACCTGGGCCCACTCCAGTGGCTGCAGCCCCTAGCTGGAGGAACATCTTGTCTGGAGCTCGGGGAGGGAAGGCAGGCCAGCACTGACCTCACTGCATCCCACCAGCTTTGCTTGGCCTGACTGATCTCTGCTCGTCCCTGTGTCTGCCTGGCTGTCAGCCTCAGCTCTGGGCGCACTGGTGTGCGGTTTGCTTCTCTGGCAATGGTGTGTCCCCAGTGACCACGGCTGCCCCTGAGGTGCAAGCCAGTAAGCAATGCCCAGCAGCCCCTGGGCTGGCTCCCGGCCCCTGGACGGGGCATCAGTCCTGCTCTTCCTTCTACCTTCTTGGAACAGAAGAGACTGGGCAGACCCGAGCTCAGGGGAAAATTGTCTCCACTGAGCCTGGTCACTTCCCCCAACTTCCCTGTCTCAATAAAGATCCACGTGGCATGAGGGAGGGGCTTAGGCTCTGTGAGCCATGTCGGACTCAACATGTAGGACTTGCAAAGAGGGTCAGATACTTCTATGAGCCAAGGCCTCTGCCTGTCTACCCTTGGCCTCTGGCTGTCCAAGCTGCTTCCAGAGATGATTCTGTCTAGAGAAACCAATCTATTCATTCATGCCTTCAACAAGCATTTCCTGAGCATGGCCGGGCACTGTGCTGGGCCTTGGCAGGACAGTGATAAACAAGACAGACCAGGCCCCTGAGCTGACCCTCTGGTGAGGCATATCTGGGCCTGCAAGGCAGGTCTGCACCAATGATGAAGAAAGAAATCTGGTGCCCATTTTGGGCTGGGCTGTAGTTGGCAAGTCCTTAGCTGTGGCTGAGAGCCTGGAGCCCATTGAGCGGTACTGATTAGATTCCATGGCAAATGGGACATTCTCTGCCTGACAAGGGTGCGGGGGGGGGAAGGACATGTGCCACCACCCCATCACTGTCCTCCAGGCCTGTCCTGTCTTGATCTGTGCCCCACCTGACTTCCAGTGCCTCCTTCTTCCCACTCTACCCCTTCAAGCCCTCGAACTCCATTTTAACCAAATTCCACACACTTAAAAATGTTATAATGCTGTGCACTGGGGAAAGAAGTGGATGTGGTTTGCCCTGGTTTGTGAAGCCACTGAGAAGGCTCCACCTTGTATTCAGTGGCAGAACTGCCATCCAGGCAGCCCTGCAACAAGACTGTGTCCCTCCCACTAAGGGCCAAAGATGGGTGGTTTGGTAGGAAAAGCTCTTTAAAATTTTTGCGTGGATGACAACCTGCAGTGAACTCAGATAAAAACAGAAAGGTGCTGAGTAAACATTAGCCTGTCTCCCCCTACACTGTCTTCACTGGTCTTATCAACAGAAGGTACTCGATACTTTCTGGTTGAATTGCTCTGCTTTCAGTCCTTTCCCATCCAGAATGGTTCAGAGTCTATGCAGGGAGGATTTGTCCCTATGCAGGGAGAGGCCATAGCAGTGAGAGGCCCGCATACTGCAAAAAAACCCAAAAAAAACAAAAAAACAAAACCAGATTGTTTGGGTTTTCTTGAGTTCTTTAGTGTTCTTTATATCTTCTACATACAAGTCCTTTATCACAATATATTTTTACTTTGTATAGTCAGTTATCTCTTAGAACAATTTAAAATAAGAAAAAAGTGTTTAAAACATTTACCTTGTCTTAAACTATTTTTGGAGATCTTAATATCTTTGTGTAGATTCAAATTTCTGTCTGATATCCTATTTCTTCTGCCTGAAGGATTTTCTTTATTTTTTTTTATTTTTTATTTTTTTTTGCGGTACGCGGGCCTCTCACTGTTGTGGTCTCTCCCGTTGCGGAGCACAGGCTCCGGATGCGCAGGCTCAGAGGCCATGGTTCACGGGCGCAGCCGCTCCGCGGCACGTGGGATCCTCCCGGACCAGGGCACGAACCCGTGTCCCCTGCATCGGCAGGCAGACTCCCAACCACTGCGCCACCAGGGAAGCCCTAATATTTCTTGTATTATAGATATGCAGATAATGAATACTCTCTGCTTTTATTTGTCTGGAAGAGTCTTTATGTTTATTTTTAAAAGATATAATTCTGGGGTAACAGTTTTTTTTCTCTCAGTACTTTAAAGGTGTCACTCCATTATCTTCTGGCTTACATAGTTTCTGTTGAGAAGTCTTCTATAATTATTATATTTATGCTTCTGTATATGATGTCTGTTTTCCTCTAGCCTTCAAGATTCCCTCTTGAACACTGGTTCTCAGAAATTTAAATAGGATGTGTCTGAGTTTTTTGTTTGCTAGTATTTTGTGGGTGGGCTATTTATTCTTATGTGGTTCTCTGATCTTCTTGGGTTTGTAATTTGATGTTATCTTCTTTTTGTAAAATTATTGGCCATTATCTCCACAAATATCTGTTCTGCCTCACTGTCTCTCTTTTCCTTCTGAGATTCCAATTACACTTATGTTAGACCTTTCATTGTTGTCCAAAACCAATTGGATGCTCTGTCCTTTAAAATATTTTTTACTCTTTTATTTTTAATTTTACTCTTTTCTTTGTGTTTCAGTTTGGGTAATTTCCATTGACCTCCCTTAAAAGTTCACTTTCCTTTACTCAGCACTGTCTAGTATTCTGATGAGATCTTTGAAGGCATTCTTCTCCTCTTTATTACTGCTTTAAGTTTTCCCCTAACATTTAGAGTTGACTCTTTCTTATAGTTTCCACCATCTCTCTGCTAAAATTTCTCATTTGTTCATGAATGCTATTTACCTTTTCTACCAGAGTATAGATTAACCACAGTTATTTTAAAATCTCTGTCTCAGAGTTCTAGCATCTGGGTCATCTCTGTCTGGTTCTTTTGATGGCTATGTCTCTTGACAGTGGGTGTTTCCACTTGCTTTTTGTGTGTCTTGTAATTTTTGCTTGAATGTCAGACATGCTGTGTAGAACGGTTGAGACTGAAATAAATACTTATGCCTGAAGCGCAAGCCTTTTCTTCTGCTTGGTTGCTGGTGTGGGGGTTGAGCCAATCTCATCAGGAATGAAACTGGGTTTGGGTTTTGCTGTCACTGCAGTTACCTTCAGTGTACTACCTGTTTCACATTTTTCTGGAGGTGCCTTGTGCTTAGGGTGGTAGCTGGATGCTGAAAGATTTTTCCTCCATGTTCCTGTGACACACTCAGCTTCCAGCCTTCCTTATGTGTCTGCACCTCAGAGAGGGTTTCCGTGTTCCTGCCTCTCCCCCTGCAGTAGACTGCTGTCACTGCCACTTACTGTTTGCTAGTCTTGGGGTGGTGGACAAAAATATTTTCTGCTTCCTGGTCCAGCTTCAATCCTAGGTAGGCCTTGTATCCCTGGGTCTTGGGGCTGGAGCTGTTTCAGTGATCCAGCCCACCTTCCTATGGCAGCCAAGCTCTGCCTTGTATCTTTAGTGGGTCTTTTGAGGGAGAGAGCTTCCTCTTCCTTTAGCAGCAGTAGGAGACATCTAATGGTATTAGTATAAGATTCTGGGCTCAGAATGATTTCTTGACCTTTTCCCAGGGGTAGATTTTTATTCTTTTACCCTTCTGCCACCTGCAATAGGTCTTTGCCTATGTTCTGGTGATGACAGAGTTTTCTGCCCATCCCCTAGCAGCACAAGGCCTTTATTCCAAAGTACCTAAGAGTCCTGAGCACTGATCTTTATGCCTCTGCCACAGTGGCAGTGCTCCATGCCTGTGAGGCTTGCTCTAGTTTTCCAATCTGTGTCCAATCTTTTGTATGAGCTTCCAGTGGAGGTCTGTGGAATAGAGCTTGCAAGTGGGAGTTTGCACCCATGGTTCTATACTCTAATACAAGCCCTCTCTTGGTTTTTAGAGGTTTGTTAAAAAAGTTTACCTGAATTCTTCTTACCCATTTGTATGGCACCTGGCCTTTTCCTCCTGTGCTCTACCACAGTTGATTCAGTGCTTGTATCCCATTTTTCCTTGGAAGGGCCCATCTTTCCTTAGATTTCAGACTGCTCAGTTGCCCAGCAACCTAAGTTTTCTGATGGGTTCAAGAAAAGTTATGATTCTCTTGTTGTTAGGGCAGGAGTGACATTCTTTCTGGCTTTCTGCATCCAAGGCAGAAACAGAATTCCAGTTTGTACATTTTGAACGGGAAGGAACAAGAGAAGCAGTGAAGGAACCTGAGTGGAATCAGAGAGATTTTTCACTAATGGAGAAGCAGAATGCCTGAGGGTTCCATTCTTCAGTAGACCCAGGGTACAGTAATTCAGGACAAGGATGAGGGATGTTGCTAAATCACATGAGGCAGAAAGGCTTGACTCAATTAGTTAACAGGTGTAGCGATTCATTTAGACAAAGGCAGAACCATTTACTGGGTTGCCCAAAAAGTGCCTTCAGTTTTTTAAGTAAAAATAAAAGACACATTTTTCATTTTCACCAAGAACTTTATTGAAAAACATATTCACCCTTTCGTTCCACTACCTTCTGCCATATTTTAGGCAACTTCATAATTCCATCTTCCCAAAACTTTTTCTCTTTTTGAGCAAAGAACTTTTCCAGATGTCTTTTACAGTTTTCCAGGGAATTTAAATTTTTTCCATTAAGAGAATTTTGTAAAGACCAAAATAAGTGGAAATCCGAAGGTATTCTGGGGAATACGGCAGATGAATCAGAACTTCCCAGCCAAGCTGAAACACTTTTTGCCTGGTCATCAAAGAAACATGCGGTCTTGCATTTTCCTGATGGAAAATTATGCATTTTCTGTTGACTAATTCCGGATGCTTTTCGTCGAGTGCTGCTTTCAGTTGGTCTAATTGGGAGGCAGTATTTGTTGGAATTTATCATTTGGTTTTCCAGAAGGAGCTCATAATAGAGGACTCCCTTCCAATCTCACCATATACACAACATCACCTTCTTTGGATGAAGACCGGCCTTTGGTGTGGTTGGTGGTGGTTCATTTTGCTTGCCCCATGATCTCTTTCATTCTACATTATTGTACATTATCCACTTTTCATCGTCCATCACAATTTGTTTCAAAAATGGACGAGGGCTTCCCTGGTGGCGCAGTGGTTGAGAGTCCACCTGCCGATGCAGGAGACGTGGGTTTGTGCCCCGGTCAGGGAAGATCCCACATGCTGTAGAGCAGCTGGGCCCCTGAGCCATGGCCGCTGAGCCTGCGCGTCCGAAGCCTGTGCTCCACAACAGGAGAGGCCACAACAGTGAGAGGCCCGCGTACCACACACACACAAAAAAACGGACCGTTTTCGTTACGTTTAAGTAGAGAATCGCATGTGGAAATACGGTCAAGAAGGTTTTTTTTTTTTTGCTTAACTTATGTGGAACCCAAACATCAAAGCAATTAACATAACCAAACTGGTGCAAATGATGTTCAACGCTGGATTTGGGTATTTTGAGTATGTCGGCTATCTCCTGCATGGTATAACATTGATTGTTCTCAATTAATGTCTCGATTTGATCGCTATCAACTTCAACTGGTCTACCCGACCGTGGAGCATCATCCAGTGAGAAATCTCCAGCATGAAATTTCGCAGACCACTTTTGACATGTTCAATCAGTCACAGCACCTTCTCCATACACTGCACAAATCTTTTTTTTGCATTTCGGTTATGTTTTTACCTTTATTGAAATAATAAAGTATAATATGCCGAAAATGTTGCTTCTTTTTTTCCATCTTTAATATTAAAATGGCTACAAAGAAACTCACCAATTTTGATGTCTTTTTTAAAATGTACACTGATATGACAGCTGTCACATACAATCTAACAAATTGTTTTGAATGAAGTTAAAGAAACTAAGTGCTACTAGAGGCATCTTATGGAAAAAACCGAATGAACCTTTTGGCCAACCCAATACTTGGGTTAAGCCCATATCTCAGCCATTCAAGGTGAGCCCACTGGAGGTGACATGGCAGGAGCCTGGTTCCCTGATATACCTGAGGGATGAGAAAGGAGGGGTGGGCAAGCACTGACCCTTGCCCAATGAAAGGCAGCTGGCACACAGTACTACGTCTCCAAGTGCCCAGCCAATGAACCCCCAAATGTCTTCTCTCCAGCAACTCTGAGATTGCTTTGTGAATAGAGAAACTTCTATCTCCTGATTTCAGCCACTTCTGGGTTCCTGCCTATTCTTTCCCCAAATATTTTTCTTTCCATCCCTACTCTGGATTCCTAGTTATTTCTCTGCTTACAGTACTCTATCTCCCCTTCAGTCCATCCTATGACTCAGAATCATAAAACAGAAAGCATCAACATATCCCTCCATTCCTCATAAAATGTCAACAGCAGTCCCTTGCCTAGGGTACAGTCACACACTCAAATGCCTACTGGGACAAGGCAGGAAGTGTGATTAAGTGAGGCAGGTGGGACTGACCAGGAGCCCACAGAGGCCTGGCCACAGTGAACAACTCTTTCTCAACTCCAGGTTACCCTTGTCAAGTGAGAATAAAGACCATGTGGACAGGTTTTCTGATTTTCCTAAATAAGCAGGAAATCTGGATTTTTGAATGAATTTTCCAATTTGTAATGCTGACAACTAATTTAAAATTTTGTCACAAAACTGTGTGGGTCAGAGAAAACAAGCTGTGATCTGGATGTGCCATGACAGTTGCCAGTTTGCAACCCCTGGCTTGGAGGGTCAGCTCCCTAATATGTGAGGCCTTGCTCGCCCCACCACTCAGTCTTTTCTTCAAGGCTCAGGTCAAGGTTCATGACCTGAGCCCGCAGACCAGACAACTCTCCTTCTAGTCCACGTACACAGCGGTCAGTCTTCACACTCAGCTAGTTGCTGAATTTCCCTGTTAGCAAGGACCTGCCTTTCACTTCTTATCATTCAGCCCTCCCTGATTTTCAGAGGGTATGTGCCTCCTCTCCCAATGCAAGGACTTCTCTGACAGCTCTACAACCCACTTACCTTTGTATATTTAAATTTCATTAACTAATTTACTTAAAAAAAATTGTTGAGTTGAGACCATACAATTCACCCATTTAAAGTGTACAATTCAACAGTATTTAGCATATTCACATTAACTAACTTGTCCTTTATGTCCCACTGACTTTCAAATAGGATTTGAGGTTGCTTACAAAAATAAACACAATAGGACAACTAATAAAAACAATACAGCTCCACCAAAATGGACTTTGCGAGCCACCCAAAGGAGTTACTCTGTTTGAGCATTTATTTTAGCATAAGTTCCCTGGCAGAGGAAAAAAAAAAGGTAAATGAGTTGTATAATTCTCATTGTCTGATAAGACAATACAGGCAAATTTCTCAAAAGAGATGCTCTTTCCCCGCTAACAGTCCAAGGGGGACATTTGCGTAAAGAGTCATTACACGTGACTTTTATTGATACACAAGAGACTTTCAATCAGAACAATACTGACATTTCTCCACTCAAGTAAATTATTGACTCAATAGATGTGTTGGCAGGAATAAAATGTTCAGTATAACACTGCAATTAAGAACACAGGCCTGGAATCATAAAATCTTAACTAATTATTAGCTGTGTAATCTTATGTAAGTTACTTTTGTCTTGGTAGGCCTTAGTTGCCTAATGTGTCAAATAGGCTTAATGATGGTTTCTGTATTAAAGGACTCTGGCATGAGGATTAAATGAGAAAGTGAGGTTAAGGCGGTACCTACAGCATTTCTCCACTGTAAAGGTACTATTTCATCCTCTGTAATTAATAAGTATCTTTTGAGAAGATACTTTGAGATTGTGTAAATATCCTGTTACTCCTCAAATTTTCACCCACTAGATTTAGCATGCATTGATGATTCTTACCCAAATTATTACTAGGTTGGCTACCAAATGACACTCTTTTAATAGCATCATTCCTTCTGCAATTATTAGTTGACTTTCTACAGTAAGAAAGAACTTTCTGAAATTAAAGAAGATCTAAATAAACAAAAAGACATTCCATGTTCATGAGTCAGAAAACTCAGTATTTTTAAGATGGTAATACTTCCCCAAACTGATCAACAGATTCAATGCAATGTCTACCAGAATCCCAGCTGGCTTTTGTTTTTGGCGGGGTGGGGGGTAGGGGGAGAAGTTAACAAGCTGACTCTACATTTGATAGGGAAATGCAAGGGACCCAGAGAAGCCAAAACAATCTTGAAAAAAAAAAGAATGAATTTGGAGGACTCACACTTTCTGATTTTAAAACTTACTTCAAAGCCACATTAATCAAGACGGCATGGTGCTGGCATAAGGATAAATATATAGATCAATGGACCAGAATTGAAAGTCCAGAAATAAACTTTTAAATTTATGGTCACTTGATTTTTGGCAAGGGTGCCAAAACAATTCAATGGGGAAAGAATAATCTTTTCAAAAAACGGTGCTGGAACAACTGGATATCCATATGTAAAAGAAGTTAGATACCATACTAAAAAAAATGGATCAAAGACCTAAATGTATGAGCTAAAACTATAAAACTAGTAGAAAGAAACATAGGAGTAAATCTTCATGACCTTGGGTTAGGCAATGGTTTCTTAGATATGCACCAAAAACACAAGGAACAAAAGAAAGTACAGATAATTGGATTTCATCAAAATTAAAAACATTTGTGCTACAAATGATGCCTTCAAGAGAGTAAAAAGACAACCTACAGAATGGGAGAAAATATTTGCAAATCATATATCCGATAAGTTACTTGTATTCAGGATATATAAAGAATTCCTACAACTCAATAATAAAAGGATCACTAGCCCAATAAAAATGTGCAAAGGATCTGGATAGGCATTCCTCCAAATAAGACATACAAATGGACAATAAGTATATGAATAGATGATCAACATCACTAGTCATTGGTGAAATGCAAGTCAAAACCACAATGAGATATAATTTCACACCCAGTAGGACAGCTATCATAAAAAAGACAGGTAATAACAGGATGAGGAGAAACTGGAACATTCACACATTGCTGGTGGGAATTGAAAATGCAAAATGTAAAAGTGGGAAAGCTATCAGTTCCTCAAACTGCTAAACATGGAGTTACCACATGACCCAACAAATTCACTCCTAGAGAAATCCATCCAAGAGAAATAAAAACATATATCCATATAAAAATTGGCACATGAATGCTCATAGCAGAATTATTCATAATAGCTAAATATAATAGTAGAAACAATCCACAAGCCCATCAACTGATGAATGGATAAACAAATATGGTATGTCCACACAATGAAATAATACTGGCAATAAAAAAGGATGAAGGGCTTCCCTGGTGGCGCAGTGGTTGGGAGTCCGCCTGCCGATGCAGGGGACGCGGGTTCGTGCCCTGGTCCGGGAGGATCCCACA
>NW_020837974.1:5338540-5356594 GCF_003676395.1 Aethalodelphis obliquidens
AGAATGTTCTAACATTAGACATGGTGATGGCTGCACAGCTCTATGACTATATTAAAACCATTTACTCTAAATGGGTGAATTGTATGCTTTCTGAATTATGCCTCAATAAAGCTGCTAAAAAAGCAACATATAAACATTAAAAAAAATCAAATATATAAACGGGAGAACTTTCTCTTCCCCTGCTTATTTATTTACATCAATGTGGACTCATGGGTTCAATAGGTTATAAATCTTTGCTGTCATCATTTATTTTGATGCTCTAATCGTTCCTTATTTTGCCAGTGGGAACACTTTCAAGCTGGCTACTATGTCCTTTCTACATACTCTCATAATTCTTTGAGCATTTCTTTACTGCTGTTTTCTTTCCTTTTTGCCACAAGATAGTCCAGCTTTATCCTGTATTGTCCCTTTCCCAGCCTGGAGTCAGCTATTTCTCCAAAGAGCCCTGGTTCCTTTTGGTGGAAAATAGTATTTAGAAGCCAAGATCTACATACTAGGTGTGTTCATTGCTAATGAGGTGTCAGTACTACTCTCTGCAGACAGAACTGGGAGATAGATGTATGAATATTCTTATGCATATACATACATGCATGCATATGTATACTTACCCTCACGATCTATATCCATTTCTATATCTAGCTAGACTAAAACCCACAAGCTCACCCTGTTACTTCCAATTTTCAACACAATATCATAAGGCTCATTCTATCTTCCCTCGTTCCATATCTGTAACTCCTTCTTCTGACAGTGAGAAACATGACTTCTATTAACCACAGTAAATGTACTTATTAGCTCAATCCTAGAATTTTCAGAAAGTAATTTCACAATTGCTAGCTCATGTCTCTGAGAAGCCTATTAGTGTTAAATATTTATTTCGAGTTTTTTGTTTTTAGCCAGAGGGTATATAGTCCAAATACTGTGTTCAAAAGTTAATTGGGTAGGTTCTTTCTCCTCCATTTCAGTGTGGTTCTGTTATTCATTTGAATTACGGTTCAGTTTGTTTTTTGTTTGTATTCAATTCCTCCCCCAGCCTTATTGATTTTATTTCTTGCTTCCTGCCTTTCTTCATTCTTTTTTTTTTTAAAAATAAGTTTATTTTACTTATATATTTTTGGCTGTGTTGGGTCTTCGTTGCTGTGCGTGGGCTTTCTCTAGTTGCAGCAAGCGGGAGCTACTCTTCGTTGCGGTGCGCGGGCTTCTCATTGCAGTGGCTTCTCTTGTTGTGGAGCACAGGCTCTAGGCACATGGGCTTCAGTAGTTTTGGCACGCCGGCTCAGTAGTTGTGGCTCACAGGCTCTAGAGCACAGGCTCAGTAGTTGTGGCGCACGGGCTTAGCTGCTTCACGGCGTGCAGGATCTTCCCGGACCAGGGCTCCAACCCATTTCCCCTGCATTGACAGGTGGATTCTTAACAATTAGGCCACCAGGGAAGCCCTTCTTTCTTTCTTTGTGAAATATTAACATGGTTCCAAAGTCAGGACTGTACAAAAAGGTTACAGAAAAGTGTCAGTCTCCCTCTCATCCCTCTATCCTATTCATTCCATTTCCATTCATACCCTGTAGGTAACCAATCTCATTAACCTCTAATTTATCTTTCCTGCATTTCTCTTTGGTCAAATGAGCAAATAGATGCATATTTTCTAATTTATGCTTTTCTTTACACAAAAAAAGATAGCTCACTATAGATGCTCTTTTGCACTTTACTTTTTTTCACTTAAAAATATATCCTAGGGACTTCCCTGGTGGCTCAGTGGTTAAGAATCCACCTGCCAATGTAGGGGACACAGATTCGAGCCCTGGTCCGGGAAGATCCCATATGCCACGGAGCAACTAAGCCCGTGCGCCACAACTACTGAGCCTGCGCTCTAGAGCCCACGAGCCACGACTACTGAGCCTGCGTGCCACAACTCCTGAAGCCCTCACGCTTAGAGCCCGTGTTCTGCGACAAGAGAAGCCACTGCAATGAGAAGCCCGTGCACCACAACAAAGAGTAGCTCCCGCTCGCTGCAACTAGAGAAAGCCCGTGAGCAGCAACAAAGGCCCAATGCAGCCAAAAATAAATATAAATAAAATAAATAAATTAAAAAATATATATATCCTAGAAATCACTCCCCATCAAGTCATAGAGTTCTTCGACTTCTTTCTTCTTCCTCTTCTTCTAGTATAACTTCAAAGTACTCCATTGTGTGAACGTACACACAATGGAGTACATTCTATCACTCTGCTGTGTATGTGCAGTAGGCTGCTTCCAATATTTTTTATTGTTGGAGGTGTGTCTTCAGGGAACATTCTCAGAAGTGGAAATGCTGGGTCAAAAGGTAAAAGCATATGTAGTTTTGCTGGCAAGTCAAATTCCTCTATACGGGCTGTAATGATTTGTACTCTCATCAGTAATCTGTTAAGAGTACAGGTTTCTCTGCAGTCACTCCAACACGGTGTGGTGTCATGCTCTTAATTTTTCCCAATTCAATAGATGAGAAATTGTATCTCAATGTAGTTTTAGCGTGCATGTCTCATCATGAGTGAGGTTGAACATATTTTTCTACATCTAAGGACCATTTTTATACTTTTTTTTTCTGTGAATTGTCTGTTCATGTCTTTTGCCCATTTTTCTTTTGTAGTTTTTTAAAATCTTTTCTCCTCTCTGTTTTAAAAAGTTGTTTATATATCAGGTATATTAACTCACTATCTGTAATATATGTTGAAATAATTTTCCAAGGTTACTAGTTGTCTTTTGACTTTGTGTATATGGAGAAGTCTTTCATGTAGTTTAATTTATTAATTTTTTCTTTTATTGCATCTAAGTTTTCAATCATAGTTAAAAGCCTTTCCCTACATCCACATTCAAGGAATCCACTCATGTTTTATTTTAGTACTTGTAGGGTTTTCTTTTCTACATTTAGATAGCTGATCCAGTTGGAGTTTATTCTTGAATATGATAAATTTACCTTTATTTTTTTAATAGTAAAGAAATCTATTTATTTATTTACAGGTGTATGACCTGTATCCTTGAGGACACCTGTAACCTGCCTACTCAAGCAGGTCCTGCATCTGAGTCCAATGTCACAGTGTCTGGCAGGGGTACTCCCATAGTCTGTGGGTTGGTAGCTGCTTCCTTGTTTCATTACATATTATGTCCACTCCCCCTCAGTTTTTGGTTATTGTTGCTTTGGTGGGTCTTAAGTAAAGGGGGTAGAGTAAAAATTGTCTGTACTCTGCCATTTTTAACTGGAAGTCAGTTAAATATATTTAAAATATGACATTTTAGCTCTATAAAATAATTAAAGGTATGGTTTGAAATTTTATGAAAACTAGAGACCAGCTGTCTGGGGGAAAGGCAATGATGCCTCCTGGGATTAAAAGGGAGAGAGTTAAGCCCAAGTGAGAAAGTAAGGGTGGGGCAAAGCAGCTAAATGTGTAGTAAAAGACAGGCTTCAGGGATTCCAAAACCTATGGAAGTATGAAAAATTCCACATTTCCTCCAATAATATTCCAACTGGCTGAGTTAGATTATGTTATTCTTCTCAAATTTGCAATAAAACCAGATGGTAGAGTTAGTAAATAGTCACTGAATAAGGTTTTTGTATTTTCCCAAATTATGCTCTGAATTATATACCATCCTTCCAAAGGTAAACTATGCTAATATTAGTAACATTATTATTAGTGAATAGACTGATCATTTTAATAAATTCTGTTTTAGTAGAAACAACTCAATTGGGTGGAAAAGCATGCTAATTTGGGGATTTTTTGGTGTGATAACTTTTTATTCAGAAATTCTGGCCATTTGGACCATGTCTCTAGCTTAAGCACCATTATTTATCTGTTGGAAGTGACCCAAATTTTAGGCATGAAACCTAAAAAGAAAGAAATAGCTTCTGTGTGTAAACTTTGTCAAACCCAACCTATAGTATGGAAGGTATTATTAAAGCTTAATCCCTAAGACTTTACTGAAGATTATTTTGTCAGATGAATGTGCTGGGGGGCATCCAGGTAACCTGGGAGCAGTTGGCACATTTTGGGGGGTCGGAAAGAGAAGACACACTGAAAACAAGCAAATCCTTCTTTACAGTTTTGCCTGACGCAGGCCTTCTCTTGATATCCAAAGAGATTGTTATCTATAACTCATGTGGCACCAAAGAACTGACCGAGCATCTTCCTGTAAGAGGGGGTTTCCATGAACACACAGGTCAAAAAGTGCAAGTGACCCTGACTTGTCCTTCTGCCCTTTACTCTTCAGCAAAAGGAGGAAATAGGTAGGGGAGAGTGTGTGGAGCTAAAGATCAAGTGTTTCATTTTTTTAATTTTCAAGTTTAAGGTGTTTTAGGATCATCATCCAACCTTTTCAGAGTCCTCCCATAAAGCAGAGATGGTCTAAATTAGATGAGCAACGGCAGTTTTCAGACAGCGGAGAGGAAGCATAAAGGTCCATCACTTGGTAACTGGTCCCGTCTCCCAGTCCACGGCATGACCTCGTGGATCAGGTGTCCCCTGAGTTCTCTCTTCACCACTCACTTGGCAAATGCTTATTGTCTACTCTGTGTGCTCAGTGATATACTAAATGCCATGATCCTGTGAAAACAGTTTAGTGGATTTTGGCAATGTTTCCGCATTAGTCTGCTAGGGCTGCCATAAAATATCACAGACTGGGTGGCTTAAACAACAGAAATTTGTTTTCTCACAGTTCTGGAAGCTAGAATTCCAAGATCAAGGTGCCATTGGGTTGGTTTCTGGTAAGGCCTATCGTTCTGGCTTGGAGATGGCCGCCTTCTCTGTGCCCTTACAAAGAGAGATCTTTGGTGAGAGAGACAGAGACCTCTGGTGTCTCTTCCTCTTCTTGTAAGGTCACTGGTCCTATCAGATTAGGGTCCTACACTTATGACCTCTTATAACCTTATTACCTCTGTAAAGGCCCTATCTCCAAATACAGTCATATTAGGGATTAGGTCTTCAATGTATGAATTTGGAGGACACAATTCAGTACATAAGTTTCCTTCTGGAATTTTAAGATTTTCAAAAAGAGTTTGAATCACAAATATTTTTAGTCCAAGTGCGATTTTACTTTGGCTAACACATCCCTCACTTAAAGTCTGTGGGACGACTGGGCAAACTGCATTAAGGACTTTATATTTCCAAATATACAATGTGTAAATCACTGAGGTGGGTCCACACAGTATTTACACCTACAGGGCCTCTCGTAACTTGCAGGCTGGGGAGTCATTTCAACAGCCCTGTAAGAGATCGCTCACACTCCTAGCATGCACAGAGCAGGTGCTCCACCGAAATGGGCTGAATGAATGAATGAACAAATGAGTGAGTGAACGATGATGATCTCTGCTGAATATGGTGAATGCCAAATACACAGGGGTTTTTGTTTTTTGGGGTTTTTTTTGCGGTACGCGGGCCTCTCACTGCTGTGGCCTCTCCCGCTGCGGAGCACAGGCTCCGGACGCGCAGGCTCAGCGGCCATGGCTCACGGGCCCAGCCGCTCCGCGGCATGTGGGATCTTCCTGGACCGGGGCACGAACCCGCGTCCCCTGCATCGGCAGGCGGACTCCCAAACACTGCGCCACCAGGGAAGCCCTCACACAGGATTTTAATAAAAAGAGACTTGCTATCTCCCTTGTGTCCGTCATTCACACAATTCTGAGTTTGAACCTGAACATCTTATTTTTTAGCTCTGGGTTTATTTTACTTTGTGTGCTTTAGGAAGGGCAGAGCTCCCTCCAAGTCTTTGTGAAGCGAGCCTTAGACACACTGCAGAGGTGTGAAGAGCACCTGTCTAAGAAGATCCATAATACATCTCCTGTAGGTCTTTAATCCGGTTCCTCCAGGGTGTGTGGCACTGGCAGTTCACAAAGGTTCAATCAGACGCAGAGAAGTGGAAATGGATTTCCTCTTTACGCAGCTGGCTAGACAGTGAGCTTCTTTTCTTTTCTTTCTTTCTTTCTTTTTTTTTTTTCCTTCTTTTGCTTTGCAGTGTTCACAAGCTTATTTTGAGCTCTAAGATGGCTGGGACTCCAAAGGATCAGACTAATGCTATTCGATAATCAAGGAGAAAGCCGTTTTATAAAAATCTCTTTAAGGATTCTGCCAACTTAACTCTAAACTGCATATGAACTGCACTACGTAAGAAAAATGTTCGGCCTCAGTCTAGTTCACAATGACTTATGTTAATGACAAAATATTTTATAATTTTTCAAGCTATTTGCGATAAATTAAGCAAATTAAGTCTACCCTGCAAAACTTGAATTGGAATAAAGCTATTAGAGTAGGACTCCTACTCTAGCAAAACTATATCATTAAATGTAGAAGACAATAAATATTTGATAAACTCAATTCAAGTTACATCCACCAACTGCCTACTATGTACGTATAAGGCATAATGCTCAGTGCTACAAGGTTTACAAGAAAAGAATAAAACAGCCTGTCAAGGACCCTTGGCTCTCAAGTATTTTGTGTCACAATAATATAAAAATACACAATTTGTTTTTTTTTAAATCAGCTTATGCACTGTTTCTTTAGGACTCAGCTTCCCCTATATACAACTGTACCTTAGTACAATTGAGGTACAATTGTATGTCAGAGGAATTCTGTGGAAATGAACAATTTAAAAAAAGTTCCGGCCTTAAGACTAGCTTGTCAAATGTTGGTAGAGCTTAAATAATGCTATTAAAAACATTAAACATGGTGTTCTAGCTGAGAGCCAAAACAAAGGAACAGAATTCATTTATGGGCTTCTCTGCCAGGGGTATACATACACACTGTCATTTGCTGATCTGATTCTCTCTTCGGCTTGAAATGTTTTCCCAAAGCTCACGTTGAGAAATCCACCAAGAGAGAAGAGCGTTCTCTCACCTACGGAACTCAATCTGGATTCAAGAGCAGATGAATAACACTAGTTCCTCTCAAAAAGGCCCTTATTACTGATAGGATTCTTTTTTTCACCCCCTCTCCCTTCCTGCACTCACCAAAAGGCTCTATAGAAAGTCTCCATAATTTGCTCCTTTGTATTTCTCATTAGGGCCTGAGAGGAACCCTATTGAGCTTCCCTGACATTATCTCAGTCCACCTGATGCCTGTATGTTTCGAAATGTCATATTGCTTGAGAGATAATACCAGCCCTGATTGTGTCAGTCACAGAGCTGGGCATGGAATAAGTAAGTGAAAAGAGACTACAAGAAAGTCAAGGTCGTTCACACACGTTGAAGAAACTGGGCCCTTCCTATGCTCCAGGAAGTTTGGGAGCCAAACTGGTGTTACCAACGCAATCTCAGGGTGACCTCAACATATGCAGTTGGCGATGGGTTTCTGGGCCCTGGTAAGAAGTGGGTTTGAGCCCCTCCGCCATGAAGAGGAGGAATCAGGGGCAATGAAACCTCGTAACTATGACAACCACAGACAGCAAAAGAGAGAGGTGAGCTGGATCCGTCAAGGTTGACACTATGCAGGCGAGGCTGGTCGGCATCCAGTGGAACGGTTTCCACAGCTTCATGTGGTTTGAAGACTGCAGGTGGCTCCCACGTGCCCAGGCAGCTCCCACGTGCCCTGGTGCAGGTACCCCCGCAACTGTGGGTGCTGCCAGAAAGTACGGGCACTCGTTTCTGCTCGTTGCTGACGTCTCCCTCCCGCAGCAGGCATCCCACCCATGGCTCGTGTCCCGTGAATGAGAGCAGAGCATCGCACCCACCTCCAGCCTCCCAGCTGGAACACACCGCTGCATTGTCCTCCTTGGTGCTGTGGAGTGGGCAGCACTGGGCAAGGCCGGCCAAGCATCTAAGATCCCAGGACACTAAGAACGTGGAGGGTCGGCAAACCACTCCTGCTCCCTCATTTACTCTGCCTCCCCCCAGTCTGGGGGTCTCGCATCTCCTTGGCTCAGGGATTCCTGGGAGAAATATACACGATTGACCTGGGGTCTCAGAGATAATTTAATCTCAAATTTCTAATCTCAAAAGTCTATGGGGACCAGGTGAGAACATAAACGTGTGTTTCCGACAGTAAGGAGTCATGGGGCAGGGTCTGAAATGGCCATCTCTTAAAGGAATTCACCCCCTCGCCCTGAAAAACCAAATCAAAACAAAATGAAACAGGAAGCCTAAACAAAACACATCTGTGGGCACCAAGTGTCCCTCAGGCCACCAAAATGCAATTCCTGATCTGGTCTACACCCTCATTTTATAGATGGAGAGACTGAGTCCCGGGGGAAATGTTGCTTGTTTCTGGGACAGGACTAGAAGCCCTGGTTGGCAACCCCACAAAGCCTACCTCATTATTTGTTGGGGGCAGGCAGGGGATACCGCGAGATTTCTAAGTCCCAAACCTTCAGATGTGTTAACACCGAGCCCACCTTTTCCAGGGCTCCCTGGGAAAGGCTGAGTCGCCCATCATGGGAAGGGCTCAAATACAGGTTGGATGGCCTTTGTGGCTCAGTTCCTCCATCTGTAACCTGGAGATGAAGCTTCCCTATTTGTCTACTTTATGTCATGAGACGTATCTTAACGAGGTCTTAAGGGGGATAGGGCTCTACAGATGAGGCCGTTGTGTGGATGAAATAAGCTACTTATGGAAAGCCCTGGGAACAGTGCCTGACACAGAGTTAAGCGCTCATTACATATTAGTTTTCACTGTAGTGTTGTTGTGTTAATATTATTGTTTGATGCGGTCTAAAACACTATTGGTAAAATGAAAACATTACCCAGAAGCCTAACTAATAGCAAATGATTCAAAACAAGCTTAGTATGTGATCCACACAGCATACCAAGAAAAATTACATGGAGAGAAATTACACAGCACAGCCAGGAAAACAGAATAATGAAAACCAAGCAGTAATGCTATCCAGGGTAAACCTATTCACCAGCCAGGAAGATAAGAATTGAGCAAATTTGTTCCCAAGAAAGATATGGCAGAGAGCTTTCTCTGAAAAAGAAAAATTGAACAATCTGCATTCTAAGACCTCTTAGGAAAGAAAATTTCCTTTAGTAAATACTTCATATTCAAAATGATCATGAG
This sequence comes from Aethalodelphis obliquidens, assembly GCF_003676395.1. Lineage (NCBI taxonomy): Eukaryota > Metazoa > Chordata > Mammalia > Artiodactyla > Delphinidae > Aethalodelphis > Aethalodelphis obliquidens. The sequence continues at coordinate 5,347,549 of NW_020837974.1, forward strand.
CCACAAAAGGCATTTTTCCTCAAGTGAACTGAGGGGCATTTTTCCTCAAGTGAACTGAGATACAAAGTTTCTCGTAAATTAAAAATTTTCCAAAAACAAAAACAAAAACGTGGAGCAAGTTCATTGTAAGCTATTAAAATCAACATACTTTTTTAGCTATCTGAAGCTTTTTGTCTGAGGTTGGGTTTCTGCTGCAGGAAGTTTACCGGGCAGTGTGAACTTCTGTACCTTTGGGTTGTTTCTTCCACATCTGCCGTAGCAGTTTGGCTATTCCTACTTTGCTGAATGCGCACCCTTGCTTTCCTCTAAGCTTCCAAGATCTGCCCTACTAGCATGTTGGCAGCTTCTCCAGGGGTCCTTGTCAGGGTGTCAAGCACAGTGGATTCTGTGGGAGAAGTGCTTTCACACCAACAGACTCTCCCTCGTCCAGTCTTATGCCCCCTCTGTGTCAGCTCCCTCAGGATCCAGTCCCATCGTTCTTTCCTCCTGGGGACAATCACCTTCATCCCTTAGCACGCCCTGTACTTCCGCAGCTGGGTTGTGTTAGGACATGGCCCCTGATGTTGGTCTGGTGCCAGGAGGGGAGGTGGGGGCATATTCTGAGGGGGATACACATTGCCTTGAAAGGCTGAGCCTTCTGCATGGTCTCCCAGCTGGCCTCTAAGCAGAGGGGTAGGCCACAGCTGCAGCATCAGGGGGTTTCGAGGGGTCTGGGGCTTCAAGACTTTCAACTGCATCTGCCCAGATGACCCCATCTCAGTCCTCAGGGTCCCACTCCTTCTAGCTCAGGTCTTGAGTTGACACGGCGGATTTGCTGGGGCTGAGAATTCACTCTGCTCTGAAGCATCGGGGCTACTCCCACAGTAAAGTCCTGGGCCTGACTTTTCCTGCCTCTAGATGCAGAAGATAAGAGTCTCTTTATAAACTGTTTTGAAGGCACTCTGAATTTCACACTTTGCTTTTTATAGTCTTTCTCCTAGGCATCAGTGGCACTCATTAAAAAGCATCTCATTTCATTGGGATCATTCATTTCATTATAATGTAATATTACCTCATGCCCTTGACCTCTCAAAAGCTGAGCTATTGACCCTGCCAGGACACCCCACCCCACCCCAGCCCCATTCACCAGGGACAAGCTTTCGCAGCTGCCCCACCACAGCACACCAGGGCCATCGGAGCACCACGCCGCCAGCGACACAGCCTCAGGCCAGCCAACTGGTGGGGGACTGAGGGCCAAGGTCCAATTTTAGAGTCTTCTTCCCTGGACCACTCCTGATCCCAGCTGTTCCCTGGGAAACAGGCTCTGAGACTCAGACGTCCAGGCAAGAAGTTTCCTGGGGAGCCCTAGGGCCCAACACCGTGGGGAAGGAAGGATGAGGACTCTGAACAGGGATGTGGCTGCAACAAAGGCCTTAGCCGATTCCACAGGCGCTCTGGAGCTGGGACGGCCCTTCAGAGTCATCCTGCCTTGAGGTGACAGGGCCCGAGCCTTGATACTGTCCCGTCAATCAGTCGTTTGATGTGGCTGCCCTGGGGAGCAGTGTGACTTTGGGTGAGACATCTCTCTTTAACTAAGGACGGTTCCCAGACAGGGACTTGGCTGAGGGCTAAGGACGGCCACCTCCCCAAGCAGCTGAGTGACGAGTTGGCCCTTGGGGGCCCCCTAGAGGCGCACACATGTGGCACCGCCTTCATTTGTTAATGCAGACGGCCCCTCATGACCTCCCTCCACCCAGGCGGGTCCCTCCTCGCTGCAGCCAGTGACCTTTCCAAAATGCAGATTTGATCCCAAGATTGCCATCCTGCCTAAAACCATTTCACGGCCTCCCAGTGCCCTCAAAATACAGTCCAGCGAGAGAGGCATGGACATATATACACTACCAAACGTAAGGTAGATAGCTAGTGGGAAGCAGCCGCATAGCACAGGGAGATCAGGTCGGTGTTTTGTGACCGCCTGGAGGGGTGGGATAGGGAGGGTGGGAGGGTGGGAGACGCAAGAAGGAGGAGATGTGGGAACATATGTATGTGTATAACTGATTCACTTTGTTGTAAAGCAGAAACTAACACACCATTGTAAAGCAATTATACCCCAATAAAGATGTAAAAAAAAAAAATACAGTCCAGTTGCCTTAACATGGCTCATGAGACTGCATGATCTGACTTCTGCATGATCTGACTTCTGCCTCAGATCGTCACTGTCATATCTATCACTGTATTTCCAGCTCCTCACGGGGTGCCCTGCTCAGTCTCCTAAGTGAAGGAGTGAACGTATATGTGAATATACGTTCAGTGGAGAAAGAAAAGACACATATAAACTACTGCAGGCAATCACACTTTTGGTCAAACAGGCTTAGAGAGAGAGTGGGACTGGTTCTCAGTGCAGATTCTCTCTGAGCTCAAAGGAGAGCGGTATCTGTCAAGCACGGGAGGAAGGCGAACTCACCCAGCAGAAATGGGATTCAACACTGACCTTTACAGAAGTGCTCAGCGCCACTCTGGATGCGGGAACTCAGGGCAGAAAGGCCACAGATCTGGAGGGAATCTCAAAGAAGGCCAACCAAACAGTCAGGGAGTTGATGTGATTCCTGCAGAAAGAGAGACTGAACAAGTTAGGAACCTGGCTTAGAAGGTTTAGGCCAAAGGGCAGGTGGAAGTCTCTGAAATAATGCAGGATGTGTGCACAGACCGAGGCATGGAGGCTGCAACACTGGAATCAGAGGTGTCCCCGAGGCCTAGATGACATGAACATAAGGACATAGGAAACACTTTACAAGGCAGGAAGCAGGCATGTGGACAAAGGCAAAAATGAGCACATCCATCACTTTGAGAGGACCTGGGTAGTCACATCACCTCCTCGCCTCATCAACAAAGGTGGGGGGGGGCACTAAACATAGGGATCACATTTTTCTGGCTGGAGTTGCTCCTCAGAATAGCCCCACACAGCCTCAGAGGCATCCAGAGTAGGTATCTAAGTGGCGTTAGCATGCTAACAGGTCCTTCAGTTACTGAAAGGACATAAATAATTTGGCAAAATACCTTGGCCTTTAGTAAAAAAAATAAAGAAACTCAAGGTGGGGTCTTTGAGAGAGCTGAACCCCTGTAATGTGATCTAACCTCTCTGGACAGCCAACTATTATCTTGAAGAAAAAAATCGATTCCTCTGTGCCCCAGTTTCCTTCCCTGTAAAACTGGATTGTTATAAGGATTAAATAACTTTTATGTGAAGTGCTTAGAACCATACTTGGCACACAGTAAGTACTCAATAAATATATGCTATTATTCATATTATTTTAGAAGCAGCAGTATGGCATTGTGGAAAGGCATGCCATTTCTAGAAATGTGGCTTCTAATGCTGGCTCCACAACTTACTAATTATGGGATCTTGTACAGCCATTTACAAACTCTCTGGCTTCCTCATCTCTAAGAAAGAAAGTACCCCCATGCAGGGTTGTTATGGGTATCAAATGGCAAAACAGCTAAGAAAATTCTGCATATGTTTTAAAGTGCTGTGAGTTAGAAGAGGGGTATGTGTGTGTGTGCGCGCGCGTGCGTGCATGTGCGTGCGTGTTCCTTTCAGCAGTTTTTGTTGTGTGTGTCTTTTAAGAATGATAACTTGAGACTGGGAGTGATGCCTGGTGGGTGTTTTATGAGGGGGGGATAAGTAGGTAGAGATGCCAAACTGACGTGGACAAACCCATGCACAGATCCCTGGAGGCAGCCTTTCCACCTCCCTCTATGGCGTAAGGGTGTAGAAATCCATTGAAAGAGCAGGGATATCACCTCTCTTGTCTGTGGCCATTCCCAGCCTCTCAGGCCCTGACCCCATGGAGGACAACAGCTATGCCCTGCTATGGCCATCTCAGAATGTGCCTCTGGTCTGGCGGAGGTGGAATCCTCTTCTTACACCAGGGTGCCAGATACTAAGCCAATAGAAAACCACATGCTTCGATGTGCTCACTCTTATTTGGGGTGTTTTTGTTATGTCTTGACAACAGACTTTTGGATCTGAATTGCTTCCACGACATTAACCGGGTATTTGGTTCGCGATGTTTACAGTGTTGCAACGCAGTAATGGACAACCTCCAAAGCCATGAATTGCCATGAATGTATGGAATCCTCTTCTGAACCCATGTCCACTCTCTGCCCTTCTCTTACTATATTTGCCTGGTATCCCCTATAAACTGTGAACTTGAATCTTTCCAGATACTCTTAAATATGTTAACAATGAGAAGTAGATAAGAGAAGGCTTTCAAACCTTGAAGCTGTGTTTCAGATATAGTTACAGATAGAGATGTAAGCCATTAGGCCTTTTCCCAAAAGGCCATGTGTAGAATGAAAAATCCATCTCACTACGGATGAAAGAAAAATAAGAAATAGGATTCTTTTTTGACAGACTATTGGTATAGTAAAGGGCAAACTGAATGCTGAACATGTACAAGTCCTTGGCATTTATGAGCCACGTTTTGGTCGATGATATCACTTTATTAGACCTCTTCATTTTTGTTGCTACCACTACTACTACTAGTACTAGTATTACTAGTCTAGTATTACTACTACTATTACTACTACTAATAATAATAATTAGTGAGTGGTGCTCTTTACCAGGTACCATGCCCTCCACTTAATAAACAGAGAGTATTTCGTCTAATCCTCAAAACAACCCGATGAGAAGATATTAATTAGTTCCATCTTACAGGAGAGGAAATTAAATCTAAGCAGTTAGGTACTTGGCTCCAAGTTACAGACTGGTAGTGATGCAGCCAGGGTTTGAACACAGGTTACTTAATCTGAAGCCTGAATTCTTCAACTCTATACAAAGCCACTGCTGGCTGTGGGCTTTCTTTTTCAGCATCACATTCACAATTTAACACAGTTATTCTTCACATTATGAGAAACACTGGCTACATGAAGACAGAAAACAACAGAATCCCCTGCAAAGTGGATGTGAGGCCAGCTTCACTGTGAGCTTAATTCACGCTCTTGCCTTAACAAAATGCATAGTGTTATTGACTTTCAGAATAAAGTGTGTGTATTCCTCATTCACTTGGGTATTAGCCAATGGATTTCAACCATTCTTTAGTCTATCCTTATGCTAGGTGGATTTCTAGGCTGGTAACAATTTTTTTTCTCAGAATTTTGAAGGCATTGCTCCACTGCCTTGTAGAGAACGGCCACCTGGTTGTTCAGGGTGGGGAAGGGAATCTGAGTACCCAGAGCTTCTTGTGCAGACTTGCGGCCAGGCTTCCAGTTTCTAGCATCACCTTCACACCCACGTGCAGAAGTACCTGGGCCCCCAGTTCCGCAGCCTGAGGTTTTGTACTGGAAGGCAGCCAAGTCTGGGGCCTTTCTCCAATGTCTAGTTTTCACTTCTCTGGTTTCCTAAGACAGTTGCAGCTCCCCCATCTGCTTTCCAGTCCCGAGATTTTATTGTTCTCGTCTCTTTTGCTGTTCTCTTATCCTTGCAGCTCATGTCCTTTTTAGTCCCTCTGCTGCCATTTTAAGTGAGGTTGCAGGAGGATATTTAATCCACCAGGTTTTACTGAACTCTCATGATGTAGATTAAGTGAATAAAGCACACGACAGGAAAAAAACACAAGGATGTCTATTTTCTGTATACGACAAAGAAAGAAAAAAGAACAAAACCATGATGTATGAATTCATCTATTTGTACATGCTTGCATGTGTATTTTAATACACAGTATGGAAGGATGTACTCCCCACCATTGACACTAATTACTACTTATATCAGGGGAATTGTGTTAGAGAGGAGGGGGAGGGGGAACACTATTATTTTATAATTTACTTACCCCTGAGTTGTCTGAATTATTACAAAGAGCAAGTATTACTTGGGAAGTTTTTAAAATATTGAAAATATATTTGCTTCACACAAACTGACTTTTTATTCACAGTGACCTGTGTGATCCACCCAGGGGATGGTGGGCATGGGTTTCAGGGAAGAAATAGACCTAACTCCCAGATGTAGTCTCAGATTCAGGCTGGATGTACACAAAGCCAGCAAGATCCAAATACTCAAGTACCTGAGGTTTGGACTGTGGCCTGTTTTTAACCTGATATTTGATGGTATATAAATGTAGGGTTCTCAGCCCTGACTGCACATTACACTTGCCTGGAATGTGTAAGAATATGAGCAGCAGAAACAATGACAAAATCCCTCACTGCCCCACCCTCAGACTAATTAAATCCCCAGGTGATTCTAATGTACAGGCAGGGTTGAGACTCATTTATGCAGATATGATTTTAATCCATTTAAAAAATCAGTTAAACCAGCTCTCTGATGTCACTCAGATCTTAAAAACAGGTTGAGTTACTAAACGTTTAAAATTCTTCAACTTTCTGACATCATATAGCACAATATCATGGAAGTTTTTAGTTTGTGCCTTAAAATATGACCTTTGCTAGAACCCCAGTGATCAACTTAACAGTATGCCTCACACCATTTCCAAGCTGGATGCTCTCTCATGGGCCTTAGCGATAATACAACTCTTCATTTTACAGATGAGGGAATGTCACCCAGAGGTATTCTTTCACAGATTTACTGTATTGGGGTGGGTAGGGAGGGAAGAGAGAGAGGCAAAAAGAATGTGTGTATGTAAGAATGTGTTGGGGGCAGAGAGGGAGGGAGAAAGAGAAGGAAGGAGGGAAAGTGAATGGTATAAAAGATTCATATTAGTTTCACAATTTTATGTAACTGTTTTTTTGTGTATTATGTCAGGAGGTTCTCTAAGGATCGGTTTTACTAACCTTGAAAAAAATCAGTCAAGGTCCAAATGAATTGCTCATCTCTTGCTTCCTTGTGGATTTGTACTAACTCAAGTCCTGGCCTTGGTCTCTTGCAGAAAGCAAAGAATAATTTTTTTAAAAAATTTCTATATCTTTACCCAATGTGCTTCTCTAAGAGGTGGTGTTTTCTTCTTTGTGGCTTTACTGAGAGTATTTTGTTTCAGAGAGTAAACCTCTTGACTTAACCTGCAATGTCCCAGAACAAATGGTGTGCTGTGTGAACAGGCTGCCAGCTTATATCTGAGAACCATGGAAGGCTTGACTATTGTGTTTTCCTTATTGAGGTCGAAGTGAGTAATAAGACAAGGCGATTCACAGCAGGAAATAGGTTACTCATGTCGTAAGACAGGACTATTAGTTCAGGAGGGAGGAAGGAAAGTAACGTTCATTGGATGAAAATTTATTCTTTGGTTTTCCTCCATTAAAATCACATTACATTTCCATGCTAGGCCATTACAAATGTCATATCATGTGATATGTTATCTCAAATGCACATTTATGGCTTTTCAGGTGTATCTGTTAACCTTTATGTACAGTTATATTGCATTATTTAGATTTACATACTCCCATATGCATAAAAGTGTGATCTCATGCACATGATCTCATGTTTATTCATGTTACATCAGATGTACACATGATCATTGGCTTATGCTCTTTCTCCCATTTTTTATTATGCTTTACTGAGGTATAACTGACATGAAATAAACTTCACATATTTAAAGCGTGCAAATTGGTTAAGTTTTTACATATGTATACACCCATGAAACCATCACCACAATTGGGATAATGAATATATCCATCATTTCCAGAAGTCTCCTTTTGGCCATGTGTAATCCCTCCCAGCCCCTTTCCAGTACCCTATTCCCCTTGCTTATCTGCTTTAATTTTGCACATTGTAGAATTTTATATAAATGGAATCATGAGTATTACTCTTCTTTCTCTGGCTCCTTTCAGTCAGCATAATTATTCTGAGATTCACCCATACTGTTGCATATACTGATAGTTCATTCCATCTTATTGCTGAGTATTTACCACAAGCTACTTATCCATCCATTTATTGATCAACATTTGGATTGTTTCCACTTTCTGGCTATTGAAAATTAAGCTGCTATAAACATTCATGTACAAGTTTTTGTATTAACATAGCTTTAATGTCTCTTTGGTAAATTCCTTGCAGTAGAATGGCTGGATCACATGTTCAGCAAATGTTTACCTTTTTAGGAAACAAACTTTTCCACAGAGGTGGAGGTACCATTTTATACTCTACAGAGGCGTATGAGAGTTCAGGCTGCTCCACATCTTTGCCAATACTAGGTGGGGTGAGTCTTTTTTTATTTTAGACATTCTAGTGGGTGTGTAGTGGGATCTCATGGTTTAAACGTGCATTTCCTCAATGACTGATGGATGTTGCACATCTTTTCATATGTTTATTAGTCATCTATATATCTTTGGTGAAGCTTCTGTTTAAATCTTTCACCACTTATTCATTGGGTTGTTTCTTAAAATTAAGTTTTAACACTTCTTTACATATTCTGATACAAGTGGTTGGTCAGATCTATAATGTGAAAATATTTTCTCCATATGGCTTAAAAAATTCATTAAGTAGTGCCTTTAAAAGAGCAAAAGTTCTTAAATTTGTGTGAAATCTAATGTATTACTCTTAAAAAATGGATTGTGCTGTTGGTGTTGTATCTAAGCAATCTTTGCCTAACCCAAGGTCACAAAGATTTTTCTATGTTTCTTCTAGAAGTTTTTATAGCTTTAGGCTTTATATTTAGATTTATAATCCATTTTTAATATTATGTGGGATATGGACCTAAGTTTTTTTTTTTGTTTTTTGCATGGAAATCAAAAGAATTTTTTTTTAAAACCTTTCCTTTCTCCACTGGACTTTCCACCTTTGTCAAAAAATCAATTGACTACTGGGACTTCCCTGGTGGCACAGTGGTTAGGAATCCATCTGCCAATGCAGGGTACACAGGTTCAATCCCTGATCTGGGAAGATCCCATGCCTTGGAGCAACTAGGCCAGTGGGCTGCAACTACTGAGCCTGTGCTCTACAGCCTGTGAGCCACAACTACTGAGCCCATGTGCCACAACAACTAAAGCCCTTGCGCCTAGAGTCCATGCTCCGGCAACAAGAGAAGCCACCACAATGAGAGGCCCATGCACCGCACTGAAGGGTAGCCCGCACTCGCCACAACTAGAGAAAGCCTGTGCCCAGCAACAAAGACCCAACACAACC